>NC_081420.1:101620724-101920724 GCF_949786415.1 Peromyscus eremicus | reverse complement strand
AGACAAACTCACTAGACTCCACTTACATCAGCTAATGGCCCAAGATTTTCCAGCTTGAAGGCCCTTTTGCTTCTGTGAGCATTGCCCGGGAAGATTTGGCCATGGAAAAAAAGCATTAGGAGGCAGCAGGCAATAAACTGTGTCTGATCGGAAAGACTTGGACTAGTGCTTGATGGGTATGTTAGAGGCAACACTTCCAGTAGAACAGCAATGCAGACCACTTCAAGCAGCCACTGGCACTCTGGTTTGCAAACTGAATACATTTCCCTCTCCCTTCCCTGCACATCTGCAGGGAGCAGGTGCAATAACAGAAGGGGCTGGCTGGCTGGCTCCAGAAAGGACTTGTTGCTTGGACTTTCAGAGGGGAGCAGGGATTATCCTTTGTCCCCAGATGATCCTGAGTCTGAGCTTTAAAGGTCAGGAGGAAAACAGCAAACATGGTCACAGAGAGCAAAGGACTTTCCAGGAAGTCATGCTGGGAAGTGACATCTCAACCCCTGCTTTTTCTTGCCTGACTATGGGAGGAAAAGCAAGAGCTTGATTGTTTCTATAAAAGGCAAGCCTGAGGTCTCCATGTTGTAGAACCTTCCACCTGTGCCAGGGTCTGGACTAGGAGAGAGAGACAACCTGGACACAGATAACTATGCCACATAAGGGTGTCCAGAGCCCAGAGAAGGCTACGATCCATCAGTTTCTAGAGTCTGAATACTACAGTAACATCAAAAGTTCCCAGCAGAGGGCAGAGGGTTCTTGTGGCTACATGGTGGAGTACTTACTTAGCATGCGAGACCCTGGGTTCAATCTTTACCATTGGAAAAAAATCTGAGTGGACAATGTTGAAATGGGCAAAGCAGGCCAGCCTGACTAGGTAGGGGGAGTCTCAGTGATATAACCAAACTTGGCAATCACATGGGAATAATGATCTGATGGCTATGCTCTGTATGTAAAAGACAGGGTAGACTTGTGAGGGTCTAAATAACTGCAACTATGGATCTAGAGTTGGTCCTGGCCTACCAGATATGCAGAGATGGATGTAGAAACCCTGGAGTTTGATTGCTGGTGATTGGGCTCCAAGATATGAAAGCCAAAACCTGCCAGCTTTCTTGCTGGGCTCAGTGGGATCCAGTCCTATTGTGTTAGATACTTTGAAGCTGTGAATAATCAGTACTTCCAGACAAGGAACTAGACAGGGCTTCAGGTCTGCTTAGCACTCTTTCCTTTAGCAATGTGCTGGGCTGCATTTCCAGAGAAGGTCTGGGGAGGCCTGAGGGCACTGGGCCTCAAGACTCCTGCACATTCAGGAACACAGTAGTTTCTGTTTCAGTAAGAGCTTGGGGATCAGCAGTTGGCACCATGGCCCTGTCATCTGGGCCTGGGGGAGTAGCACGATCAGATGTAGCCTAGCTAGGAAGAAATGGTACAGGGTTGATGCTGGTCTGTCCTAGTCATCTTTGCTAGCAATGAGTGTCTGTATAAGACCTCTATTCTTTTCCAAGGGAGCAAATTGCTCTTGGAAACAACAAGTGGGCTTGTCTTAGGAGAGAGGAGTAAATTTAGATCTTTAGTGAGGAAAAGAACTTAACATGGAGCTGGAAATCTAGCAACAAGTATAGAGGAGGCAACATACCCAAGGTCAGCTTTGATCTGACAACAGTAGAAGCTGTCCCCCTTTCCTACTCCCCAATATCTGTTCTCCGCTGTGGTTTGAACATCTCCACCAACACACATTTGAAATGTAATCTCCATTGTGAAAGGTGGAAACTTGATTTAAATGAGATGGGCCTTTGGGAGGTAATTAAGATTAAATGAGGCCATAAGGGTGGGGCCCTAATCCAATGGGACTGTGGCTTTTATAAGAAGAGTAAGTAATGGAAGCAGATGCAGAGATCCACAGCCAAGCATTGGGCTGAGCTCCAGGGGTCCTGTTGAAAAGAGGGAGGAAGGATTGTAGGAGCTGGTGTGTGTGTGTGTGTGTGTGTGTGTGTGTGTGTGTGTGTGTGTGAAGATCATGACAAAGAAACCCACAGAGACAGTTGACCTGAGCTCGTGGGAGCTCACAGACTCTAAACCAGCAGCTAGGGAGCCTGCATTGGACTGACCTAGGCTCTCTGTATGTGGGTGACAGTTGTGTAGCTTGGCCTCTGTGTGGAGCCCCTAGCAGTGGGACCAGATCTGTCCTGATGCATGAGCTGGCTTTTTGGAACCTATTCCCCGTGGTGTGTGTGATACCTCACTCAGTCTTGATGTAGGGAGGAGGAGCTTAGTTCTGCCTCAACTTGATATGCCATGCATTGTTGACTCCCTTGGGAGGTCTTACCCTTTCTGAGGAGTGGATGCTGGCTGAGGTGGGTTGAGGGGTGGGGTGTAGAAGGAATGTAGGAAGAGGGAACAGGAGGAGAGGAGGAAGGGGAAACTGTGGTTGGTATGTAAAATAATTAAAAATAATAATAATTTTTTAAAAAAAGAAGAGAAAAGGCCTAAACTAGAATTGTCTGTCTTGCCATATGCTTCCCCAGGACTCTTCAGAAAGTGCCTCCATCTCTGCACGCCCTCCCATCATGATCTCGATGTCCCTCGCCTGCAGTATCTCTCCTCTCTCTCATCAATTGGATTCCCGGAGCTCAGCCTGGTGCCTGGCCGTGGATCTCTGTATCTGCCTCCATCAGTCACTGGACAAAGGCTCTATGATGACAGCTAGGTTATTTGCTAGGCTGGTCACCAGAGTAGACTGGTCCAGGCACTCTCTGGACCACCGCCAGCAGACCAAGGTGGGGTCAGCCTTGTGGATTCCTGAGAGCCTCCCCAGCACCCTGCCTCTTCCTATTCCCATGATGTCCTCATCTATCATAGTATCTTCCTCCCCGCCCTCCCACTCTGTCCCTGTTCCATTTCCCTATGTTCTCATTCCCCACTCCTCACCCTCTGCCACCACCCCCCCCCCCCACCTAGTCCACTCATGTAGATCTCATCCACTTCTCCTTCACAGGGTCATCCATGTGTCCCTCCTAGGGTCCTAGTGGAAGCCCATGAACTGTGGACTGGTGGCTGTGGAGCCCCCATGGGACTGGACTAGGCCCTCTGGACACGGAAGACGGTTGTTTGGCTTGAACTGTTTGGGGGGCACCCATGCAGGGGGATCGGGATCTGTCCATGGCGCATGGGCAGGCTTCTGGAATCTGGTGCCTGTGGTGTGACACCTTGCACAGCCTTGGTGCAGTGGGAAGGGGCTTGGACCTGCCTAGGCTCAGTGTGCTGGGCTCTGCTGACTCCCCATGGGAGACCTCGATTTGAGGAATGTGGGGATGTGGGGTGGCTTGGGAAAGAGGAGGGAGGAGGGAGAAGGGAGGTGGGGGGATCTGTGGATAGTATGTGGAGTGAGTAGAAAATTTCTTAAAGAAAAATGAAAGAAAAAAAAAGAAAGTGCCTCCAAACAAGGACCTCATCAGATATGGCCAACTGATCCTGAACTTCACAACCTTCAGCACCATAAGCCAAATAAACCTTTATTCTTGATAAATTACTTGCTCTCTGGTATTCAGTTATAGCACCAGTGGAGGCACGAAGACATCCCCCCCATCTCTTACCCCTCCCTGCCATGCCAATCGTAATTTCTTTTCATCTCTAGTAATGTATAGGAACACTTCTCAGAGATAAGACATAAGCAGAGAAAAGGTTCCCTTTGTACACATTTGGTCAAATGCTTTTCCCTGCCCCCCTAGTCATGCTTTTTATTGACTGCAGTGCTGGGGCTATGAGTTGTAATTCTGTGGTGAGAATCAATTTCATAGGCATCAATAAACTAAGAGGAAGATTAATTCAGACACCGAAACTGAGCATGGCAGCTATTTTGGGTCAAGTCTACTTTTCATTCCTGAATGGACTGTGGCTCACCTATCCTTCCTCCATCTGGCACCTCAGCCTTCATTCTGAGTTTTGTACATTGAATTTGGGCACATGCCTATGAGGAAGCCCTAGGCTAATGTTCACTTTTGCTCCCCAGCCCACTCTACTGTTACTGTAAAAACAATACAGAAGAGAATTTGGAAACATCTCATATAGAATCCTCATCCTTCTCACAGTGCATGCTCTGTTTGGCCTTCCCCTTCAATCTGGGTCCATGTGCGTAATGGCTATACCAGGACACTCTTTATGGTCTATTTACTCAATTAATGTTAGATGTGTCTCCATGTGGCCTTTGAGTCTTCGAGAGCATCATTTCCAGTGGCTGCGGAATGTCGTGTCGAGTGGATAGACATGCATTATTTAATCATTTGCCTTCTGTGCACATTATTGCTGGAAGCCAGGTCATCTGACCCGATTTGGCTCATAATGCACATTTGCCAGTCCTGGTACAGGGAGGGAGCATTTATTCATAAAACATTTACTAACTGTCAGCCAAAAGCAAAGCATTGTACCAGTGAGAAGATGGGTTTGAGGGAGTAAGTAAGAAAATGTGGTCTGTAGTACCCAGTTGCTTGAGAGTCTGACTGTAGGAAGGAGGCAGGCCCCCAGGTGTCACCTAGTGAGGGGGGCTGATAGGACTGCTAATCTAAGTTATCCAAGACCTATTTTAGTGAAAATAGATTCTTGAGTGATTGAAACTTGTCTTTTAGACATCAGACATTTATTTGTTACCGATGATAAAGCAATAAAGTTTGGAAGTAATTTAATCAAAATGAATAAGCAGATTCTTGGGATTTTTCCTACAGTTACATCAATTATAGTCAAAATTAGTGCCTTTGAATGCTTCCTGAGAGCGGAAGGGACTTGGAGCTGTCCTGATGGGGAAAACCTGGGCTTTCCCTACACAGATTCTCAATTATCACATACAGAGGCTGGAGTGGGGAGACTGGAAACTACCCTTTGATGTAAGAATACCCACTGTTTACTGAGCTTCTGCAGCAAGATGGCCACTGTAGCAGGGTCTTTACTGAGAAATATGGCTTTTGTGTTGAGTCTTTTATGGTAGGTACTATTTTCTCCATGTTTAAGGAGGAGGCTGTGAATTAGAAAAGCCAAGCGACGTGCTAGAGGTTTCTTAGCAACATCTCTTCTCTGAAACCAGATAGCTGTATAGGATTTCATGAAACCATTTTCCCAAAGAGTGGTCTCATGAACATTGTGTCTTCCAAAATAAAATGCTTAACTGGATAACAATCCAGTCTAGGGAAGAGAAATTATATATAATAATTTTAGAAAGCTCTCAAAGTAATTTACATTTCAATGAGAGTATTTACTTTGAGCTGAAATTGATAAGAATAAATGTTTAGAATTAGTAAAGTTTATTTTTGCTCTTTCCAAAGAGATTGTACCTTGTAGTTATAAAAGCTTTTGAATTAACATGCCACATAATCCTCACTCATTTTATTGGTAGATTAAAAACCTTAGAGTATTTACTGACTTTGTGTCTGCCTTGAAAAGTCAGGAGGCCAGACCAGAAACCACTGACCAGTGAATCTCAACAGTGAGGCACAGTCTGTCTTTTGAACTGGCAGCTGGATGTGTATGGTCGGCAGAAGGAAACTCAGAGTCTCTCCAGTACCGGGGCAGCTTTTAAAATCCAGCCTTGCTGCTTTTCCTGGTTACTTCAATAACCTAGTTCATCTAATCATGCAAGTCAAATAGAGCCATAGGTTTCATTTTTGGATGGCATAGAGTGGGCGATGATTTATTCTGATTCATTTGTGGGAACCTTCTTTTCCACCTGACTGGGAATGCCTAAATGTTCTCATCGCCCACCCACGGGGCATCCCTGTCTCATGTTCAATCCCTTTTTCCACCATTAGTTTCTCAAAGAGACCTATCTGCAGGCATGTCCACCATCCCTGCCCATCTATGGGCATTTCTAATCTACAGGCTGATGTATAATACACCCTTGAAGCTCTGTAATGAGTTTGGAGCTAGAGATGAATTCGGGAGTCCTTAGCATATAGAGAGGAGCTACATCCCTGTATATGAATGAGTGAGGTCATCTGGAGCACAGGCAGAGGGGTCAAGTGAGGCAACCTACATATGTCTTATCTTAGAAAAATCATGTGAGCTACTGCTGTGCAGGATGCAGGGGTGGAAAACATACACTGAGGCACGAGGACAAAGTTGGGGGAATGAAGCATTTAGGGCAAAGAAAACGGCATTCCAAACAGAGAGTGACCCGAGGGCCTGCCAAGACAGTTAGGTATATTAGCCTGTCCAGACTTCTTTCTAATGACCTTGTTTGTTACATTTTTTACCCAATCTTCCATGAATATATTTTCTCACCTATTGAAAATTATAACCTTGTGCTATGAGAGTAAGCCTCTTCTAATTTAAGGTCATAGAATATTATATGATCATTAAAGAACACTAGAAGAAAAAGTGGAAAGAAAAAAATAAGTATTTCAATTCTAATCTTTCAAACACACCAAATGTTAATTTTGGTATAGTTTCTTTCGGTGGCTCTTTGGTGGTTTAGGGTTTTTAAATGCAATTATAATTACACTGTATGTAAAATGTGCACTAAATTTAACATTCAGATCACAAGTATCAATTTACGGCAGTCTCCTGAAACATGGCAAACATCATTCCAACCACATCAAACTCAGTACCACCTTTTAATTCACTCTTAATTATACCACTCCTTTCTATTTTCATGTATGTTTTGGCTACTTGATGTTAGGCTCTCAGAGTAGTATGTAAATTTATACCCACAACTGTCAACTGGCCAGCTTCTTGTATTTCTTGTGACAGATTTTTGCCTCACGTATTTTGATGTTAAGGTACTGAGTGTACAAATGTTCAGAACAGCGATGCCTTCACAATTGCCTCCGTGAATATGAAATTACCCTTTTATGCTGCTTGGCGCTGCTTATTGCCTTAAATTGTGCTTTGTCTGATCCAGCCACTCACGCTTTTCTTTTGTTTGCATTTACCTGCTATGGCTTTGCCTACCCTGCAGCCCTTTTATTTCAGGTAAGCCTCTCACATTCATTTAATCTAGGGACCTTTGTCTTCCACCAGGGGAGTGTTAAATGCTTATACTGATTGTTGTAACCATTCTGGGTGGCTTCCTGCCAGTGTGTTTTGTGTTTCCTGCATTTGCTTTCTTTTGTGACTTTTGAGCCATAGCTGGTGATTTCTCTTTTCTTTGCTGCAGTGATGTGGAAGGGAGACATCTTGTCTCTCACTTCACTGATCTGCCTTCTGTTGCCGCCAATGAGTGTTTTCATTTGTCTCTGTGTTCAATTTCTAACCAGCTCAGCTTCTCTCAGTCTGCCCTTCTCATCCCTACAGAAAGGTTCTAAAGGTTTGATGTTGATTTTTGTTTGTGCCAAGACCAGGATGGGAGTCCTGTGTGTCTGGAGCAAGAGAGAACAGGCCACTTCCAGGAGGTGCCCTCATTGCTTCTTGAGAGATGAGGGACACCAAACCCTCTCCAGAGGTTGTATGCATCTGGCAATGGTGGGCACTGGCAAGGCAGAAAGTGTTCATTATCAGTTGTGTGTGAGAGCCCCTCCTTCAGGCTATTCTGGCCCTGGAGTGAGAAAAGTAGCCTGAGTAGATCTGATCTCAGCTGGCAAAGATGAGCTCTGTCAGGAAGAGGGTCTCAGGGCAGAGGAACAGAGGAAGGGTATGTAGGGAACCTGATCTGCCTCTTGCCTGATAGGTAGTGCAGGGCATATCAGTCTCAGGTGTGACATTTCCTGGGCACACAAATTATTTTAAAAGGTACTTTAAATGACTTGTAAATGGGATTTCAGTGAGGGCTTTTCTGGTATCTCCATTTGTCTTTTGTCTTTGAAAGGTAGTACATGAAAACTCTCTATAATGCATTAGCAGCCTTAAATGGTTTGTTTAAATTTTAACACTAGAATTGTTTAGTCTAATAGTTGCTCTTCTGTATTCCCTATCACAGAGGTGCTGATTGTGGGGAGGCCACTGCTACACCCACGTACAAGGAGGTCTGAGGTCTGCAAAAGGCAGGCAGGCTAGCTGAGTTGGAAAAAAAACTGCTTCACACCCTAGAAGGTCTTTAGAGGAAGCACAAATGAGGCAGTCCTGTCTTCTAGGGACTCTGAACAGCAGGTCTTGTCATCACTGATCCTGTTTGACTGGGCCAAAGTTTTTCCAAGAATGTCCTTAGAAACAGGCAATATGCCAGAGATCTGCTGGTGAGAAGAGGGAGGAAGATAGCATGTGAAGTGGTTAGTGCTTTGGTAGGCCAATATAACTTTCGGATAAGGATGATGAAGGCAAGTAGCACCCCAGGAGGGCAGATGCACTTTCACTGGACTCCACAGGCTGGTGTCTCATACATACAGAATTTCTCTGGTACCAGGATTAAGAGGTAACATCACCAGAGTCTAGACAATCAGGAGACAAGGAAGCGTTGGGGCTGGGACAAGGCCAGGCTTGGTCCTGGGAGATAAAAATCACAACTCTAACCTTCATGATGCTCCAGCCTATATAGTTAGGATGACCATTGCCAGACCCTCAGAGCACCCAATTGGGAAATTGAGGTCCAGAGATATAGGTGATACATCCAAAATCACTCAACAAACTCACCCAAATGTCTTATCTCAGAGTATTTCAGTGTGTTGGTCTTTCCTCCTACATGTGCTGGTGTGTATTCTCTAACTCAGGTTTTAACACCTAGACCCAACACATGAGTGTGTGTATATGTGTTTCCCCCAGTAGAATTAGCCACTCCTCTATGGCCTCTGCCCATCCCTAATCTTGCTACACTATTATTATCTGTCTCTGTATGTCCCTAAGAGCAGGTCTGTTGGGCTATGTTCTATATACACAGTCAGTACACAGTGGATTTTATTTTTTTTTTTAAGTTGATGAATTTACAACCCTCCACTCATACATAGATTACCAGGGCTTGGTCCTATTAAATATGTAGTCTCTTTACACTGGAAATGCTAATTGCTTTGATTTGATTGTTACAAATTACAAGCATGTATCAAATTATCATACTGTACCTCATAAATATGTATAAACACTGTGTCAATTAAACTAAATGAATAAATAATAATACTTTAAAAATCAATTATTTTGAAATTATGTTCTTTTAAAAAAAGACTTATTTATTTTTATGTGTGTAGGTGTTTTTGCCTACATGTTTGTCTGTGCATGTCCATGTCTGGTGCCCATAGAGGCCAGATAAGGGCATTAGATGCTCTGGAACTAGAGCTATGGATGGCTTTGAGTCACTGGATATTGAATCTGGGTCCTCTGGAAGTGAACTATCATGCAGGTTCTGAGAATCAACCTGGGTCCTCTGGAAG
The DNA here is from genome assembly GCF_949786415.1 of Peromyscus eremicus. NCBI lineage: Eukaryota > Metazoa > Chordata > Mammalia > Rodentia > Cricetidae > Peromyscus > Peromyscus eremicus. The sequence continues at coordinate 101,911,455 of NC_081420.1, read as the reverse complement.
AGTAGCCAGGGCTCTTAACTGCTGAACCATCTTTCCAGCCACTAAAGTTATGTTCTTTGTAAGGTTAAGAACTATAAAACTATGGCTGCTCGGATTCCATTGCTTTGTGCTGCCCCTTGTCGAGAATGCTTCTTCATAGCATATGTGTTTCTCCCAGAACTCAGAGGCAGAGGTTTGTTTGTTCTGTATAGCAAGTTCCAGCTAGGGCTACATGGTGAGATCCATGTCTCAAAAAATAAAAAAGAATTGACTAACTCACTTAAGCCAGAGACTGTCTCATTTACTTCTATTTCTTCTATGTCTGGCTGGCATAGGGCTTATTACAGAATATGAGCTAGGTATGTGAGAAAACTGTGAACACTTGCTGAGCATTTACTGTGTCTGTATGTTTTGAGGCTGATCATAGGAACCTCTAAGAATTGGCATATCAGAGCTGTTGTTTCGGAATGATAGGTAAAAAGGCTGCTGCTGTTGCAGCCATGAGGTAACCATAAGCCCAACTTTCCAAGGCCCAGCCGTTGCAAATGTCCATGCCTTTACTGTTCAGATCATTTCCCGATCTGATTTTCTTCATCAGAAGTCATCATTCAACCCTGTGGCATTCAACATATGTTGGTAGACATTGTTGCTGGAATTGATGCCCTGATAAGCCCATAACATTCTATTAGTAAAACATTTGTAAATGCTCGGGGGCCTATCAATGGACAACTTGGTAAAATCTTTGTGGCCTTGCCCACCCTGTGTCTAGCCTTCCAGTACTGTGGAGGGTGTCTGGAAGCCTAGCACAACTTTTCAAAGAAAATACAGTGAGACACCATGATCTCTTTCATTGTCTATCATCTTGTACATCAAACTCCTCTTTTACTCATCAAAGAATTCTCTCATAGCTGTAAAAGCTACTCCCCCATTCCACCCGTGCATTCTCCACAGAGCTGCAGGTGCCTCTTGTAAGAAGTGCCACATTTCTACCCTTTTCCTTTCCTGTCTTTGTTTTCCATTGTTATTAGCAGCGTAGCTATGGAGAGAAATCTGGTGCAGATTGTGACTGCAGCCATTTCTGATCTTTCTTCTACAGTGTAAAGAGGATAGGATTTGGTTTCTTTGCTGTCTAGAGAAAAATAAGCAGGATGAATTTAAGATGGCAAGTCCTGAAAAATCTCCTTTTGTGAAACAAACTCTCTGCACGGGAGGGGTTGCCAATGATGGGGGCTACATTCAGAAAGGGGTATGGGATTTTCAGTGACCTTGACTTAGATCCTCCCAGCAACTACTCTGGGAGGCAACCATTTGGAAGTGTCACTGGGGAATCATGAACCAAATGACAAAGCTGCCTGTCTTCTAGAGCAGAGGGCAAAGGCCTTAGCCCAGGGCACAAACATTCTGCCTCCTCTGTCACAGAGAAGGCCTTTCCTTCGCTTTGGTTTGGGGTTGGGCTCCACAGCTGTTCAAGGCATCTGTGCTTTTTGGTAGCCTCTGCTGCCTGCCACTTGGAGCAGACCACCTATCCTGCCTAGCGCTTTTGTGAAGAGCAAATGAGAGAAGCGGTAGTAGAAGCTGGATGTGGTGGGATTATGCCTGGAATCCTAACATTTGAAAAGTGGAATTAAGAGTTCAAGGCCAGACTTGGTTATGTAAGGAGTCAGCTGAAGCTACATGAGACCCTATCTCAAAAGAAGAAAAAGGGGAGAAAAAAAGGAAAGAAAGTAGCCATGTGAATTCTTTGGAAACTGAAGAGTGCTAGTAGGCATGTTGGATGGTGGTTGCTATCTGCCTACACCTTCCACAAGTTCTGGCCTTGGATATGCTTGATTCATGCACTCAATGCTGCCACAAAATGAGCATATCCAGTGGGATGCTCCAAGCTGGTGGTTTTGTATCTTATGTTCCTTTGCCTAGGAATGTTCTTGTAGCTACTTTTCTTGTTACTGTGACAAAATACCCAACAAGAAGCAACTTTAGAAAAGAAAGGAGTCTGCAAGATGCTTCAGTGGGTAGACTCCTGACAATATAATTTCAGTTTCCAGGATCCACAAAGTAGAAGATCAACTCTCAAAAGTTGTCCTTTGACTTCCATTTGCCAGCTATAGCATGGGCTACACACATACCACACACACACACACACACACACACACACACACACACACACACACACACGCACACGCACACGCACACGCACGCACACGCACACGCACACGCACACGCGCACACGCACACGCACACACACACAATTAATTTTAAATGTACTTAAAAGCATATTTTTGTTTATTAAAACAACTAAGGAAGGGTATATTTTTGGCTCACAGTTGAAAGTATGGTCTATTATAGTAGGAAGCCATGGCAGGAGGAGCTTGAGTAGTTGGTCACATTGTGTCTATCCACATTTAAGAAGCGGAAAGAAATAAAGGCTAGTGTTCAGCTCATTTTTCTTTTCTATTCAGTTCAGGACCCTAGTCCATGAATGGTGCTACCCGTAGTCAAGAGGGGTCTTTCCCCCTTTTTTTTTTTTTTTGGTTTTTCGAGACAGGGTTTCTCTGTGTAGCTTTGCGCCTTTCCTGGGACTCACTTGGTAGCCCAGGCTGGCCTTGAACTCACAGAGATCCGCCTGGCTCTGCCTCCCGAGTGCTGGGATTAAAGGCGTGCGCCACCACCGCCCGGCCCTTTCCCCTTCTTTTAAGCTAATCCAGTTAATCAGTCCCTCGAAGGTGTGCTCAGAGGCTTGTCTCCTGGGAGTTTCTAGTTTCTGTGAAGCTGACAGCCAATATTGTCTGTATCATCACAGTTCTTTAACACTTGTTATGCAAATGTTCCAAGCTTCTCAAACATCTACTTCCTATAGAAATTCCAGTCCAGCACACTGGAGCACATGGTTGGCATTCCTACCATTGTCCATTTGATCACAGCCTTTCTGCCTCCCAGCCTCCTGCTCCCTATTGCACTAACCCTTGATGACAAAACAGAAGACCTCTTTACAAACTAACCATGAAGCATCGCTCCCTCCTTCAAACAGTTCTTGAGTTCCTGCTGATGTGTATTTAGAGAGGCCATGATCACTATGATTAAGAGCAGGCCCTGCAGCCTGATGGTCTGGATGGGATCCTGGTTATACCTCTTACTGACTGCATGATCTTGGGCAAGTTACTTAAAGTCACTGAACATTGCTTCCCTGAGCTTAAAATATAGACATAATGCTGTCATTTACACATAATGGCTGAGCCACTGTAAGCATTTGATAAAAGAGGGATAGCATTATCCTAAAGCATTTTTTTGTTTTTTTGTATGCTGCCATGTACTTACCATGGCAGCAAGAGAAACTTTGTTTTATTGTACTAGATGAGGAAAATGAGGCTCAGAAAGGTTAAAACTCAGGATGGAGTGATAGCTTAGTTGGTAAAAATGCTTAGCTTGCAAGTCTGAGGACCTGAATTATATCCCCTTGGACCCAAATTTTGAAAGGTGGGCATGGGCTGGGGAGGCAGAGACAGGTGGATCTGTAAGACTCACATGCCAGTCAGCCTAACCTACTAGGCAAGTACAAGACCAATGAGAGAAGCTATCTGAAAGACCAAGATGGACAGCCTCTGAAGAAAAATAGCTAAGGTTGTCCTGTGACATCTACATACATGCACACACACGCACACACACACACACACAGAGAGTTAAAATACATTTGCATGAGGTCACATATTTGGTGGCAAAATTAGATTCAAGATGAAGTCTCTTAGTGGAAACCACAGCTTTCTCACTGCTAGCCAACCTGCACTAATGCAGCTTTGTGGTTACTTCAGTTTTTGTTCCTTAGTCTACTCTGTGTGGGCCCGTTTCCTTCCCATTGGGAAAAACATGCAGTTTAAGGCCTAGCTGCCCCTCAAACTTAGCATCAGCACTTTGTTCCTGTAAGTCAGGGTCTTCCAACAGAACCAGGGGATAGCTTGTCCCCAGGCTCTTCTACCTCAATTTACCAATCACATGCTGACCTATGAAATTGGACATTCATACACTTCCTATGAGACCAATCTGAATACTTTCTTCATAGTCCAATACTCTCTGTTAACATAATTCTTCACTGAGCTTCACATATATTCTTTCCTTTCCTCCCTCCCTTCCCTACCCTCTCTCTCTCTCTCTCTCTCTCTGATTTTTCTTTATTTTTTAAGATAGTTCACACTGTAGCCTGGTCTGGCCTGGAACTCATAGCCATACTCATGAATCAACTTCCAAAGTAGCCTGGTAGTGGTGGTGTATGCCTTTAGTCCCAGCACTCGGGAGGCAGAGGCAGGCAGATCTCTGTGAGTTTGAGGTCACCCTGGTCTATAGTGTGAGTACCTGATTTTTTATTTATTTATTTTTTTCTAATTTCCTCCTCAGCATAACCTGCAAGAAAGTTGCAACTACCTCCATTTTACAGAAGAGGAATTGGGACTCTTGCCAAGGCCAAGAGCATGGGAGAACAGTCTTGATCTTGAGTGTGTTTGATTCCTGTCCAGGAATTTCCCCCCAGAGCACAAAGATCTTATTCTCTTGAGGAACCCTAGTGACCAAGAGACTTAGAGCTCTTAAGTCATCTGGTACGGGCTCCTCGAACCATCCTCTTCCTCAACTTATTAACAGAAGATATGTGCACAATGTGGTTAATCTGTTTATTTATTGTATGCTTATGGAAATGGCTCTAATTTTTTCCTCAGCATCATCAGCCACCAGAAAACAGGGGGCCAAATCCTAGCAACTCATGAGTTATAAAGAAGTTTTCAATCTTGTTTTAGCAACCAATAAACCTTTGATCTATCTGAGAACTGCCTGCTTGCTTTACTCCTGTTGTTCCTGGCCTTTAATATTCTATATGTCCCCATTATTCACAACAGTTAATATTTAGTAAATGTTAACTGTAGAGAAGTTACTGTTCTAAGTAATTTAACTCATAATCAAAGAGGCAGGCTGTTATTCCCTCATTTGATAAATGAGGATACAGAAGTTTAAGGGCACACAGCCTAAATGATAGAGCCAGGATTCAATCACAGGTCAAAGTTATAAAAACTACTTTGCTAAATATCGATTTATAAAGAAAATTTCCCCCAAAAGGGAGCATGATAGCATAGTGCTAATCCAGTACAAGTATAACACAGCTACAAATGTAAGCAATACATAATTATATTCATATGTACACATACATATATAGATAGATAAATTTTTGCAGAGCTGGGGACTGAACCCAGCCTCAACTATATGCCTCAACACTCACATATATTGTTACAATTTTTAAAAATTAGATTTACTCATAGCAGCTGTCTGTAATTCCAATTCTAGGAGGAGACCTTTGTGGGCACCCAGAACTCATACACAGACTTGTATGTAGGCAAAATACCCATACACATAAAAAATTATATTTACTTATTTTTAGTTTATGTGTATTAATGTTTTGCCTGCATGCATGTATGTGCACCACATGCATACCTGTTGGATCCCCTGAAACTGGGGTTACAGATGGTCATTGAACCACCATGTATGTGAATCAAATTTGGGTCCTCTGCAAGAGCAACAAGTGCTCTTAACAGCTAAGCTGTCTCTCCAGCCCTAGCATAAATTTTCTAAATGTTACATTTGAAGAAGTAAAAAGAAACTGAGTAGAATTGATTTTAATATTATCTTTTATTTAATTAAATATACCAAAAACATTATTTCTTTTTTGTTTTGTTTTGTTTTTTGAGACAGGGTTTCTCTGTGTAGCTTTGCACCTTTCCTGGAATTTACTCGGTAGCCCAGGCTGGCCTCGAATTCACAGAGATCCGCCTGGCTCTGCCTCCCGAGTGCTGGGATTAAAGGCATGCGCCACCACTGCCCTGCACAAAACATTATTTCAGCCCAGTCGCACTTCAAGTGTTTAGCAGCTAGCTAGTGACTACTACCATTGAATGACACAGGTAAGTGCCATGTGTTTTATCCTTGTTTTTTTTTTTTCTGTTTCAACTTTAAAATTGGGTTTTGGTTTAGAATTGGATCAAATAAAGCTATGCTGATGGAAATGTGCCCTTTGGATAACTTGATGAACGGAGCAGCAGTTTAGGACTGTGGAAAGAGCAAGCATTAGGTGTCATGAAATGTGTGTTTTAAGACCCATCCTTGCCACTAACCAGGGACGTGGTCAGAGAATCCTTCAAACTCCCTTAGCTTCTGTCTTCATGATAAAAAAAAAGACATGATAGTTTATGATAATTAAACTTATTTCTATCTTTAAAAACTCCTGCTATTGAAACACTCTTTGTGAGGGTTTCAGCACATCCACTCAATATTTCTTAATGTCAGGACTTGTGCCAAGTTGGAGGTTGAGTTCTATGAGCCCAGATATGTACCTGGTACATTACAGGCAGTAGAACTATTTGTTGAATGATTATAAACCCAGTCTTCCTTTGAGGGAGCTTTGAGTTATTGCCAGAATAATTATAACAGTCTTACGAATTAATTATATATTTTGTTTCCTTTCTTATATTGGATTTAAATCTTCATAGTATATGCTTTCTGGAGGAGATACCTGGGATTTAAAACTATTTCCTGATCCTATTAGCAAAGAGGGTGGTGCTCAGGCATAGTCATGGCTGTCTAGAGACCTCCACAAATGGTCTCTTATTACATGCTGTTCTGATGCTGCAGAGAACTAAGACTCTAAATAAGACAACAATCAAATCTGTCTGTGGTCCTATGAATCAGAGCAGACCCAGATGGGAAACCATATCCTTGGCCTCCAAATGCCCTCAGAAACCACGTCTCGTGTCAGAGCTCGGTAAAGCCCCAGCATGAAGAGAAAAGGAATCACTCAGAAATGGGATGGAGACCTAGCTTAATGAAAAGCATCTTATTAAGAGAATAGGCCTGCTATTTCTGAGCGATATGTAAACCAAAACCCAGGGAGAAGAGAAAAAGGACAAGTCTATTCCTCTTTCCCCATTTTAGACATCTAAGGCTACAGCTACCAAACAGAGAGTTCCTGGGCACAAGACCCTATGTGTGTGGAAAGATGGGGACAGTTGAAACTGATACCCTGGGAAAACCAGAACATGTGACATTGAGTTCACCAAGCTCCAAGCTGCCCACCTCCAGGAGTCTTGAGCCACATCTGAAGGTAGAGCATTAGCTGTGATGGTGTGAAGGCAGGAACATGATGTTTGCCTAAGACTGGCTGAGGTCCACAACAATGAAAAGTTTTATTTAGGTGTTAAGAACTTTGATGTGAAAATCTGAGAATGGGAATAGATGAAAGGGCTCTCCTAACAACATCCCTATTTTGTCAGCTCTGAATACACTTGGTATTTGAAAAAAAAAAAAAGCAGAGGTTTTTTTTCTTCTTCCTTTCTTAAAAAAATCCACTTTTTTATTGCTAACCAGGCTTAAATTCCTGTGAAAATTTTCCACTCTAGAAAGAAAACCCTGTTATTGCACTCTCTTCTTTGGTAACTAGGTCCAAGCAACAAACCTTAACAGAATAAGAATGACAGTATATTTGCTGAACTTGAAGGACTCTGTGACTTGTGTTTGAATTCTAGTTTGCCCCTAACTTCATTCCTCTAAAATTAGATATACCTTTACATAGGACAGTCTGATACTTCAATTTTTGCTTCAGCAGTAGAAAAAGGTATGTGGCAAGGATGGATTCTGACTTTAGTAGATCCCGATGGAACCTAAACACTGCTCCCTCTGTGTGAACACTAGCACCCCTTTCCTCTGAAAGCTTTGTTCACCTTGAAAGTGGGAATAACACTACCTCATAGGACTGTCAGGATTAAATGCATTCTTGCGTGCAAACAGCCTGATTTAGAAAATGTTTCCTCTTATTATTAGATTGTAATTCTTTAAATAGGGATTGCTGATGGGCCTATTCAAGACGATGCAGTGAAAACCTCTACATCTCTGTTTTCTTCCATTCTCTTCTGTGGTTTAGGGAAATCCTCACAGAAGCGGTAGCCCTCGGGCTCTGCTCTATTCCCTACTCACTGAAGGAGGCAGGCAGAGGCCTGTATTCCAGAACCTTGGATAGATCCACGCCTTCGCTCAGCCACTCCTCCACTAAGGAGCTGCTTTGGAGAAGGAGCTACAGCAACCTGGGAAAATTTTTCCAGCAAGGCTGCGTTAAGCAGGGATACTCCCAATATGAATGCTTTCTCTTGCATGCACACTCACTGTCATCCATGTTCACAGTCTTCAACATGGCCAGCCTGCCCTCCTGGGTGTTTTTAAGGAGTCTCTTCTCAGAGTTATGGCTATAACTCCACCCATAAGAATTTTCTAATTTAGAGTCCTTTTCTTTTTTCCTAAGAGCTTCAAGGATTTTTTGAGCCCCCAAAGAACAAAAATACCATCCACATTTTCCTATATCTGCTGGTATTTAATTTGTTGGCTTCAGTACAAGGGTTAAACTTTTGTTTTGGTTTTTGGTTTTTTTTGAGACAGGGTTTCTCTGTGTAGCCCTAGTTGTCCTGAAACTCAATACATAGACCAGGCTGGCCTTTAACTCAGAGATCCACCTGCCTCTGCCTCCCAAGTGCTGAGATTAAAGGCATGCATTGCCACTGCCCGGCTGGATTAAACATTCTTGATTAACCTCAAGTAAAAGCAATAATGCATGAGCATGAGGAAATGTTTTACAATACAAAGATTCAGGTGTGAATAAAAAGGAATATAACATAATTTTATCGCTTGTGGGTAATGTTAAACCCTCTTCTGTAATCGGGATAATCAGGTGGTTCAATTTATGAGGTGATTTAGCTTTTCACTCGCCAATGCAGAACACAACACACACTATATGCAGTCACCTTCTGAACAGGCAAGGAAGAAATTAAGTCCTATTTTTACTTTATGATACTGAGTCACGTAGTTCAATGCAAATCACATGGATGCCAAAGTAAGAACAATGCCAGGTATTTAAATGCCTTTCCTTTGAGGAGCTCCAACAATTTTGTGACAGTGTGAAATCCTTTCAGAGCAACTCCAGAAGAGACACATGTCACCAGGCAGGCATTTAGGACTGAGTATGTCTCATCCATCTCCCCCACTCCAGTTCTTAGGAAAAACCAGGGCCTTTTGTATTTAGTAATAGCCTCCAGATGTCTGAAGTTTTTAAGCCACAATGCCATTGAGGAAAATAAGGTTTGGTTTTGAAAATGTGTTACTGACTGCTTTAATAAGAAGAAAGAGAAAAAGATTAAAAAATGGGATATGAGAGGAAGGGAAGAGTAAAGAAAGATAGGAGAGAGACCAGAAAGGTACCCAAACTTCCCTGATCTTGATAACTGTTTTCTATTTCTCAACTGTACAGAGACATAAAGGCCTTCAGACCCACTTTTCCATGTGGCTGAAGATAGCAGCAGTTTTACTGCTTGATGCCATTTGAAAGAACATAGACAAGAACAGCATCTTGGGGGAAGAAGGTGCCTCAGTGGGAGGAGCTTAATTGGTATCCTCACCACTATGAAACAAACAACCAAACCAAAACAAGAACATCTACTCCAAAGGTAAACAGGAAATTAGCACCAACAGAAAGGTGTGTGGTTCTACCTAATAATGCCCACACCAACTCTGAGCCTCTCTATACTACAGGGGAGTAGTGGTTGTCAAATTGTGCCTTGGTTTGACTTCCTTCCAGCAGAGGTCACTGTGGATGCTGGCAGTGGATACTTAAGAGAAAAGGACCAGGTAGGCTTGGCTGGCTGGTGGCTCCACTGTCTGGTTCTTCCGCAGTTCATAATATATCCCCTTAATTTATGTGAAGGAGATTATCTTGAAGCTACATAAAAACCTTTGGCATAAAAATGATGGTGGAAGTGAAACTGGGGTCAATTTCTGGGACTGATCCGTCCTGAGAGGGTGTGTAATTAGGAGTATTAAGACAGAGTCTCATTATATAGTCCAGGCTGACCCCTACCTCATGACAATCCTTGTGCCTCAGCCTTTGAGTATTGGGATTACAGGCATGTGGCTGCCATGCCTGGTTTGTACCTGGTATTTCTGAGACTTCATTTGTGATTACTAGTAATCCTAGCTCTATAATCCTTCCAGACTCTACTGACAGGCCTCCCAAACTTTACTTGGCAGTCATGGTAGTGGTAGGGCAGATTCTGGTCATTAGGGTAGCCCGCTACAGCATGATAAGGCAGGCGCTCCAGGGGATGAGGACTGATGATGATGTCAGGCTCAGATTTGGGTTCCCAAAGGGATGAAGAGGTGGCCACATCCTTGTGAAATTTCACTGACTGGAACGTATCCAGTCCTTTAGGCTAGACCCTAAGCAGTTTTAAGCTGCCTCCATCCTGAAGGCACACATTTGAACCTTGGGTCAGCAGTGTGGCTTGAGAGTTGAAAGGATGACTCTCTTGCTCCCCTCTACCTCCAAGCTTGGTTCCTCTTCTTTCTCCTTCTCTCCATCCCTCCCCCTGCCATATGTATAGGCTCACCACAGCACGGCACACACGTGAACACTGAAGCACGGACCGACACATTCACCCAGTCACACACATTTGCACTCACACTCTGACCCACACTATTACCAATAAAAATACACCCAGCCACCTATTATAGCTAATAAGGCATGAGGTTGAGTGGGTCCAGTCAGCATGCCTCTTCAGACCTGGCTCATGCATGTCCCCTAAACCCCTACCCTTCCCGTAAGGTAGAGCCCCTGGTCATCCCAGTCCTCGTGGTCACAAGTCCTGGCTCTGGTATCCATCGCGCACACCGCATTCTTGGGGCAGGACCAACAGTGGGGTTCAGGAGTGGGCGGGGGAACTAGAGAAGAGTGCATGGTACAGGACCCAGCATAGCACAACCACCTCCTCCCTCGGGATTTTCCATCCCGGCTCGCGCGGGCCCGCGAGGAGCGAGCGCGCTTTGTCTCTCTCTCTCTCTGCTCCTGGCACGTTTCCGTGGAAGCTACCCGTGCCGCGCCCGAAGCCCCCCTTCCTCAGCCGCGCCCCTCGCACAGCCCAGCCATGCACGCCTGTCAGTGCCGCGAACGCCGCTTTGTCCTCCGGCGAATGCCTGGGCAGAGCGCGAAAGCCGGGCACCTGAGAGCAGCCGCTGCACGCCTGGTACCCGATCCCCGCGGCCAGATCTGGGGCGCGCTCGGCACGCAGCGGAGCATCCCTCCAGGATCCGCGAACGCGGAGGGCATCGCCTGGAGCTGCAGGTTGCTGGAGAGGGAGACCACTGGGTCCTGCCCCTCAGGTGCCCATATAGATCTGACTCCTCGCTTAGGTGCTAGAGCTCTAATCCCCGGGGTGTGGCGGGGCAGGGAGGATGATCTCCTCCACTCTGTACTGCCTGAGACCTGGATCTAGGTGGAGAGGGCCCGGGAGATAAGACCTAGGTAAGGGGGGATCCCTTAGACTCTCACTTCCACCCACCTCCCACATCCAGTCTATTTAGACCTTAGGCGCGGCTCCATCACAGAGGACCGGAGCATCCATCAGTGCTTTCCTTTATGGGAGCTTGGAGCAGGATGGGGAGGGGTCCTCCAGCCCTTCACTTTCTCCATTCCTCAAAAGCAAATGCCCCACAAAGAACTGGGTGCAAAAGGTAAGGGGAAGAGTCCAGGTTTAGCCATTTCCTAGGATGCAAAGGAGGGCAAGGGGAAGGGTCTCCCTAACAACTCGAAACCTAGGAGTCTAAGGGGAGGGGAGGAGTCTCATCCATCACATTCCAATCCCCTTTTTGCAACCTCAAGCCGCTGGGGTGTTATAGGGAAGGGTTCCCCTGTCTCCAGACCTCTCCTCCCAGAACACTCTCTCCATCCTCAATAACCCAAGAAGCTTCGACTTTAGGCACAGGGAAAGGGAGACTCAAGCCTTTTTCATGCTCTCCCAGGAGAGACTAGAGAGGGTCTTCCAGCCCTCATCCCTTACATTCAAGAAACCCTTTCACTACCCCACAAAACCCAGCCTGGACTGCTCCGACCTCAGGCACTGGGCCACGAAGAGGCCCGCAGTCAGTCCTCAAGCTCCACGGACAGATGGTGTTGAGTGCGGCGAGGACACGTCCCGTCAACTCCCCAGACCCCGCTCTCCTCCATAAAACAAAAGCGAGTCCTGCAGCACCCACCTCAGACGGCGCTCAGGAGGGCGCTCAGCGCGGGGCAGCGCACGCGACGCCTCCGAGCTCCTCGCGACCCGGGCTTCCCAGCGGCGGCTCTCGCGGCTGCAGCGGCCGCGGCTTTGGCATCCGGAGCCTCCCTCGGACTCAGCACCTGGAGCGGCGAACAGCTCCGCGCCTCATTCCGCTGACCCCGCCTCCCCCGCGCCGCCGTAGCCAATGGCGATGCAGGCTCCGCCCAGGAGGCTGCCCATTGGGAGGTTCCGGCCCCTCTGTGGAGCCCTTGTCCCTAGAGACCGCCCGAGTGTTTGCTCTGCTTACTGGAATATGTAGTCTCTTAGGGCCTTGGAGTGGACTCATGCCGCGGGCTGGTAAGCAAAGGTGGACTGCATTTCCCAGAGTGCATTGAGAAGCCCCAGGCGCGGAGAAGGGTGGGAGGACTGTTTCCATAGCAAAGTCGGCCCCTTAGGGATGGATGGGGAAGTGGGGCAGGCCCTGGACCCTCGCAGGAATACACGTGACCTGGGATAGCCTCTATGGCGGGTTCAGGTCTCTTTTTCTCTCTGTTCCTACCTGGAGACCCTGGGCCTCAGTTTTCCTAGGCCTCAGTTTCTCTGTCTAGGAAGAAGGGTAACGAGACGGCCTCGCGCCCATACTCGGTGGACCCAAACGAGAGCAAGCCGCTTTTGGTTCTTGCCCACCAGAGATGAAGAAGGATACGGGAGGAGACCTTCACACGGCATTCTGAACTTTATTTTTTTGCCTTAATCCTGACAGCAAAGGGTTTTACTTCTTGGTCACATTCCTTGCGCCACTAAGACCTTTCCATCTTGTCCCCACATTCTCGCCAACCCGATGCTGCAGCATCCTCAGTGCTTTCTGATAGAGTGAGCTACTTCTGCTTGAAACTCTTCACGGGCTTCCCGGGGACCCTGGGATTAAATCCACATTCTCAGCAAAGCTGGAAAGTCCCTTGAGCATTGGACTCCACCCTCTTCTGCATTGTTCTTAACTTTGGAAACTGGCAAGCCTTGAGCACCCGTTTTCTCTTACTCCTGCGGTCCCCTCCGTCTTGCCTTCTTCCAGCTCCTCAACACCCTTAAAGCCTCAGCTTAGATGTTGCCTTAATGTGTGAAGAGTTCCTTGATGTTCTGCCCGGTGTTGCACATCTCTTTCTGTGTTTGAGTGTCAGCCTCTACTTCCTCTATTTTGTTTGCATGTCCACACACATCTTCCTCATGAAATTGCAAGCTCACAAAGCAGAGGCAAGACCTGCATTATTTATAGTCACAGTTCCATGTCCACAACATCTGACATATAGTAGGCATTCAACAAATGTTGAGATTTACCTATATTTACTGAAAATGAACAGCAGTTTAACAGACTTTTGCATACATCTCCAAATTCTTTATTTCCTAAGGTTAGGTGTTTTCCATTGCTAGAGATGTTCACAAGAAGGATGTCACCAGTTTGAAAAAAAAATGTTTAAATGACATTTATACCGTTAGAATTGGTTGGGATTTTGCCTGAATGTCCTGAGGGTCCTTCTACTCATGGTGATATGCCTGCTATTCCTGTCAATTCCCCACTAAATGTCATCAGTCTTTCATGTTCCTCTATTTGTAGCTGTTGGCCCTACTTTCTGTGTCTAAATGCATACCTCCCACTCCCTTTCTGGGAAGATCTTCTCTCACCTGTCACTCATGAAATAAGATGCCGGCTGTCCTTTAAACCCTCTGCTCAGCATCATAGGACTCCATGGTGATTTCCTTCCTACCTTGCTAGGTAGCATTTTCCCCCTGAATCCTCACTAAAGATTCTGATAATGACTAGATGTCCCATTAATTCCATGCATATTTTGTCACCATCCTAGAAGTTTAGAGTGTATGACAACAAAACCATTCTGGGAAGACTGTCTTAATATACAAATGTAATTAATTCATGGTGGGAAAGAAAGCGACTAGAAAGACTACTACTCTTAATGGAGCCTGAGAGAAAGGAAGCTTGCCATCCTTGCACCAGTGATAACTGTGGAGCAAAGACTAGGACAGAGGAATGAATAGAATGTCAGTTCTTCCCTAACAGGACTTCTAGGAAGCATTGCAGAGGGGCCTTGATCTTGGCTGGATCGTGAAGGAGGGCCATTGGAGCTGATGTAACAGATGGGGCCTCACTACCAAGGATGAGAAGGGAAATGGCATACGTTGAATCTCAGTGCCCACGTCTGTGGGTACAGTAAGAGCAAAGACTGTTGGGAAGTTAGGTAAAAGGACTATGCCACAGTAGGCATCAACAGAAGGCTTTCGAAGCCCATCCAGAGCCAGAGATGAAACCCTTTGGAGATCAGTTGAGCCCTTCAGAAGTAGTGCTAGGGCAGGAAATTAGATTAATGACAGAGCACCTGCCTACCATGTACAAGGCCCTGTGTCTAACTCCTAGCATCAACCTTCCAACAAGGTATGCTAATCTGCAGAAATGGTTACAAATAGGGAAAAGTTAAGGTTCCTGGGTTCTACCCAGCACCCATAGGGCTGCTAAAATAGAATCTGCTAGAGGCAGGAGGCTGGGTTCTAATCCTGATTTGCCTCTGATTAGGTCCATGATCCTAGGCTGGACCTGTTTCTTCAGCTATAAAATGCTGTTTACTGGTGTTGTGTAGAAGCTAATAAGGGTATAGGTGGGGAAATTCAAACTCATTTACCAGCTGTGTGAGCACCTAGAAACTACCTTCTGGGGTTTGTAGTTTGCTTATTTGAAAATGTTGCAAGGAATAGGTAAGTTGCCTTATGTAAAATGTAAAGTATTTCACCTACATTAAGCCTCAATGAGTGTTTGTCTACTTTCAGATTTTCTATCCTGTATTGTCAGATATTGGTTTAACTGGAGAAACGGGAAGATGGTGCCCAGGACAATTAGGGCTTGCCTCCCTACCCTCTCTTAGTACTTGTATGACTTGCTCAGGTTATTTAATCTTTAATCCTCTGCGTCTCAGTTTTCTCGTTTGAGAAATGGAGATGATGATACCTCAGAGTTGAGAAGATGAACTGGATGAATTAAAATGCCTGACTCATGAAAAAAATGTTCAATATATTTACTTTCTCATTTTAGGATATAGAATCCTAAAAGAATGGAATTCTGGGTACCTAGCAGCTAGAGTTGTAGAAGATTCCAGAAAAATGTCATGCTAGCCTCCTCCTCCTTAAAGAGGAAAACAGAGTTTAGGGGAGTACCATAGTGTTTCAATCAAGCAAGGAGATGAACTAGAATCCTGAATTTTAGACACTGGGCGTTAGAGCAATTGACCAGGGCTGTGTCCTAAAATGTCTACCAGAGTAGCCTGAGGGTCAAACTTTGCTCTAAAGATAATGAAAGTTTTTAAGGAGATGCGCATTTTGAAAATGTCTAGGGGCTGTGTGGAGAATAACCAGAAGAAGATGAGGGTAGGATGTAAATTGAGAAGCTGTCTCGGTGATCTAGCATAATGTGGGAAAAAGTAGATAGTGTTTCTGAGCTATAGTAAAGAAGCAAAAATTCAGAGGACTTCAGGGGTTTTGTGCAGTTGGATTTATTTTTATTTGTTAATTATTATGTCATGGAGCACATGTGGAGGTCCGAGGACAACTTTTGGGAGTTGATTCTCACCTTCTATCTTTTTTGAGGCAGGGTCTCTCTTGTTTCTGCAGCTGCACTCCATACTCCAAGCTAGCTGGCCTGTGTGCTCCTAGAGGATTCTCCTGTTTACCCTTCTCACCTCACTGCAGGAGTGCTGGAATTAGAGATGCACATCACTGTGTTGGGTGTTTTATATGAACCCTGAGACCAAAACCCACGCTGAGATTGCATGGCTAGCACTTTTACCCACTGAGCCATCCCCCTGCCCCCTTGGTTTGTGGTTTTTTTTTGAGACAAGGATATTTTATATAGTCCAGGCTGGCCCCATACTTGTGCTCCTCCTGCCTCAACCCCCTGAGTGCAGGGGACTTTGTGAGTGAGGAGCTGAGGGCATGGAGGAAAGAGACACTGAGGAGGCCCAGGTTTGTGCCCAGTCGGTAGAACAATGGTAGTGCTTTTCACCAGAGTGGTGGAGCCGTAAGTTTAGGTGAAAAGAGGAGGTAAAGGGGCTGGAGGGATGGCTCAGTGGTTACTAGTACTTGTTGCTCTTGCAGAGGACCCAGTTTCAATTCGCAGTACCCACCTGGTAGCTCAAAACCTGCAATTCCAGGGTATCTAATATTCTCTTCTGGCCTCTTTGGGCACCAGGCACACACGTGTAGAAAAATACCCATACACATAATTAAATAAATTTAAATGTTTTGAGTAAATCTTTAAAAATAAAAAAAAAAAGAGACCAGGAAGTGATTGTGTACACCTTTGATCCCAGCACTTAGGAGGCAGAGGCAAGCAGATCACTGTGAGTCCAGTCTGGTCTACAGAGCTAGTTTTAGGACAACCAAGGCTACACAAAGAAACCCTGCCTTGAAAAAAACAAAAATAAACATACATACATACATACATACATACATACATACATACATACATACATACATGAAGGCTGGAGAGATGGCTCAGTGGTTGAGGATATTGGCTGCCCTTCTAGAGAACCAGGGTTCAATTCCTAGCACCCATATGGCAGTTTACAACTGTTTGTGACTCCAGTTCCTGGGGATCTGACACCTTCACAAAGGCATACAAGCAGGCAAAACACCAATCAATGCTCATTAGATAAGTTGTAAAAAAATAAATAAAATTAAAAAGAGGAGATAAATTTGAGTTACATGTGGTATGTCCATGTGAGATGCCTAGGAGGTGATCTGGAGCTTATGGGATCTAATGAGGAGATAGAATGATAAATTATCAACTTATTAGCAGACAGGTCATCATTAAAGCTATGGAAATGAATTGAACTCTTCACTAGCGAGGGTCAAAGAGAAGGCCCAAATTCCTCATGAGTTACCAACAATTAAGGAACAAGCAGAGGAAGAGGATTCCAAATGAGGGGTGAAAATAACAGAGAGACGTGGGGAAAACCAAAGCGTGGTGTGCCACAGAAGCCGAAGGGGGAGTGGGATGACACAGTGCAGTCAGCGTTAGTAAAGCCAAGCTCTGAACTGTCCTCACCCCCAATTCAGCAAGGAAGAGTCACTGGTGGCCTTGGAGAGAGTAGCTTGATGACTTGATGAGTTAGTTCATTCTCTGGGAACCACAGGATAGGAGACAGAGAACTCCAGCAAGCTGTACTCTGACCTAGACATGTGCCAACTACATCATGAGAATACACACATGCAAGCACACACGCATGCATCAAAATACAATTTTTGAAAGGTGTAAATGGAGATACCTTAGTAGGGGGACAGAATAAAGAAGAGTTGGGGGGATGAAGGATGGAATGAACTCAGTAAGAGGGTGACAGGTGAAGTCTGGAGTGAGGCTCAGATGGCAGAAAAACACTGTCCTATAACAAGGGAGGGAAAGAGAGAGGAACTGGAAAGAGAGAGGAACTGGAGGTGGTCCCGTGTAGTATGCAGCTTGGCCACTATTTCTGCTTTAATACTGGAATCAAGGATGTGTACTCAGGAGCTCAGTGGTAGGGGCTGAGTAGAACAGGAAATTTGAAGTGAAGAAATGCTCAAGGTAGCTGTTGTGGAAAAGAAGAGAAACTAATAGTGATCTCCAGAGGCTTCAGGGCAGTAAGAGCACCATCAGAGGTCAGGGACCATGGGCTTGTGGGACTCTTTGGAAACATGAGCTTTCTCTAGCCTCCCATCAGTGCTGGGAAAGGTATAATGAGGCTGGTCCAGGACTAGGCTCTGTTAGACAAGAAAGAAAATCAAGGGATTTAGAGACACAAGAGAGGTGGAAGACACAGTTCACCGAGTGGAAGCAGAGCAGGATGGAGTGGACAGATGGGGCAATGGGGTTGTTGATGAGTGGGGCCACAGATGTGGTCATAACAGGGAAGAGCATGCTATGCTGGCCAGAGGTGGAGTAGCTCTGGGCAGGGAGAGGGGCAAGGTGGCCAGCATGGGCAGAAGTGATGGTGGGATTGAAAACTAAGCTTGTTTGATTACTGCAAGTCTGTGTCAAGATAATTGCTCTGAAGGAGACATCTCTGTTCCAAACCTTACAATGAGTGGGAAGTTAACTGATAACAAGGAGCATGGATGGAGTGCAGAGCCCTCTGATTCGAGCTTCACAGAAACCAAGAGACAATAAGAGGAAGTCCTCTTATCTAACGTTTGTGAGTGTGGAGAAAGAGAAGCAGTGAGCTTTTGAAGATATTTCACAGAATTATGGTGTCAACATCATCTACACATGAGCAGTTTTATGCGCACCTAAAAGGCAGAATGCCGAGGAATAAAATTAGCCAGTTGAAAATGCAGCTCTAGACTTCATGGTGATGCTGTATCAACCAAGTTCAGTGATCGTGATTCCTATAATTTATGTTTCAGGATAGTTTGTAGATTTAAGTTATGTGCATATCAACTAGAAAATGTGTTTAAGAAACAAATTTAATTTTTTTTGCAAATTTCATTTCTTAGCAACGATTTGTTTTCTCAGTTTAGAACATAAATTAAAGAACTTGTGTTGATTTTTTCCCAAATGTAGAGCTTAGAGCTTAATTCATGCTTTTGAAATGCCGTGAATTTGAAATGCAGCCATTTTCTTCTCTACATCCTTGAAAGGGATTACAAAGACTTTATTAGTTTTTCAAATAATCTTGCCAGCACATTCAGACTTCCCACGAGGGTCTCCTTCAGTAATGTTGAACTGTGAGTGATGGTGCTACAGATGTGGGATTTCTAAGAGCAGTCTAACAAGCAGCCAACTTTAGGATTTCCCAAACAGCAGCTTGGTCTGAAATCATATAACTTGATACAGCATATGAAACATGCATCTAAATGTGAACTGAAAAACACATTCCTATAATGTCTACAGAAATAAGAGAAAGATCAGTTAATTGCTTCGAAGAATCTCTTTTAAAAACATTATTTTTAAATGGTTACTTAAAGTTTTATTTTATATTGTTTTACGTGCATGCATGGATTGTGTATGTCACATGCGCGCGCGCACACACACACACACACACTTTTGTTATCGTCTATCTTCTCTCCAATCTTAACCTTCTAGGGACCCACTAGAATGAGCACATTTCATCTACTTTCTCCCCTGTTGCAATCATAGTAGATGGACCAGTACAAGTGCATAATAGGTGTTCAGCACAACATGCTGAATGACTAAGAATAACAATACATTATCACAATACATGATACTAACATCTGTTTTTAATTTTTCCAATTTATAATTTACATCTAAAATACATGTACAGCCCTTCATACCCTTCATATTCTGAACATCATGGCTTACACATACTATTAGTGCTGGTATTTTGTTATGTAAGCATTTTTTCCATTGCTTGAATTTGCTGCATCAGTTGCTATGTGTTCACTCAGGCATTCAAAGAGATGTCCTTGTGCCCTGGACAGTGCAAGACTGCCTTGAGGAACAATGCTTTACAGATATTATTTGTAATGGTGGCCTACAGATCCATTATATATCTTCCTATACTTACTTCTCCCTTATTTAAGACTTTTATCTATTATCAATGAATAACGTTATTAATAAATTATTGTTATTAATAAATAAACACCTATAAGCTCATAGTAATGACTTTTCCCTAAGTCTTTTTTTTTTTTTTTTTTTTTTTTTGGTTTTCAAGACAGGGTTTCTCTGTGTAACAGCCCTGGCTGTCCTGGAACTCATTTTGTAGATCAGGCTGGCCTCGAACTCAGAGCTCTGCCTGCCTCTGCCTCCTGAGTGTTGGGATTAAAGGCATGAGCCACCATTGCCTGGCTTCTGCAAATTACTCTTTAAAAAAATTTATTTATTCTTATTTACATTGGTGTTTTGCCTGTGTGTATGTCTGTGTGAGGGTGTCAGATCTTGGAGTTACAGACAGTAGTTAGCTGCCATGTGGGTGCTGGGAATTGAACCTGGGTCCTCTCAAAGAATAGTCAGTGCTCTTAACTGCTTAGCCATCTCTCCAGTCCTCCCCAAGTCATTCTTTATGGTAAATAAAGTGCCTAAGCAGAGAGTTGCTAAGTCAAAGAACTAATGGTAGTTTGGATTTTTTTTTTTTTTTTGGTGCTCTTTGTATTGATTTTTAAAAAGGCAGTACCCAACTTAACCAATCAGCAGTATGAATACTCCAGTTCTCTCACAGCACACATTAGGCATAACTTATACTTTTTGCTAATATACAGGATAAAGCAGTCCTTTTTATCTTTGCATGCAATTTATACCCAATAAGCACATACATTTTCTCTTGTGTGTGTGTATGTGCATGTGTGAGTGTTCATATGCACATGTCAATGTGTGTTAGTGTGTGGCTGGAGACCAATGTCAGAGTTTTCCTCTGTCACTTTCCACCTTATCTTTTTCTGAGACAGGAGCTCTCACTGAACTTGGACTTGCCTGTTTGAGCTAGACTGGCTGGCCAGGAGTCTTTCCTTCCCCATCAACTATCTCTACTCCAATGGCTTTTACATGGGTGCTGGGGATCCGAACCCAGGTCCTCACGCTTGCACAGCAAGCACCTTACCTGCTGAGCCATCTCCCCAACCCCTAGGATGCACATCTTAGATTTTCTTGTCAATGGTTGGTTCAGTATTTCCCTAGATGGTTCTTGGAGGGCTCTTAAAGATCGTGACACCACATCACGAAAGCTTTACAAATCATCTTAGACTTAGGAGAGATTGAATTAATCATTTATATCAACTAACATTTTTGACAGATGGTTTTCTAACCTCTGCTTGCATGCCCATGCTAATGGGGACTAATGGGGACTTCAGTGCTCTACGAGCATTGAGCTGGCGTCAGCTCCCTGTGGCTTTTATGCAGCCCCAATTCTGCCTTCAGAAGCAGCAGGATCTACACACCAGACAGTCCAGCACCTTCCACCTTGATTACCCATCTCTGCAAGTATGTGACCAGGCTAGAATACCCAACTGCTGGAGAGGTCTGGCTGGCCCAGAGTACTTCCGCCCTTTACGTAGGTTTCCACAAGGTGCAGAATCAAGTCCCTTCGGCTGGTTTATGTGAAGTTTGTGATCAGCTGAGAGCCCACCATCTTCTGTATGTTTCCTGCAGCCCAATCTAGTCCCTGTTGCCTCATACTTCTGCACTTGGTCTTGGTGGCCTTGAAAGCAAGGCTTTTTTTTCCTGAGTAGTTCACCCTGGTGGTGGATCAGCTCCTGTCACACTTGTGTCTGAAACAGAGGGATGGGGTAGAAGTCATTCTGACAATGTGTGTTGATATAATGATGAAATGAGATGCAAGAATAGGCATTTGTCGTTCCCCCTTGTTGCTTAGCATCTGAGTCTCCTCTTTGTGTTTGAGGAATTAACTTCATGTCTCATGGGACAGAGACTTCTTCCTTAGTAGCTAGAATGTGGCTATAGGCTGGAAGCCCTGGTTCCTCCAGATATACCCTCCACACACACTCACACTTTTGTTTTGAATAGAGCTTAAAAATTGTTTTCCAGAAAATGTTACCTCCCCATGCCCTCTGTGGGGGAATTGCCTTTCTCTAGCTCTCCTAGTCCTCCGGGGAAACACAAGAGTTCACTATCTTCTCTCATTCCCCAGGGGGGAAGATACCTTTAATGTCTTAAACATTAACTGCAGAGTTAGCTGTATCTGGGAAAGGAACTAAAAAGACACGATTTATAAAGCTTTCTCACTTTTGGAGGGTAGGTGGGAATTTAGGCCAAGGCTTATGTGCATTTACCACTAAGCTACATCCTCAGCCCAAGGCTTTCTGAGAAGTAACTTTTCCTTAAATTTACAGAACTGGGGATATTTGATGACTTGTAGATAACAGTAGCTCATGCATTTGAAAAGCTGACCACTGATCATTTTAACTACATGGGCACTCATCTATCTGATATATCTCCCCCAAATCCCTACATAATATTTGCAATCTAAAACCCTTAAGTAGGATAGCCATTTAAACATTTTTATCTTCTTGTGTGTGCACACATGTGTTCATGTGCCACAGCATGTGTGTGAAAGTCAAAAGACATTTTCCAAGAGTTGGGTCCTTTTCACTGGGGGTTCTGCCAATCAAACTCAAGTTATTAGGCTTGTGTGGTAAGGTAAGCACTTTTGTGTCCTGAGCCATCTCATTGGCCAGAGATGATATTTTTGTTGTTGTTACTTTTTTGTTTTTTCAAGACAGTGTTTCTAAGAGTAACAGCTCTGACTGTCCTGGAATTCACTTTGTAGATTACCAGGCTGGCCTCAAATTCACAGAGATCTGCCTGCCTCTGCCTCTGCTTCCCGAGTGCTGGGATTAAAGGTGTGCAACGCCCCCCCCCCCCCGGCCAAGATGACCTATTTTAAAAGATGGAAGTCCCCTTCTTCTTGCTGACAAAGCTCTATTCTCTCCCATCGCTCTGTCTCTGCTTCTCCTGTCCCAGGCTTCATCAGGAAGCAGCAGATCCAGATTGTTCTTTCAGCTACAGATGGAAATGATGGCAAAGGAGTACGGCCTGTTCAGTGACCTCCCCTCCCCCTTTTCAGGGTCCAGGTCTCACTATGTGGCTCAGTTGGAATCCCTGACTCAGGTGGTCCTCAGCCTCCAGAGGCTGGGATGACAGAGGTGTGTCATCACCCCTGGCCTGAGCCCCCCTTTTTGGAACTCAGTGGGTACAATCTCAGTTGCCAATGAACGCAGTTTCTTGGGCAACATCCAACAAGGAATGTCTGTGATGTAGGTGGCAGAGACAGAATGTCAGCAGTCACAGTGATGTCCCTTACCTCAGTATTGAGTGGGCGTTGAGGGCTTCCAAACCCGATTCTCCTGCCTTGATGGAGATTCTGTGAACTACTCACTACCGTTTAAATAAACTCATTGGCTGTAAATGGTAGCCAAAATGAGTTATTTTCGATTGCATCCTAACCAAACGCATCCAAGATTCGTATGTGCATAGCAAGGTGCTAAATGCCACACATACAAGATATTACTGTTTGGGGTGAAATAATTAGGCAGAAATTGGCCTGAGTGCTGTACCTGCATAGAGTTTAGACAGATCTAGGTCTACTAAAAAACTCTGGTGAGTGGAAGGGGGTGACAGGAAGAACTTGTGGGCTGGACCCTGGCTTGATGGTTAAAGGCAGGACGCTAATCCTGAGGCAGGTGTGAGCAGATTTCCACTTGCTAGTGTGGGTATGGCAGGGCTCAGGGGACCTTCTGACCACACACAAACAGGCCGGCTATCTTCTCCTACCTTTTAACCATTAGCAGCAGCCAGGAGGAGGGGCTAGGCATTAAAATAGATTATCCTGTCCCTAGGTGTTCTCACTGGGGAGGAAGCAGAAACCTGCCTAACCTGAACCCTAACTGGCTCTTGCCCCTCGAACTCAGGAGCATCATGAAAGGGAGGAATCCATCCCATGTTGCCCTTCAGCCTACAAGCCATGTGTATTGTGCATCCAGTCTTGACTGACAGGCTGCCATTCAGGTGCATTAGTCCTGATTGGGGCTGGCTTTGCTGCTCTGTCTCAAGAGAAATGGGCCCTAGGAGCCTCATGAGAGTGAGTACAACCTCTCTTAGGTTTGCTTGTTTATGTTTGTAATGCTGGAGGATTGAGCCTCACACATGCTAACGTGGAGTTCAAGTGCTCTACCACTGAACCACATCATCACACCCCCAGCCCAGAGGCCTTCCTGTCTCCCTGCTTTGGGCATGGTGGAGTTGGCAGGGTCAGAGTACTCTTCCTCATGGCATTCCCTGACCTGGATTTACTTGGAACGCTGGCACTGGCATGATCCAGGTACTTTTTAGGGAGACTTGAGACCCAAATCAGCCAGGGTTACACTGGTCATAACATTGCCCAGAGAAATCCCCTAGGGAACTGCAGCTCCAGTCCCTGACATAGCCTCTAATTTTTCATGATGTTCATGCAAAATATACATGTTACACCTGTATATTTTAATACTTTTGCAAAATATGGCTGTATCTCCATTACAATAAAATCCACTATAAAGCATAAGTTCTGAAATCCCATCTCATCTATACAGCCTGGGCTGGCAGTGCCCTAGGAGTTTCATAATTCCTCTCCTTCAATCTTCACCACAAATCTATTAGTTTGGTGATGCTCTTTTCTTTTCCTTTAATTTTTTTCCCTGGTCTTGTTTTGTTTTCTGAAACATGATCTCACTATGTAGCCCAGGCTGGCCTTGAATCTTCTTGCTTCAGCCTCCTGAGTGCTGGGTTACAGGTATCATTGTAAGCTTCATTTTCATAAGTAAGGAAATTGGGGTTCATAGAGAGTAAAGGACTAGCCTAAGGTCACGCGACTGGTCCTTCTCCCCTAGAGCTGGGGAAATGTTCTTCCCTCAGCTGTGGGGAAGGTCTACCTATTGAAATGTTGTCCCTTACAAAGATAATGCTGCTCCTGTTTCTGCTCCTCCCGGTAGCCAGTCTCCTTGTCTCCCAGTCTCCTGGCTCAATTGTGAGCTCCATCATGATAGGAACATTTTAGTTTTCTTTCTAGAAGTACTCAGGCATGTCTAACCCATGGCCCCATGGGACCAAGGATAGCTAATAATGAGGCTTAACACAAAATCCTAAACTTGCTTAAAACATTATAACATTATATGGACTGAACATGTTATATTTAAGGATATATATGTATATATGTATACGCATTCAATAGTAATTAGTGAAAAAAGAGGCCATGGATTTGAAGAAGAATAGGGAGGGTTATATGGGAGGGTTTAAAGAGAGAGAAGGGAAAGAAGAAATGTTGCAATTATAATCTCAAAAAGAAAAAAAAGAAAACATTATGAAAATATGTTGCATTTTGTCTTTGTAACTTGATTGTACCTTTCTTGAACAAGAACTTTGTAGATGACAACATCTTGTTGCAGTGTCAAAGGGTTGGACATGACTGAACCACTCTACGTCACAAAGCACTAAGGAGAAATACCTCCTCTAGTTACCTTGACTCTAGATGGACTGGTTGCCTCTGTCTTAGGCGGGCAGGAAATTGTAGATCCACACACCATCCGAGAAGGGGGTTGGTGGAGAGTTCTCCTTCCTGAGACAAAATGTCAGGGACAGCATCAATGCTGAGTGGAGGATGTTATTGCTGTATGAGAATTCTCTGTTCCTCTGGCTGGGATGGGGCTTCCTGAGCGCAGGAGCTTTTGTGACTTTTGCTCACTGTTGTAATCCTGACAATTATGCCCAAAGCACAGTGAAAATTACAGTCTTTGTTGAGTGAATTAGCACTACAGTTTCACATCTGGTGTTACTGCCACAGTTACTGTGTTTTCTGAGGGGAAAATGTGGCTTCCCAAGTCCATGGCTTTAAATTTGTTTTCTTTTACCCCACCAACAGTTTTCCAATTATTTTGTGTACACATGAGTTTGATCCATAAGAAGATAACTTTAGTAATACCTAGAGCCTAGTGAATTAATACTATTTATGTTTGGCTTTGTCAAGGGTGGTATGTAGGAGCCATTAGGTTTCTAGTTCTTTCCATCCATGGGAAAAACATTCTGTGGCTTTCTACTTTAAAGTTTGAACTTAAGCCAGGTGTTGGTGGCACACGCCTTTAATCCTAGCACTCGGGAGACAGAGGCAAGTGGATCTCTGTGAGTTTGAGGCCAGCCTGGTCTACAGAGCAAATTTCAGGACAGCCAGAGCTACACAGAGAAACTTTGTCTTGAAAAACAAAACAAAACAACAACAACAAAAATTGAACTTAAGCCACTGTGGTGGTACCTGCTGCTTGGGAGGTTGAGGCAGGAAAATCATAATTTCAGGGCCAGCCTTGGCACATTGCTTGATCTATATAGTGAGATACTATCTCAAAAATAAACAGTTACTTAAATTAAATAAAAATTGAGGTTAAATTCAGAATGTAAAACTGCCAGGAAATGGCTAAAGGAGAGAAATGTTGGCTTAACCTTTTTTCTATCATAATATATTATCACGTATATAAATAATAATTGTCATGGTATTTCACTGAGAAAATACAGGAAAGCAAAGTAATGAAAATAAGACTCACTATATTCCCACCATTTAGCCACTGATATAATTTTTCTGTTTATATGTTGAATTAGTTAAGATAGTTCCAGAAGGGAGGTACACTTTTCTGGTGAGAACAGGAACGGGGATCCGGTCCCAGTCCGGGTCTACTTGAGCTAAGAGGAGTCTGCAGATCTGAGCCCAGTAGGGCACAGGTAGTCCAAGTCAGGGATAGGGTCACTTCCAGGTCCCATCTCAGCACCTGACCTTACAGGGTGACCCCAGCAGTGGCAGAAGACTGGAATGGGTGTGAGGAAAATAGTTCGGACCTGGCTGAACATCCTAGGTTGACACAAAGCAAATCTCATGAAGTTTTCCTAGAAATGGGAGTGCCTTTTCCTGAGAATCCAAAGGGATAGTGTTGGAAGATTCTGCGCCAGGATGACTCACAAGTTAAAAAGGCGTAGACTGTTCCAGCCAGGCTCAGGGAAGAGTGGGAACAGCAAGCACTGGTCACTGTGGTTTCTGGATTGTCCCCTGGGCCACCTTTTCATTTATGAAATGATTTCACAGGGTTTGTGACTTGCAGTAGGAAAAGATAAGGGTCCATGGGAAGTGACCTGAGGCCATGGCCTTGAGCATCAATGTCTTCAAGCCTCCCTGTGTGGGATCTCTGAGAAGTCCAGGGCATGGGACCAATAGCTCATAGTTTTCTTTAAAGTCAATACAAAATTTACATCCTCTTTCCTATTTGTTTTTCTTTGAAATGTTGCTCACTATGTAGGCCTGGCTACCCTGGAACTCACTATGCAGACTAAGTCAGCCTGTAAGTCACAGAGATCCACCTACCTCTGCCTCTCATGTGCTGGGATTAAAGGCATGTGCCACTACGTTTGGCACTTCTTCCTAATATTTCTCAATATTAAAGCAATTTTAAAAAATCTTCTCATAAAATTGGTGTTCTGGGATACTCAGCACAAGACATTTTGTGGAAATGTTGGTTGGATAAATATTGTTCTTGCCCATTTCCAGGATGTTCTTACTCAGGTCATGGCAAGGGACCTGGGTCCACTAGCGTGCTAGGCAAACTGAGTTGGGAGGTAAAGAAACGAACATTCTCTAGACTCCAACTACAGACCACATCCGGTGCCAGGTGTTTCACTTATATGGCATCGGTGTAGTCCTCATAACTCTGCAGTGATACTTATTTTATGAAAAGGAAAGCCTGAGGGTTGGAGAGATAACTCAGTGGTTAAGAGTATTGACTGCTCTTCCAGAGGACCCAGGTTCAATTCCAAGCACCCACATGGCAGCTCACAACTGTCTATAACTCCAAGATCTGACACTCTCCCACAGACATACATACAGGCAAAACACCAATGCACATAAAATAAAGATAAATAAAAAGTCCAAGGGACTGGCGAGATGGCTCTGTGTGTAAAGGTGCTTGTCACCACTAATCACTAGAGTTCAGCCTTATGATGGAACTGAAACCCACATGATGGAAGAAAAGGATTGACATCCATGCACACACAATGGCATTCACATTCACATGTACACACAAACAGTAAGTAAGTAAATGTAACTAAACAATACACTGTAAAGTCAAAGAATTTGAGTAACTTTATCAAGATCTGGAAAAGCAAAGAACCTGGGTCTGCCTGAAGCTTTGCTTATTTCATACATCATGTGTTCTCCTGAGTCTGGGTTACCTAATTTTCTTAGAAATTGAATAAGCAAT
Organism: Peromyscus eremicus; assembly: GCF_949786415.1. Taxonomy (NCBI): domain Eukaryota; kingdom Metazoa; phylum Chordata; class Mammalia; order Rodentia; family Cricetidae; genus Peromyscus; species Peromyscus eremicus. The sequence continues at coordinate 101,883,604 of NC_081420.1, read as the reverse complement.
GTGGCTTCCTGGGGTCATGAAAGAGACTTCTCACCTCCTTCTCCCTCTACTGAAGGCTGAAAAGGCAGAGATCACAGGCCTTGCCTGTGGGCACAGGAAGGCAACCTCTCAGGGAGTCTAAGAGACAAAATGCATCTCTCATTCCTGAGCAAGTCAAGCAGTGGAAAAAGACTGAACTATAGTGGGAAAACGTGGACAGCCTTAGAGGGAACTTGGCACCATCTCAGGCAGGTGGCTGCGTGTGCAGAGTCTGGAGCCTCAGGTAAAGCCGGGACAAAGGCTGGGATCTTCATGTTTATCTTCAGCCCTGATAGTGAGGAGAACAGCCTGGCACCTTCAATGATGGAGTCAACCCTGCTCCACTCCCGTTGTCCTCATGGATCTCAACTGGGTTGAACGAGCAATCCAGGGTACAGAGCCCAGTTCCTATCCCAGGAGCCAGATCTTTGGAAAGTGGCATCGTTATTCCTCACTGTGTTATGAAAATGCCCATAGCACAGCATAGCCTGGCAAAGCTGAGTCTCTCTCCCTGTAACCATCCCGGCAGGGGTGAAGCTATGCTGAGAGACATGTATACTCTTCCTTTGGCTATCAGACTAGTGAAACAAGACATTGGAATCTCGTGCTGGGAGAGGGAAAAGCTGAAACTGGTATCAGCCAGTGGTGGAACTTGTCTTCCAAGAGGAGGTTTGGCACATTTCTGACAACTTGTTAGACCACCTTACAGAAGAGACTTGAAGCTGACAAAGACCCAGGAGTGAATGGTGGGTGGAACAGCACCTTCACAAGAACTGCTTATGCACACTTCTTGCTCTCTATTCAGAGCCAAACCTTGTGTCTGGACCAGGAAGACAGACTTGGGGCATCACTGCACCTTGCTATTCCTCTTCTCAATGTGGCCACATTGAATACATCTCTTTCTGATCTTTTCATTATTACTTGTCTGTTTAACTGGCTTATTGAAGAGAGTTTTTGACCCTAACAATGATATCTCTTCTCCTGCCATTTAATGCCTCTTTCTGGGGCTTACTGGGCCTCTATTTCCCAATGGAACTCAAGGCAATGGATTTATTTGTCTCCTAGAATAAGGTGAATAGAGGTGGATGTTGAACTCTTCCTCATTTCTGCCCATCCAGAGTCTCATCTCTTTTTGCCTATCTGTGGATTCTATTCTGTTGGTGGACTCATAGATCCTGGAAACCTCTTAAAATATCTGTCATCAATGTTTCATGCTAACCTGCCTCCCAGGACATTGAAGAAAGCCCAGTATGTGATTCTGCAGTTTCCAGTTTACGTAACCCAGTCTGTCCTCCATCCTGTTGGACCTATACTTTTCTTAACCTCTGAAGAACTTTCCAGTAGCCCCTTTTTTTTTCTAGATGACCCTGCAGCTAAGCATGTGGGGCATGAGGTGTATTGTAGTCCTTCCCAAGGCAAAGTAGACTCTTACTGCTTATTGTGTATAAGAAAGGCGACCTTGGGTTTTGTTTTTGTTATTGGTTGTTTTTGTATATAACCTGTTCTTTCCTGGCCTCAGGACCCTCAGGTCTGAGTAGCTCTGACTAGTTCTTTCCTGAGACATTCCAGAGGCAGATGGCCACCCACTTTGTTACTGCTGGACACGCTAGAATGATCCATGAAGAAAGAATACCCATACCATGTTATTTTAGGATAACAACCAGTCAGAGAGATGTCATCATTCTTAGCTGGTTTAATCTTTGAAATTTTGTGGAACTCTAAAAAAGCACAAATTACAAGGCTTGAGATTATTCACAGATGTCTGAGACCGGTTGTGGACGTGATTATTCAGTAAAGGGGTCACTTAATTTTCCAAGGATGCCTATGATGTCCTTTGCTTCCTCCTTAGGTGAGCCGTACAACATCTCAACTCCTTCTGGCACTCTTTCCTGAGAGTACAGAGAAGGTAGGGGTGTGTATGGTGGGAAGGGGACTCAACTGAGTCGTGAGACTTGAGCCCTGAAGAGCTGGGTTTTGTAATGCAATTATAAGAGGTGGCCAAAGAGAAGTCTAGTGTGAACTCACTGGACACAGGCTTAATGGTGTCTCTAAAGTGGTGTTCTTGGGTGACAAGTAGCAGTGGCCCCTTTGGAAGGAAGCACATATGTCCTTTAGTTATTATTTTACTTATCTGCATTTAAATTTTTCTGCAGGAACTCTCAATACTGGGATTATGGATATGATCCAGCATGCCCAGTTTATACACTCCTGGGGATGCTGGAGATTAAACTCTAGCACACATTCTACTGATTGTGCTACACCCTCAGTTAATTATTTTGCTTTTCACAATTTATGCCTCTAAAATGTCAAAATTACTTAAATATCTAATGATGGTATTTATTCATAGTTCTCTGGTTTTCTCTTCATTAAAGAAGTAATGTAGAGCTGAGCTGTAGCTAGCTCAGGGATACTTGCTTAACATGTGTAAGACACAGAGTTCAACTCTCAGTGTGGTAAAGAAAAGTAAAGTGATAATAATGAATTGCCTTTAGGCTTGAGTACAGTGAGTTCACCAAGTGTGGTAGAATATGCTGTAATCTCAGTATAGAGACTGGATGATCAGGAGTTCAAGGTCATCTTCAGCTATAATACAGAGTTCAAGGGCCAGCCTAGGCTAGAAATCCTGTCAGAAAGAAGGGCAGGGAGGGTGAACTAGTTGAAAATGACTACTTAAAAATTATGGGCTAGTATGATCTTAGTGGGTAAGAGTGCTTGCTGCCTACAGGCCTGACAACCTGAGTTCAATCCCCAGAACTCACAGTGGAAGAAAAGAACTGACTTCTGAAAATTATCCTCTGACCTCCACATGTACACCTAAATACACAGACACACATAGACACACAGACACACACACAGACACACACACAGACACACACACACAGACACACACACACACACACACACACACACACACACACGACACCACACCTACCTACCTACTTCCTCCCTGAACAACTGACAAATTGCTCAGAGGTGCTCAGGAGTAGCTGTGATGGTCAGGAGTAGCTGTGATGGTCAGGAGTAGCTGATGGTTAGGAGTAGCTGTGATGGTCAGGAGTAGCTGTGATGGTCAGGAGTAGCTGTGATGGTCAGGAGTAGCTGTGATGGTCAGGTATTGCTGCACAGCTTAGAACTTGGTCCTTGTTCAGAAGTGGTTTTCACTGCAGTCAGCTTTTCAATAGGTCATCAGGTTGACCAAAACTGTAGAGCACAGAAACGTGTAAGTTTTCCTTCTTAAGCACCTGCAGCAGCAGGCACCTGTGTCAGGTGGAGGACGAAGATGAGAAGTTCATCCTGTTATTGCTTTTGTGTGTACGGGACAGACAAGGGGGAGAGCCAAAGGTGCTCACGGAACACGCTTGACCCTGCTTGGGACTCAGCCAGGTGGAGGGCAGGCTGCTGTTGTGATGCTGAAAACATCAGCTCCGGTCATCCTGATGGCTTTCCTGTTTACTATCTTTGAAATTTACTGTAGTTCACAGTCCTGATTTGCATTCAGAAAGAAGACTGGAAGTGGCCGCCTTTTGTCTGCCAACCCCGGCTCTTCTCAGAGCTGCCATTGCCTAGGCAGTGTCTGTACCACTCCATGGCTAGCTGGACCTTCCCAGCCTGCACCACCCTGACACAGCACTGCTTCCATCGACTCTCTAGAGGTGCAGGGCTCTGGAGCTCCGCTGGGACAAGGGAAAGTCGCACCAGTGTGGGGACAGTCCTCTCATCCACAGCTGCCAGGCCTCTGCCTCCATCTTCTGTTTCCTGCTTGTCCAGTGAGTCTCGGTTGTCCTCCCCTCCTCTTTCTAATGCTCTAAACTTCCGACCCCTGTGTGAGGCACATCCCACAATGCACCTCATCTACAGTCCTCCTGCTTTGGTCTCCCAAGTGCTGGGATTACAGGCCCCTGGCACCACATGGCATTTCTAAGACCCACTCTCCTCCAGGCCTCCCTTTCCCACACTCCCCTGCCTCTTCTAGGATCTGAGTCAGTATCTATCTCTGGTTCTGTGACCCCCTTCTCCTTCCCTGTGTCTGGTTCTGTCCTTCACCCTGTAAACATATCTTCCCTAGTCTAGAAAATCTTATTCCCTTTGGAGCTTTTATCCTGTCCTTGACCAACTTCTTGAAAAAAGCCTACATAGTATGCTTCTAAGTCTTCAGCCTTTTTTACTTTCCACTAAGGCTGGATTCCACCCCACGAGTCTATCCAAACTGCCCTTGCTAAGGTCACCACTGATGACCTCCTCCTCCCCGTCCTTTCTCTCCTCCTCCTGGAGAATTGAACCCAGCTAAGCATGTATTCTACTTCTGAGCTACACCTATAGCCCAAACAATAACTTTTTCATCCTTTCAGTGCTGGAGACTGAACCCCAGACCTTGAGCAAGCTGGACAAACAATTTATGACTGAACTACATCTCCAACCAACAAAGATTTTCTTAACTGTCAGTTTATTAATTGACGTATGTTTGTTCTTCACTGGAGTAGATCAGCCTCCTGGTACTCAGCCAGTTTGGGTAACTACTCCTTAAAACTTGTGGTTTTGTTGACTTTTCTGGTCTCCTCTGACTTCTCACTTCGTGGTCAGTCCCTAATATTAGTGTGCCCAGGGTTTTGCCTTTGACCCTGATGCCCAGCCTCTTGATCATCAGTTTCCTCTCAGGAGGTTGTTTTTTTTTTTTTTTTTTTTTTTCTGGGAGGGATGTGTGCTATGACCAAGGCATCACTACAGAACCATAAACTGTCAGAAATCTTGGGTTTCCAACAGTTCACAGTCTTGACTCGGAGGAATCCATTTCTAATTGTAGAAGTTCAAGCATTGGGCCTTGGAGGATTGGATAGTGCTGACTCTTAACAGTGACTTACCCCTTCCCTGTTTCAGAACTCAGACAATTGAAGGCCATAGAACTGTGGTTTATAAAGACTGTGCATGCACAGGGCTGCCCCACGGTTCATTCCAGTGTCTCACCTGTCTCCATGTGTAGCTATGATCCATTGCTCTGTGCTGCTCTGTGTGGGCTCACTGCAGAGACACACTATCATATCCACATTCTATAAAGATGGCTTCTGATCTTGTCTCCTTGTGCAGGAATTTCTTGAGGACTATGTGTGTCTTGAAATTTGCTAGTCAAGTGTACATTCCAAAGATTGTACCAACGTAAATTCTCTCTTTTTCATTTTTTTTTTTTTAAAACAGGGTCTTGCTATGTAGCTCTGGCTGTCCTGGAACTCACTATGTAGACTAGACTAATCTCTAACTCATAGAGATCTGCCTGCTTCTGCCTTCCCAGTGCTGGGATTAAAAGCGTGCACCACCACTCTCCAGGCCCAAAGTACATGCTTACAAGCATGTGTCATAGTCCCCAATGCTTTCAACATAAGCAAAAGACATGCCTTGCCATCCAATTCTTGACTGCCAGGCTGCCGTATGCTGCAGAAATGCCTCCTGTGGCTGGGTACAAACTGACCTGGTCTCTGGTGTTTGAGTCCAGCCTCACTATCTCAGGCTTCCTGTTAGAGCCGAGCTGGGTGATGTCACCTTGCTCCACAGTGATGCTCTTTCCAGCTTTGCTGGTCCTGGGACTCTCTCCTCCATAGTGCCTGCTGCAAGGGCCAGAAATATAATTTGTGAGACCCAGCACCAGTTAAAAGGTCTGGTAACCTATTTCACAAGAGCAGAAAAAACATTGCCACAGCCTCCCTTCACCTGCAATGGGTAGTTAATATTTGCTATTCCATGCTACACTTCCTCAGTACTCATAGCTGAGGCATAGACCCACAGAGAGCCTGAGGCCTGCCCCCATAGTTAGCACAAAGGCCCAATACTTCCCGTGCCTAGGTCCAGACCCCTACTAAGCTGGGTGCCATCACTGGGTGGCAACTGTAGGCAGGGAAGGGAAGAGGAGAAGAGACCAAAGGCAGGGGCTCAAATGAGTGGAGACCTCTAGTCTCCATCACATTCCATGTTTTCCCATCAAGCATCACTCCTAAAACAGAAAGCCAAGCCAGGCATGATGGCATGCGCCTTTAAGCCCTGCACTTAGGAAGTAGAGGCAGGAAGGTCAGGAGTTGAAAGTCCACTTTGGGCTACATAAGACTCTGCAAAAAAAACAAAAAACAAAACAAAACAAAAAAACAAACCCAAAATCCTCATGAAAAATAACAAAACAACGAAAGCAAAAACAAACACACGCACACAAAGGTAAAATGGCTAAGGGTTTATTTCAAGACGAGGACTACAGCGTATCTGCCCTCAAGCTCAGTGCTCTCTTGCTGCCCTGCCTGCACTCTCTGGACGACACCCTGTGAGTGTGTTGAGTTTCACTGGCACACTGATCGTGATTTCTACAAAGAGATCCCCAAGCCATCAAGTCTGTGTTGTGTCTATTTGGACTTTTTATGAGTCCCTTTCTCCCTCAATGGCCACAGCCATGGAACTTAATCCTTCTCTTGGCCCTCTTCGTTTCTGGTAAGTGGAGCAGTGTGTTTTGTTCATTACTGTCGCAGTAATTTTAAAACCAGTGTTAGGCTACGGGGTAAGAGCCTGTGTCAAAACAACAGCATCAAACGTTTCTGAACAAATTTCTCTTAAAGACTATTAGATCATTTTCTCACCAAAAATTATTGAGAAAAGCAAAACTAACGCCGACTTCTGCTCAACAGAAATGAATAAAGTGAGCTGAAACTGGATATGGGTCAGAATGGAAAAAAATTCTGGAGTTGCTTGAGAAGGGGTAAAGACTTCGTAGAATAAATATTCTAGCCGTTTTGAAATAAATATTTGACAAGAAAAGGCATTTCTAGGAGCTAGAGAGATGGCTTACTAATCTTCTAGAGAACCTGGATTCCATTCCCAGCAACCACATGACAGCTCACAACTGTCTGTAACACCAGCTCCAGGAGATCTGACACCCTCTTCAAGCTCCTCGGGCACCAGGCATACATGGTGCACAGATAACCATGCAGGCAAAACATCTATACACATAACATTACTTTTTTAGTTTAAAGGCATTTCTAAAAATGAATTTGGTTTCGGTTTTTTTCTTCCTTCTTTTAAAATTGTTGGAGCTAACATATTGTTATTTCAATCCATGGAAGACTTCCAAAATAGAGCTTAGTATATCCAAGACCCTCCACCCCCAACAAAAGCCTAGAAATTTGAAAATTGGGGCTGAGGAAATGGCTTAGCAGTCAAGAGCATTTACTGCTCTCCCAGAGGACATAAGTTCAGTTCCCAGCGCCCATGTCAGGAGCTCCCAGCTGCTTATAACTCCAGTGCCAACGATATCAGACACCTTTGTCTCTTTGGACAACTGTACTCATGTGTGTGTGCATACACACACACACACACACACACACACACACAGGAAATGAATGATAAATAAATATAATTTTAAATATTAAAAATAATAAGGTGGAGCCAGTGAGATGCTCTTATGGGTATGGCGGTTTGAATGAAAATGGCCCCCACAGCTTCATAGGGAGTGGCATTATTTGAAAGGATTAGGATTTGTGGCCTTGCTGGAGGAAGTATGTCACTGGGAGGGTGGGCTTTAAGATTTCAGCTCAGCCGGGCAGTGGTGACGCACGCCTTTAATCCCAGCACTCGGGAGGCAGAGCCAGGCGGATCTCTGTGAGTTCGAGGCCAGCATGGACTACCAAGTGAGTTCCAGGACAGGCGCAAAGCTACACAGAGAAACCCTGTCTGGAAAAAAAAAAAAAAATTTCAGAAGCTCAAGCCAGGCCCAGAGGCTTTCTCTTCCTGCTACCTTCAAATCCAGATGTAGAACTCTCAGCTATCATATCTGCCTGCATGTTGCCGTGCTCCCCACTATGAGGATAATGGGCTAAACCTTTGAAACTGTAGGCAAGCCTCAATTAAATGCTTTCTTTTTTAAGCGTTGTGTGGTCATGGTGTCTGTTTCTTCATAGCAATTGAGCACTGACTAAGACAATGGGTAAAGGAGCTTGCTTCCTTTTTTTTTTTTTTTTTTTTTTTGGTTTTTCGAGACAGGGTTTCTCTGTGTAGCTTTGTGCCTTTCCTGGAACTCACTTGGTAGTCCAGGCTGGCCTCGAACTCACAGAGATCCGCCTGGCTCTGCCTCCCGAGTGCTGGGATTAAAGGCGTGCGCCACCACCGCCCGGCCGGAGCTTGCTTCCAAAGCCAGTGTGACCTGAGTTCAATCACTGGAACCCACATAAAAGTAGGGTTGTCAGGGCAGTGGTGGTGCATGCCTTTAATCCCAGCACTCAGGAGGCAGAGCCAGGCGGATCTCTGTGAGTTCGAGGCCCGTCTGGTCTACAGAGGGAGATCCAGGAAAGGCACAAAGCTACACAGAGAAACCCTGTCTCGTAAAACAAAAAAACAAAACAAACCAAAAAAAAAAGTAGGGTTGTCCTCTGAACACAACATGAATGGCATAGTATGCACACACAAAATAAATGAATAGAAACGGGACCGATCCTGAGGAACAGCACCTGAAGTTGACCTCCAGCCTATACATGCACACACACACACACACACACACACACACACACACACACACGAACACACACACGAACACACAAGGCACACGTGCATTCTTACCCACACCCACATGAACATTCACATCCATGTGTGTTTATGCATTTTTACAATTACCCCATTTCACCTTACTAGCTTGGGAGAAAGTGTTGTAAGACAAAACTTTTCTTGGGGAGGGAGACGTAACACACACAGATACTCACCCAGTAAAGGAACCCATAACAGACCAAAGCAAGAAGACCACCAAAGTCCAATTTATAAACCAATGAGTTTATTGGGGATACTTATAAGAATATGGGTGAGTGGTCACTTACAGGAATATGGGTGAGGGGTTACTTACAGGAGTGGAAATGATTCAAAGACAAGGGCATCACCAAGGCCCACCCCAGCACGGGTGACAGCTCACAAAAATTGGGAACCCGGTGCACACTGCCTATCCTGCAGGCAGTTTAACAGATTGGAAAGTGTCGTTTCCAGGTGCCTCAGTTGATCTTAACCTCTTCGAGGCAGCTCAGCTGGTTTCTACATCTTCCAGGCAGCTGATCTGGTCTGAGGCTTCTTTGAAGTGTTTCTCCTCAGAGAGTCTTCTTTGCAGCTCGCTTTACTTCCTTTGAATGACATTCTGGGGGTGGGGAGGATATCTTAGTGAATCTGGTCAGTTTCAGGGACTTCCTGAAGCTATTTTGAGTCATTTACCTTCCTGCTTATGCTTCCTAACTGGATGCAATATTTCAGTCTCAGAGGACACTCTTTTCTTTTGAAGAACAGGAGTGAAACGGCATTTTGGAGAGGGAGGAAGCCGAGTGTTCTTCAGCATGACTTGCTTTAGACTGCCTCTCATTTCTCGGTTCTCTTTTCTGGGCCATGTGGAGAGAACTGGCTGATGTCAAAGGAAGGCCATTAGTGTTCTGTGCCTGCACATCAGCCACACAGAGTTTCAGGGGAAGTGCTTCTCTGGCAGGAGATGAATGGCCCCCAACAGCACAAATGGGAGAGAGGCTCCCCAACGTATCCTGACATAAACAGGAAAGGTTTTACTAAGCAGGACCCTGATTCCAGGAGAGAAGCATCCTCCCAGGATCCCACAGCAAATCGTGGCAGAATCCTGCCCCAGCCATGGGCTTTTTGTGGTCTTTGTGCCAGTCAGCCTGTGCCACGCAGCTGCAGCTATTGAGGGGATGACTCTTTCGGGACTGGTGGCTGTGGGCATCTCGGTGTCATTTTCATTTGGTTAGGACCTTGAAGCCACATGCTCCTTGGGAGTTGATTGTATGTTTGCAAAATGGAATGAAGTCTTTGAAGTTTGAGTTTACTCATGAGTAAGCGCCTTGTGTCTCACTCCAGTTTTGCTCCAGATTCGGCTTGATGAATAGGTGGGAACAGTTATGGGGAAGTCCCTCTGGGCAGGTTTACTAACTGCATCTTTGTGGCCTGTGGGATCTAAAAAAAACTTTCTGAAGTGCCATGCTCAAGGAGTGCCTCACCCTGAGCGAGACCTGGCTCTAACTGCGAGGCCAGCAAATGCACTCTCTCTTTCGAGCCTTCAGTTAGCAGCCCCTGTCCCAGTTCTTGGGTCACTGGGATGCTTTCCCCATCTATCTGTGCTTTGCTCTGACCCTTCAGGACACCTGTGGTGTGGCTGATGATGTGGCTCAGTAAGTAGGTAAAGATGCTTGCCACCAAGCCTGATGACCTCAGTTTGATTCCTAGGACCTTCGTGGTAGAAGGATAGGGTCAACTCCTACTAGTTGACCGATTGTTCTCTGACCTCACACATGCTGTGGAATGGATGTACTGCAACACATCCAATAAATGAATAAAAAAAATCAAGGAGGAGGAGGAGGGAGGAGAGAGGAGGAGGAGGAGGAGGAGGAGGAGGAGGAGGAGGAGGAGGAGGAAAACAACAATGGCAAAAGAGAAGCCAATCTTGACAGTCGCCCTATCAGCTTTCTTGATTTCCTGCAGTCTCCCCAAGATACTGGTCCTCAAGCCCACTTTCTCTGTGCTCTATGCTTCCCAGATCAGCTCTTAAGGTTCCCAGGAAGCCTCAACCCTGTCTTTCCCCACAACCCTGTCTCTTGAATCTGGAGCTGAGCCTGCCCTCCTGCCCCCCATGTCTGCCTGGTGGTCTTGGGACTCTTCTGCATGTAACTCCTGGGCAGCCCCTGGTCTTGGATTCCCCTTCACCCTACTGCTAGGGTGAACACCTGTGGATAAGGGGGAACATTGATCACCAGGTGTATCTCAGAGAACTGAAGGTAGGTCCATTCTCTTTGACCCCCCCCTCCTCCAGCTCTGCAGGAGCTGTCTTGCTTGTTCATGCCTTCATTTATATCCCAGTGGCCACCAACGATCTCCTGGGAGAACAGTGTTCTGACAAAATACAAGTGCAGCACAGTGGGGAAACACATCCTGGGACAACATACCCTGGTCTCGGTCTGGGAAGAAGCAACTCAGTTTTGCGTTGGGCACAGGGTGATTGTCATTCTAGGCACATAGTTTCCATTCCAACGCATCTAGAGGACTTCCTAGGCTCCCTGGCTCAGGGATGTCTTCTGGGTAAGACATCTAGAAAGGTTGTTGCCTTTTCCACTATTGTGGGGCTGAACTCAGACATGGATTCCTGGGAATATGGGGATACAGCAAGGTCTGTGGTGTTCATGGAAGCCAGCAGGATACAGATAACAACATAGAGATAAAGTTCAGTCTGCCACACATAACCTGCACCATGCTCTGCCACCTGGCATTTCTCAAAGTCAGGGTAAACTTTCTGAAGGGGCAAAACGCAAAAAACCAAAACTAGAACAAATAACAAACAAACAAACAAAACAAAAATATAAGAAAGCCTTGCAGTGGGGAAATCTGGCTAGAAGGATCATCCTGCTTCTTCCTGGGTATGCCTGAATGTCCACCTGCAGGTGATTTCTGAAACTAGATTATTCTGTGGATGCCGGGGAAAGTAGTGTGTTATTGAAAGCACCCAGAGCTGAGTATGGTGGCACACACTGTTAATCTTAACACTCAGAAGGCAGAGGCAGGCAGATCTCTGTGAGTTTGAGGCCAGTCTGATCTACAAGATCATCCCATCTCTGTCTCTCTTCTCTCTCCTTTATTCTTTAGTCTCTCTCTCTCTCTCTCTCTCTCTCTCTCTCTCTCTCTCTCTCTCTCTCTCTCTCTCTCTCTCACACACACACACACACACACACACATACACACACACACACACACATACACCACGACCACCACCACCACCACCACCACCACCACCACCACCACCCAGGACATCTAACCTCAGCTAGCTGCCTAATTCCTTTGTCATGGAAGCAGCAAACCTAACACTCATTTCCATTCTGAGGCTGAGTGTTTGAATCAAGCTTTCTCTTTAGCAAGGTCAGTGTGCCAGGCAGAGGAGGGTAGGTTATCGAAAGGATGGCAAGGTTGTACTCTTCGTCTCGTCTATACTTGGATTTGCACAAGCCTTCAAGAACCATCACCATGGCAGGCTCTCGTGTGTTGAACACAACAGATATTAGCTCTAGGTTTGCTGGCCTGGCTTCTAGAAAGGAGAGCTTCGGCTTTGGCTTCGTGCTCTTGTCAGCCTTTATGTACGCCCTGCTGAACGAGTCTGACCACAGGCTCATGGAGACACTAATCAGGTCAGTGTGGGAAAGGTTGGAATCTGGGTTCAGCAGTCACAGAGGAGGACCTCATACACAGCCTTGACTTCCTGGCTCTGAAACATCACAGTTCACTGTAGATTATGTAAGGACTGTCTTATGGGACAGCCCAGACCTGAAGAGTGAGCCCCAGTGGTCCAGTTCTTCCAAGAGCTGACACGATTCAGCATCTTGCACTGTCTTATCCAGTTCCTCAGCTATGCTGGGAGTCTTCCAAGAGTGAGTCACTCACATTCCACAAACAAGACAGGAATAAGGCAGCGATGTTATTGGCCCATGGTTAGGTGACTCTTCAGGATCCTGGTGACAGCCATCCCTTCTGCTGTCACTTGTGGAAGCTGCTTCATCATTGTCATTATCATCTTCCTCGACAGGATAGACTTGATACAGAAAACCCAGCCCCTGCCCTCCAGGAGGCTGGAACAAGTTGGGAAGGTTTAGCTGAGTAAGTAATGAATCTACAGATAGCAGAGCAGATGGAATCTATAGACTGTGTCATCTGACCCCACACCCACTTTTGACTGGAACTGCTGAGGACTGACTGGTTTTCACCCAGGGACCAAGACTACTGCTTGGGATCATACAGTACCCCAGTCTAGCCTCAGACTCACAATAATCCTCCTGCCTCAGCTTTCTGAATACTGGGATTATAGGATTGGGTCACCACACCTGGTCCGTCCTCCTTCTTTTTAATAGCTTCAATAAACTGCACATATTTCAAGACTATGATCTGATGAGTTTTGATGTATGTCTGCCCTGTAAAACTATTTACCATGGTCAAGACAATGACTACATCCATCACTTGACTTCATTTCCTCCTCCTTTAATCCCTTGTGTCCACTTGAAATCCTCTTCCTCCTGCCCCTCCTCCCTCTCACCCAGCCAACTACTCACATGCTGTCACTCATTTCGGATTACCTTACATTTTCTAGAATTGTTTATGAATGGAATCATACAGTATGCTCACATTTCTGTCAGTCTTCTTTCATCCTACTGCACATCATTATTTGAAAGTCCGCCAATGCCATTGTTTGAATAATTGTTCCTTCTTATTGGTAAAATAGAATTACATTAATATGTACACACCAGAATGTGTTTACTCACATGTTGATGGGTCTTTGGGTGGTTTCTAGTTTGGGGACTGTTATGAGTAAAACAGCTCAGACTATGCATCTACACATGTGGGTGTGGTTTTTTTTCTTGTTGTTTGGTTGGGGTGGTGCTGAAGATCAGAGTCTGAAGCATGCTAAGCAGGTGGGCACCCCCAACCTACATCACCAGCCCTCGGACAAGTGTTTACATGAACACATGCTTCTATTTCATTCGTAAGTACCCAGGAGTGGAATGGCTAGCTTATGTGACAAGATTGTCTTTAACTTTTAAAGAAGTTGTCAAACTGTTTTCCAAAGTGATTAAGCCAGTTTACGATGCCAACAGATGTTTATGGGAGTCCTAGTTGTCCCGTGCCCTTATCAGCATTTGGTGTGGTCAGTGGTTTTAATTTTAGTCAAGTGTGTGTCATAGTATGTGGTTTTCATTTGCATTCTCTCCCCACTGTGATTAATGACTGTGAACATCTTTTCATGTGCTATCTATGTATCTTCTTTGGTGACACTCTCTGATTATTTGCATTTCTAAATTGAGTTATTTAGTCAATAGTCTTCAAAGATTGAACTGTTTTGGTTTTACAATTATTTTTTGAGATAGGCTCTCACTATATAGCTCTGATTGATCTTAAAGATCTATATAATCCAGGTTGGACTCAAACTCATAATCTTCCTGCCTCAGCCACTATTAGGCTAGGTTCTATGATTAAGTTTTAAACACACACATCACACACACCTCACACACTCATACTACACACACATACATACACACTCATACTACATACACATGCACACAAACTGTACACATTTACACTACATGCACACATGCACACACTGTGCACACAACACATACTACATGCACACACACACACTATACACATTACATACCAAGCACATACACACACCACACATGCACCCATGTACACATGTACATTCACATTATACACACTTGGAGCTGAGTTAGTAATAAACCCATAGACAGCAGAGCAGGTGGAATCTGTGTCATCAGACCCCACATCCACATCTGACCCAACTTCTGAGGAGTGACTGGTTTCACCAAGGGGCCAAGACTACTGCTTCTTCCCTGTTTGTTGTTTGTTTGTTTTTGAGACATACCTTTAACTCCAGAGGCAGAGGTAGGTGGATCTCAGTGAGTCCAAGGTGAGTCTGGTATATGTAGTAAGTTTTAAACTACATAGTAAGAACTTATCTCAAAAATAAATAAATAAGGGGCTGGAGAGATGACTCAAGAGGTTAAGAGCACTGACTGTTCTTGCAGAGGTCCTGAGTTCAATTCCCAGCAACCACATGGTGGCTCACAGCCACCTGTAATGAGCTCTGACACCCTCTTCTGGCAAGCAGGCAGAACGCTGTATACATAATAAATAAATCTTTTAAATAAATAAATAAATAAATAAATAAATAAATAAATAAATGTCAAAGTTAAATTTTATGTGTGTTCATGCAAGTGAGTATTTGTCTGTGGTGCGTGCGTGCCACCACATCATGCATGTGGAAGCCAAACGACAGCCTTTGGGAGCCAACTTTCTCTCCATGTAGGATTCAGGGATTGAGCTCAGGTCATCGGGCTGGATAGCAAGTGCCCTTACCCACTAAGCCATCTTGCCAGCCCAGTTTTAAATTTTAGGCAGGCTCTCACTTTGTAGCCCTGAAGGGCCTGGAATTGCATGATAGACCAGACTGGTCTATTGTGACTTCTTTTATTGTTTTATTTAAAAAAAAAAAACAAGCCGGGTGGTGGTGGCGCACGCCTTTAATCCCAGCACTCGGGAGGCAGAGCCAGGTGGATCTCTGTGAGTTCGAGGCCAGCCTGGGCTACCAAGTGAGTTCCAGGAAAAGGCGCAAAGCTACACAGAAAAACCCTGTCTCGAAAAACCAAAACAAACAAACAAACAAACAAACAAAAAGACCTCTGGAGTTAAATATTAGGGAAAACACCTGAGAGATAAATCAACGGAACAACGGAGAAACAATCACCTGCTCTCTTCTCCCTGCATCTCCTCAGGCCCCTCTTTATTCCTCCTGTGTGTCGCTCTAGCTTCCTCTGGGTCGGCCCGGGTCCACTCCTGCCAGCTTAGTGTGGACTCCGCCCTCCAAACCAAGGCCCGTCTTCATTGACAGTCTCTGAGTGGCAACAAAAAAGTCTCCCACAACACTGGTCTTGAACTCACAGTGACCAGCCTGCCTCAGCCTCTCTTGAATGCTGGGATTAAAGGCATGTGTCGTCACACTTGGCTCCAGTTTTAAATCTTAGTGATGTTTAGATCAGTATACTGATGTATTATACTCAATATTTTTTTTGTACAATTTAGGAAATTTTTGCCAAATCCAATGTCACAAGGATTTCTTCTAACTAAAACTTTGAATTCTTTCATTTTGGTCAATGATCCACTTTGAGTTAATTTTTGTGAATTTCTTCCCACCATATACATATAAATCCAGTTCAGTTATTTTCTTCTGAGAGTCCTGGTGCTCTGGGTCAACATCCTTCCTTCTCCTCACCAAACCTCCAGCTCCGCTTCTTTATGAAGCTATGACCTGTTCTAATCTCAGACGGCTCCTAAGCCCATCAGCCTCTGACCTCTTTCTACCCACTCCAGAATGTGTGGAGACAAAGACTCATCCTCGACCTACTCACGACACCCAGGGAGCATCATCTGGCATCGAGCATGGGGCAAAAACCAAAGAACATTTCTCTGAGATCCTCCCATTTTTCTTTTTCTCTTTCTCCCTTCCTCTTCCTCTTCCTCCTCCCTCCCATCCTCCCTAGGCTGATTCTCAGATAGCCCAGGCTGGCTTCAAACTCATTATGTAGCTGAGAGTAGCCTTGCTATCATGCCCCTCTATGCTAAGATGTGCCACCACGCTTGGTTTGAGTGTCCCGGAAGCTGCTTCCAGGGCTTCCTGTTAGACAAGCAACTGACCGACTGAGTTACACCCTCAGCTCCCCATCCTCCTACGCGTGGTTTGATTTCCAGAGCTCATTGCCTTCCTAGACATCCATCTGTTGCAGTGGGGAACTGGAACTCCTCGGTGGGGGAGAAAAACCAACTGGACATCAACTAGCCTGGTCCCCTTGTTGGCACACACGGAAACCCAGGAGCAAGGAATGGAGGCGATGTGCCAGAGGGAGGGCGGGTGTTGCCCTCTTCACTTCAGGAGTGAGAAAAATGAAGGTTTCAAGAGGTTTGGTGACCTGGTTCAAGGCATCCAACTGGCTCACCACGGAGTGCCTCCTTCCAGAGAGTGCCTTAACTTCTGGGCCACACTGCCAGCCACCCAGATGTCACCATCGAGAAAGGACAGAGCATAGTCCTCTCGTCCTCTGCCTAACAGTTCTTGCTCCATGAATGCTGCAAGTTGCATGTGGGATTTTCCTGCTGCCAAGAAAAGCCCCGTGTTCTTTTATAACCATAAAAGAAAGGCAACTTCAATGGGTAAGGGACTTCAAAGACTATGTTTAAGGTCTTGGCTATAAGTCTTCAAAGGGTATATTTAAGGTTGGGAGTGCAAGTCAAAGGATTGGGCTTGCCAGAGGGTGGCTCTTCCCTGTTCAGAAGGATCTGAGCTTGTTTTCTTCTTCTGTCTTTTGTTGGGTCCAGAAAGGAAGTGCTCCTGTAGGGATGAGGGGTCAGTTCACAGCGCTGAGGCTGCGGTGGGAAGGAGGAAGAGAAGGAGCGGGAGAAAGAAGAAAGGATGGAGGGAAGGAGGGAAAGAGAGAGGGAAAGAGAGAGGAGGAGGGGAGAGGGAAGGAGGGGATGTTTGACAACTTTCCTGGACAACCCTGCATGCTACAGGCTTTCTAAAGCGCTTCATTGTCCCCATTAGGCTCAAGTTCCTCTCAGCCTGGCTAGGTTACCAGCTATTCCCTGGGCTTCTGTCCACCTAGCCGAGCTGGTGACTTAAGGGCAGTCACACCCTTTATCTGGTTCACACATCCCTCAACTTTGCCTCATCTTTTGCCCTCTCCTACCTAGAGGCAAACAACCAACTTGGGTCCCAGTATCTGTCACCTTGACAGGCCTGTTTCCTGCCCTGGCACTCCAGGCATGGCCACCATGACCTGTGGCAAGCCTGTCGCTGGAACTCAGTCTTGTAGAACTTCTTTCCCTGTGACCTGGAGCTGATGCTTTGAGCCTCATGAATTTCCCTCTGCCTGGCTTTCCCATGTGTCTGCTGGCCCTGCCTCATACCATCACGTCTCTTCAGCGTGGGCATCGTCCATCAGATTTTCCCAAGGTTGGGTATTGGTAGAAAGTGGGGAAGTTTTCAAACTGCAGTCTGTAGTTTTCCTTTGAGTTCTAGAAAGGAAAGAGGAGAGGGTGGTGCAGATAGGCAAGCCCCTGTCAGGGCTCGAGGCTGGAATGAGTAACAGCTGGCATTCAGTGTTAAAGGTAAGAGAAGCAAGTATCCAGAGAAGAGAGGCCCAGGGCTCAGAGCCAGTCCCTACCCCACCTTGAAGTACTGTTGCCCACAGAAACGACTCCATTGCCTCATACACTGGATGACCTGAGGCTAGGGTGACTCCATAGCCCACACTTCTATACTCCACATTCCAGTCTCTAGGGGAATGTGCCTTGCCCTCCAAACTGTCCTGCTCAGGAAGGAGCCTGCTCTATGGAGCTTCTTCTCATCTTCTTGAACATAAGAATGCTAAAACAAGACTGCAGAGATTGCTCAGTAGTTACGAGCACTTGCTGCTCTTTCTGAAGACCCAGGTTCAGTTTCCAACACCCACATGGCAGCTCACAACCAACTCAAGTTCCGCGGGATCTGACACCCTCTTCTGGTCTCTACAGGCACTATATGCACATGGTACACATACATGCAGGCAAAACACTCGTACACATAATAAATAAGTAAATAAACAAATATTTAAAAAGAAAGACTTCCAAAAACACTGACTCAGTAGCCGAGTAGCTACCGAGTAGCTCAGTGATAAGTAAGATGCATGCCAAGCATGTGCAAGGCTTAGCACTGAAAATCAAAACAAAACAAAAACAGTTCTGTGAGCATGCATGCCATGCTCAGTGCAGTGCCCTTCTAAGGGTCTAAGTGCAAACTGGACTTGGTCTCAGCTCTTAGTGAACATTAGAAATGGTGACACATAGCCTGGTGGTGGTGGTGGTGGTGGTGGTGGTGGTGGTGGTGGTGGTGGTGGTAGTGGTGGTGGTGGTGGTGGTGGTGGTGGTGGCACACGCCTTTAATCCCAGCACTTGGGAGGCAGAGCCAGGTAGATCTCTGAGTTCAAGGCCAGCCTGGTCTACAGAGTGAGTTCCAGGACAGCCAGGGCTACATAGAGAAATCTTGTCTCCAAAAACAAACTAACAAACTAAAAAGGTGACACATGAGTTATATGAGAGAATAATGCAAGTCTGGGATAATTACTAAAGGAAGGAGACCATTCCTGGTGAGGAGACATTCTGGATTAAACTTCATGAGTGCAGGAACTGGAGGAAGGAGTTTTGGGAGAAGGGGTGTATGGACGGAGGCATGGGGGTTAGGGTTGTACGGTGCACATTCAGGGGACAGTGAACAGCCAGCATCGCCTGTGTGTAGGGGGTTGCAAGGAGTATGAGCCTGTGACAGTACCTTGGAACCAATTCATAATCATCCTTGAAAGCCAGCTTTATGGATATGACCTCCGAGTTAGACAAGTAGACCTGGTTTTGTTGCTTTCATGGCTGGGAAACTTGGGCAAGTTAGTTGATTTCTCAGCGCCTCAGTTTCTTCATCATAACTCTGGGATGAGAAGGCTTCCTGTATTCAGTAAGCATTCAATGAATGCATATTGTTGGTGTTCCCTGTTCACTGTAGGCTTTCCAGAAGTGATGGGTAGGAGGAAGCAAGGTCTCCATGGCCTCAAAGGATGATTAGTCAAATCAGGTGACTGCAAGAACTGGAGGTGGGTTGGGGAGGTTCTGGTTACAAAGACCCAGGTGTGAGATTAACACCCCTCATCTAGACACTGGCAGAAGGGTGCAGAGGAAAGAACTGGTGGGTATCAAGACAGGGCTGGCAGGCCAAGGGGACTTCAGCAGGAGAGATACCCAAGAAGGCCACATGCAGATCTCGACTCGTCCCAAAGATAAGCTGAGTGTCGGGAAGTCCACCATTGAGGGGGGCTCAGAGGAAGAGGTGGTGGGATAGGAAGACTGGCAGTTCTCAGGCAGGCCAGTGGGAAGTAGTGCTGGGGCTGTGTCAGGAGCAGCTGCAGATTCAGGGAAATGGGGGGGTGACATTCTAAAGTCACAGGGGGCTGGAAGCGTGGTTCAGTGCTCTCTCACTCACTCTCTCTCTCTATCATACAGAGAGAGAGAGAGAGAGAGAGAGAGAGAGAGAGAGAGAGAGAGAGAGAGGCACTAAGAAGTAATTTTTTAAAACCCTACTTAGAATTCCTTGGAATTATATTTTTCTTTTCTCTTTTCATTTCCCTTCCTTCCTTCCTCCCTCCTTCCCTCCCTCTCTCCCTTCCTCTCTTCCTCCCTTCCTTCTTTCCTTCAACCTTCCTTCCTTCCTTCCCCTTCACCCCCCAAAAAATATAGTCCCTGAACAGCAGCTGGTAGATTTTTTGCTGTGAACTTGGATAAGCCTCGTCCCCTTTAGACCTAGACTTGTCTTCTTCATAGTTGAAAGAACTGATGAGAAAATGAAGGGCCTAATGCGTTTCCTGGCATGCTCGTTCTCTTTCCTCTTAAGACTGCGTCTGGATCCTCGGGACACAGCAGACTCCCAGCCTTCCACTCCAAGGCCTTTCTTTTGAGGCTCTTCTTTTATTTTTCATCCTCCTCAACCATTGAGGCGCCTTCTCAAAGTTTGACCCTAGAGGTGTGTGTGTGGGGGGGGTGCTGTCCATTGACTCAATCAAACTGAGCTGTGTGCCAGTGATGGGGGAGGCATGTGACCGCTTGTGTCAGGGCTAGGAACAGAAAGAGTCCTGGGAGTATGTGGACATATGGTCTCAGCAACAGCATTCCAGGAAGGGCTGCTGTTGGGCTCATGAGGGTAGGTTTGACTGCAGGTAGCTCAAGATGCCTGGGCGAGTGAGCTGAGCCTCTGGGGAAACCTCTGGGCTTTGGATCTAGAGCCAGTGGGAAGTGGCCCTTCCAAGAGGAACTGGCTTCCTACCCAACCAAGGGTGACCCTCGAAACCATGGAGAGTTGGAATAAGAAGGGAGTTCCTGAGACAGTATAGAGTCAGGTCTGTACCTTCCCCACTCTCCTCCATTACAGCCCCAGGGACACTGCATCTCCTCCGGACACCAGAGAGTTCCCAAGCTCACAGCCATTGCTTTCTACGGATGGCATTTTTCTTCCCAGTGGCAATTCACAAAACTCAGGGTCAGATGACATAGCTGTCCCCTGTCCCCTCATCCCCATTTGATGTAGATTAGAGAGTCTTGTCTTTCCCTGGACCTTGCTTAGTCATTTCTGTACCCTTTTCTTAGTCATTTCTGGCCCTTATCTTAGTTCCTTACACTAGATGAGATCTACCAGACAGCCTGGGTGTGTCCACACCATGTGTACAAGGCAAGGAGGCCTTTCCAGGTTCCAGAGTCATGTAGGGCAAGGAGCACAGTGCAAACCATCGAATTTACCATCAAGCAGCACAAAGGACGGGAGAATAAATGATGCTACGTCTTTACAGCATGCATCCTTAAGCAAAGCCACCTTCTAATCAAACACAGCACTTTCAACCCTTCACTTGTGTCTGTCTGTAAAACAGACAACTATTTGAACAAAGTCATCCAGGCTGAAAAAATATTTTTGAAAGTGCCCTCCTTCCCAAATGGGAAATGAGATTCAGATGTGGATCATACGTACCAATTAAGGAGCCCCATCCCTAGGCTGTGGCAGTGATAGCCTTTGGAGATTGCAACCATTCTCAGAGGATTCCACTACATTCTAATTATCCAGTGGGGACTCGGTGTGTCTTCACAGGAAACCATTACCGAAAGCTTTTAGCATGAGCTGTCTCAAAGAGATTCCCCCTAGGAACAAAGCAGGGAGAATTAGGCGAGTGCCAATTTCAGCACACATTCTGACACCAAGAGGCCATCATTCCTGTGTCACAGTCTAAAGTCTGGAATTTCTCAGGAATTCTTTGAGTTTCCATAGCGGAGGCTTGGACTTTATTGGAGGCACTTCTGATCTCATAGCACAAGATGTTTTCTGAGATTTACCCTGTTGCCTCCTTGGCCTTTACTGCTCTTTCTTCCTCTACTAGCCAAGCAGATCTGTTTATCACCCAAGAGGGGGTTCAGGGGTCCTCTTCACCAAAGCCTTCCCTGACCCTGGACTCTCTCAACAGAAAGACCAGCCCATCCAATTCTGTTACATTCTCAGCCCCCACGCAACACATCTTTCAACACTGACAGGGGCTGTTCACCTTGCTCACTTTTGAGCAGAACCAGCCATAGGCTAGCTGTTCTTGGAGTCGGGTGTGAGTGAAAAGGAAAGAATATTATTGCTATTCTTAACTAGTATAGCTGTTCTAGAACATTTTTTCACCAGTGTATTAGTGCACTCAGAATTGTGCCTCTATTGAGTTATGGGGTCCTTAAGAACAGGTCTGAGACCTCACTTTCTGTGTTCCTGGAGCCCCTTTTGAAGTCTGGTTCCACAACCAAGGCTGTCAGTGAGTGTCTGGTAGGACATTCATCTGTTTTCTGAGGGCAGCTAGGACAGGACTCCACGCAACAAGTTCCCTAAATATGCTTACTAAGGAAAGACAATATCTGGAGTGTACACCCTTGTGAGGAAAATGTCCAAGTGTAACTGTGACTTTCCTAAGCCAATGTCCGTGGGCTTAGGAGTAAGTTTCTAGGGTTCTACTTTGGGGTTGTAGCTTAAAAACGTTAAGGCAGAAGGACATTAGAGAGCCCATCTCCCAGGAAGGTACAATGGGGTACTTTCTAGAAAAGCTGAGCTTGAAGAAGCCTATTTGTGGGAAATAAGTACTAAGCAATGGCTCATTCTGCTTAAGGAAGAACAAGGTGAGAAGTCTCTATGGGTGTCATTCTGGTTCAGAAAAAAAAAAGCGTGTTGCAAAAATGACCTTCAGTAGGTGACATCAGGAAGTAATCTGATTGTTGCTGATTCTGTCTTGTTGCCCAGGAAGTGCCCTCAGCTCTGGTTGTCCCTCCTGCAGGTGCAGCCATGGTGAGGACACTTAAGGACCCCAGCTACCATGCGTGTGTGTGTGTGTGTGTGTGTGTGTGTGTGTGTGTGTGTGTGTGTGGTTACCAGCACAGAAGGTTATAGAGCAAAGTCTCTGGGTATTGCATCTTTCTTCTCAGATTCAATCCCTGAAGACTGATTTTCCCAGGCTTCTCAACACTGGCCTCTGCACTGGCCCTTGACTAGGCTGATTGGGAGTTCCTGCAGGATCTAACTCTCAGCAGCTCATCTAAGCCTAGAGCTGAATGGGAAAGCCACATAGTAGGCTGCATAGGAAGGAGGCTCCCGCAAAGTCATGAGGCCAGACCTGCTCAGGACTCTAGGATCCCAGGTAGAAGATCAGGACTATCTGGGAGGTCACCAAAGGCATCGGGAGCTCACATGACTTTTCGTGGTCTTTCTGTGCATACAGGAATCACTGGGAAGCTGGGCCTCACCTTCATCCCATGGAGCTGCTAGCTTCAGTCTTTCTCACCCTGTTTCCAGCAGACCCAGAGAATACAGACTGGCCAATGGTTTGGAACCCGCCGATTATCTGTGGGGCAGAGGCCTGGGCCTCCTGGCTCTCCAAAGGAGAGGTAAAACCAGCTTTTCCATTCTGCCTAGGACAGAGTTCTTTGTGTATTTTCCTGTATAAGGAGGAAGTAGACACACCCTACCCAAATCCTATGCTCCAAAGTGCTGGCTAAGTCACATCAGTGACTCATGTGGCCATTCTTCCCTGAAGCCTGGGATTTCTGCTTTCCCTGGCCCTTCCTTTGAATCCCTCACACCCCACCCCATATGGACCCATACCATCTCCTGTTGTAGAATATTATTTTAAGGTGTGTTACCTTTGTTTATGCTGTGGAATATTTGTTTAATGATGAAAAGATGTGTTGCATTCTTTATGTTGCATTTGTTTAACTCTGTGAAGCCGTGTTACTTTGCCTGTCTGAAACACCTGATTGGTCTAATAAAGAGCTGAAAGGCCAGTAGCAAGGCAGGAGAAAGGCTAGGTGGGGCTGCCAGGCAGAGAGAATAAATGGAAGGAGAAAAAGAGCAGAAGGAGGAGGATGCTAGAGGCCAGCCACCAGCCAGCCACGGAGTAAGAATGAAAGTAAGATATACGGAAGTAAGAAAAAGAAAAAGCCCAGAGGCAAAAGGTAGATAGGATAATTTAAGTTAAGAAAAGCTGGATAGAAGTAAGCCAAGCTAAGGCCGAACATTTATAAGTAATAATAAGTCTCCATGTGTGATTTATTTGGGAGCTGGGTACCAGGCCCCCCAAAGAGTAAAAGAGTAAAAACAACCAACCACATTTTTTAGGTGAAATTCTGCTTATTCAGAGAGGCTGAATAGCAAGTAGCTAACCTTCTCTCCTAGCTCGCATCTCCCCGAAACAGGGCATCCTTCTGCTCAGCCCCCACTTAAGATCCCTAGCTACACATGATTCCTCCCTACCACTTCCTGTCAGCTGATTGCTGACTCGGCCTCCTAACCCCAGGTTAATTTTATTTAATCAAACAAATGTAACAGGTCTTAAAATAATATTCTACAACAATCTCCCAGCACTGTCAGACACACATGTGGATCTTAGCCTCAAAGACCCCACAGTCTACTGGGTCAGGCAGACCGCTAACAACCAATTGTGTGCCGGGGCTGTGGACCACAGAGAAAGGAACCGTACACAGTGTGATCTGCCTAAGTCAAGAAGGCTTCCCTAGATCATTGACAAACTGAATGGAGCATTGGCAAAGGAATAGGAATTCTCTGGGTTGATGAAGCAGAAGCCTAGACCAGTCATCTTGATCCAGCTAATGTATGGATTATCAGGAGAGCAAGAGTCTTGAAGAGTACACTGAGCAGTGTCTGTGTCTTGAACAAACACAGCCTCTTCTTTCTCCCCTTCGTCGGTACAATTTTATATGACACACACAAGTATATATAGTACAGAAGATGTACATTCTGATGGCTTCACCTATGAACACATCCGTGAAACCAACACCAAGACAGGGATGACCACATCCATCACCCCCAAAAGTTTCCTCCTGACCTTTGTACACTCTCCCTCCCATCCCTTCTGTCTCCTGGCGGTCACTTGTCTGCAGCACTCTGTGTGGTGTGTGCATATAGGGGTGAGGGATGCACACCACAGCATGCTTGAAGAAGTCAGAGGATAACCTCAGAAAGTCAGCTCTCACTTCTACCCTGTGGCCTCGGGAACGGAGCTCCGGTCATCAGACTCCACAGCAGGCAGTATTAGCCAAGCCATCTTGACAGCCCAAGTTTGTATTTTCTGATTTTTTTTCAATAAATAAGAGCATCTGATATGTATTACTTTTATTGTCCTTTCATTCGGCATCTTGTTGTGCGTATTCACAGGTAATCCCAGCCTCTTGCTAACTATCATTCCAGTCTCTGGATTATATCACAATTTATTGACCTTTTCACCTGTTGATGGAGATTGGATAGTTCCCAGCTTGGGACTGTTACAAATACAGTTGCTGTGAATGTTTCTGTACAAGTGACTATGTAAAAACAAGCTTGTAGTTCTCTTGGATAAATACCTGGGTATGGAAGGCCCCACCAGATAATAGATTTATGCTTTTTTTCTTTTTAAAAATTTTTTTGAGACAGAGTCTCTCTACACAATCCTGGCTGTACTGGAACTCAGTATCTAGACCAGGCTAGCCTTGAACTCTCAGAGAGCTGCCTGCCTCCCAAGTGCTGGGACTAAAGGTGTATGCCACCACGTCCCCGCGCTTCTTTTAAACTTAAAGATATCACATTTATTTATTTATACAGAGTGAGGGGAGGCATGACAGAACGCAGGTCAGAGGACAACTTATGAGTGTCCTCTCTTCCATCATGTGCGTGCTGGGGATTGAACTCAGGCTTGGTGGAGGGCACCTGTATTTACCCTCTGATGCATTTTACCTGCCTTTTAAATTTTTATTGCATTTATTTACTTATCTATCTGTGTGTCTATGTGTGAGCATGCGCATGTGTCGCTGGGCCCTGTGTGTCTATGTGTGAGCATGCGCATGTGTCGCTGGGCCCTGTGTGTCTATGTGTGAGCATGCGCATGTGTCGCTGGGCCCAAATGAAAAGAATCAGTTATCTCCTCCCACCATGTGGGGACTGAGCTCACGTGGTCAGGTTCAGCAGCAAGCACCTCCACCTGCCGAGTCATCTCACTGGTCCTGTGTCTTGTTTTTAAAAGACAGTCCAGAACAACTTTTCCAAAGCACTAGCTCCATTTTACATTCTACCAGCACCTTCTGTGTGGCTCCCACATGCCCTTTCGTTACTGGCAGCTACAAACCGCAGGATGAATTTCAGAACTGAGTCCCCACTGGATTTGTCCAGCTGGTGACTTCCACCAAAGTCCCAGGGCCTGGTTAAGGAGTCAGGAGCATCTGAAAATCTTTCAGGGATGCTGCATCCTCTCTGCTGGCTGCCTGGTACTGAGGATGCTTTGGAAGGTGGAGAACCTGAACCGGGCCAGAGGAGACAACGGACAGAGTACTTGAAATAACTCCTCTGGGATTGAAGAAAACAAGTCTCATAAATTACAGACCAAATAGCATAGAAACTAGTTTTTCATGAGTACATATCTGAGCTGGTGTCAGGGCCCCCAATAAGTGGGACTGATCTCAGACCCCGGAGAGGTGATCCACAGCTAGAATGCCCAGAAAGGAAACAGAACCTAGGGGTCCAGAGCCCCAAGGACTTTCCTAGGTAGAAGGATGTGGATTTAGACCTATTCCCTATTGGACAATATCCAGGGCCAATTTCCTTGTCTCCATAACCACTGCTGGGACCTGGCCTTTTTCTGTGGTCCTGTTTGGGACTCAGAATCCCTGATGTTAAGAGATAATATAATCTATAGGATGTACGCTCCACTGGAGTTTTGAGGTGTGTTGTTCATTTCTTCATCATCCATCTATTCATTTGCACATCAATAATCCTCATTAGATCCAGAGATGACTCAGGCAGGCCCCGCTAAGTAATTTAGACAAAAGCTCATCAGGGGGAACGCTAACAGCTTCCCCACAGCACACTACTTAGATATGGTTAGAAAGATCCCTCACATCCAACATGGAGGATGTGTGTCAGACACAGACCACCTCACGGACACCCCTAGGAAGAGGTGAGGGGAATCTGAGCCAGGCAGTGGTGGGATAATAGAAAGCCCAGCAGGGTGATTGACATGTGCCCAGGGCTGCCTCCATTTCCCTGGCTCTAGTCAAACTGTGGCCATCAGTCACCACCAAACATGGCTTGCATGAACAATAAACAGATGGGGCCTGGTGGGAGAAATGGAGGACGGCTGGTCTCAGCAGAGAAGCCTGAAATGACCCCTCAGAGGTGACAGTTGAGGTGAGGTGCACATCTACTCACCCACCCACCCATCCATCACCTGCTGCCTGAGCAGCCATTCTTCACAGAGATGATGGTGGCAAACACAGGTGTCCTCTTGGGCCAGCACAAAGCCACCGACTCACGGGAGGGAAGCAACTCTTAGTCTGAAATGGCTCCCAGCAGCTCAGCCACCTGTAACATAAAAGCACAGAAATCCCTTCTGGCCCCCCAATTCCTCAGGCAGTTGACAGACTCCCAGGGGCCGCAACGTTGAACTTCTAGGAAGGAAAGGACTCAGTTTGCCTTGGATACCCCATCTTCAAGACTAGGACAAGTATTGAGCTGAGACATCTAACGTGCACCGTCCTTACCAGGATCTAGTTTTCCCTCCATTCCCTCCTAGTCTGAGCTGCCGGGAGCCATTTCAGACTAAGAGTTGCCTCCCGTAAGTCGGTGGCATCATGCTGGCCCCAAGAGGACATCTGTGTTCCCCAACATCATCTCTGTGAAGGATGGCTGCTCAGGCATCCTTAGGGAAGCCACCAAAGACAGTATTTCCCCTGGGTGACCCTGATCACAGGGACCTGTTGTCTGTGTTTGTGACCCTCCTCTCTGACCTGGGTCATGGAGAGTGGAGAAAGGGGCTCAGGCCTTTCAAGCCAGTTTGAGATCGATTGGAGCTGTTCTTCCTGCTTCTCTTGCTCAGGTGGCCACTTGTCAGCCAGCTGGTGTCGAGTGTCCATTCTGAGCAGCTCTCCTCCCAAGGTCTAAGCCAGGCCATTGGGAGAATTTGGTTTGTTTGTGAGGAAATGATCATTTGATCATTGGCCTGCTACCTGGGACCTGTCCGTGAATCTGGAAGCATCCGGGGTTTCCGAGTCAATGTCCAGAACTTTGAGAGCACTCAGAGCTATCCACTTTCCCCATCATGAATATGTGATGAAACAGAGACCCAGAGGGGGAAGACAGGCCACCAAAACCCTGGCCAGAAATGGCCAACCTTGTTTGCCTAGGCTCCCAGAACCTCTATGCTTTGGCTTTCTGGGATGCACTTCTGGGGGTCACTGGCTCAGTCACCATCACTACCTTGGCATGTTCCCTGTCCTGAGACACTATCCTCAAAAGCCCCACCTGGCCTTGTTCATGGAGCATCTAGAAGAAGAGAGACTGCTTGGGGTCAGGCCCGCTGGGTGAACGAGGCCTTCCTGTTGGCCGGGCTCTCCCACTTAGAAGAGCTGTTGGGAGTCTAAGGCTAGAGTCCAGCTAGACTCTAAGCCAGTGCAGAAGATAAGGCTTCTGAGGAGCTGGGCAGTACCAGGCACAGAGCACAGGGCTGCGGCTGTCATTCTCAGCCAGGTCATTCCCCTGGTGCTTTGATAGCAAGGACCTGAGCTAGGCACTGAATGGTAGTGCTAGCCGAGAAACCTCACGAAGAAAGTCTAGCAGGGAGGTATTTGAGCTCAGGCCAGATATCTAGGCTGGACGTCTCTGGACCCAGTGAACAAATTCCTGCTGATGACCCAGGTGGAGGCAGAGGAATAACGTGATATCTCTTGTAGCCCTGATGTGTGGTGCTGCGGTGGGGGGCGGGGGAGGGTGTTGGGGAGGTTCCTCTGGAAAGGGAGGAATGCAGAAGCGCTGGGTCGGGAGGGAGGCTGGGTTCTTGGTACATTTGCATAGCAAACATTCTCCCAAGCCTGATACCTTGACCCCTCCTGAAGTGGCAGATGTGGGGTGCGTGGATCAGGGTGGCATAGTCCTGTTACTAGGGAGACTGAGGTTCCCTTTGGGGGGTTTTAATTTCACCAATAAAGTAATTTTTAAATAGACTCACAAGGAAGCTTGAGGACAGTTTTATTAGACTTTTTGAGAAAAACAACAGGGCAGGCAAGCTGTAAGTCTTGGCAACTGCCAGGAACAGGGGAGATGGAGAGAAGGTCATGTTGTTTCAGTTACAATTGGTAGAAAAAGCTGTCAGTGCAAGAAAAATACTCCCAAAACTGGAAATGGACTAGAACACCGAGGAAGGAGCAAAAAAACCAAAAACCAAAAACCAAACAAACAAAACCCATTCAGCCGCTGTGGTGTGTGGTTCTTTAAACTCCACACCTCTCCTGTTTGTGTTTGGGGAATGCTTTTCTGCTGACCATGCTCTTCTCATTGGAGGAAGCCCCGGTAACAAAGGGCTTCCAGTCTTCCCCTGCAAACTGGCTTCCTAATCTTCATTGCTTTCTCCAGTCCTTACCCTTCTGTCATAGTCCTGCCCACAAGACACAAGCCTTGCCTACAGATTTCCCCTGGGTTTCCTCTCTGAGTCCATTCTGGCCAGCCTGAGCCCTGTGTGGAGGAGAGATATCCTGGCTGCTAGCCAACCAAGCAAAAGAAGGGGCAAGTGGCCAGACAGATGTCCCCTCAGCCCTCCATACTTCAGCATGGAAAGGAGTGTGTCCTGGGGCTCCCAGATTTCTGGGCAGGACTAATAAACAGATTGGATAAGATGACATTCTTCTTCTTAAAGGCCTCCAAGCACTTGAAGACCCAAATTTGGGTCAGGTGAGACATCTTTGGAGTATCGGTCAGGTTCTGGCTAATGGTAGAGGTAGGAAGGTAAGGAAGTATTATTTGTAACGTCCCTGGAGGTTTTTAAATAACACTTATGTGTATGTGGGGAGTGGGAAGGTGCCTGCAGAAGTCAGAGGACAGCTTGTGGGATTCAGTTTTCTCCTTTCACCACGTGGGTCTCAGGGTTTGAACTCGGGCTGTCAGACTTGGCAGCAAGGACCTTTACCCACTGCGCCACCTCCCCAGCCCTCCCTGGAGACTCTTGACAACAGGATCCAGATGACAAAATCTGAGGAGTCACTGAAAAAAAAAAAAGCATTTTAGCCCAGCAGGGTGGCCCATGCCTTTGACCCCAGCACTTGTGCAGGGGCAGGAAGATGTCTGTGAGTTTAAGACCAGCCTGGTTTACGCAGCAAATTCCTGGCCAGCCAGGGCTACATAATGAGACCACCCTGTCAAAAATAAAAATAAAAATAAAAAAGTTGGATCCCCAGCACTGCTGTCCATTGCTTGTTTGTTTGATTCCAAGTGAATTATACTTGTGTTTATGTCTATTTATTTAATTTTAACTTTGCTTGTTTGTTTTTTGAGATAGTGTTTCTCTGTGTAACAGCTTTGGCTGTCCTAGAACTAGCTCTGCAGACCAGGCTGGCCTCAAACTCCCAAGACTGTCTCTGCCTTCCAAGTGCTGGGATTAAATCGTACATCACCACAGTCTGGCTAATTTTACTTTGTGTGTGTGTGTGTGTGTGTGTGTGTGTGTGTGTGTGTGTGTGTATGTCTATCTGGCTTAGTACAGGTGTATGAATTCCGAAGTTCAGTTCAGTGATCAGGAAAGACAGAGACAGGACACTGAGGTCTTTTTGGGAAAATAAAAATAAATAAAAATAAAAATAAAAAGCCATTCTAGGCACAGAGAACCTCATCCATTCTAGGCAGTTTGAGAACCTCATCCATTCAAGGAGCGGTGTGTCTTTTCTCACAGCAGGAGCTTGGGAGGCTGAGGAACCTCTGACACTGCATCCTGTGGCTTGCTGCTCCACAGCCCATAGCCCATCCACATCCAGGAAGGTCTCAGAAACATCAGCCACATCACAGCCTCACTTTGTCACTGTCTAATTGGCCAGCACATCCCAAGCGAGAGGCCGAATATAGAAGAATAGCAAGCACCACTTACTTCAAGCAAAATGAGGCTCCTGGCATACCCCAGAGCCTGCCACCTGCTCCCTTGAAGGCTTTGGGTGGTCTGGGTGCTCCTAGCACTCCAAGAAGCCTGTTGATAAAAACCACTGGGGAACCGGTGTGGTAGTGCATGCCTTTAATCTCAGCAGCAGATCTCTGTGAGTTCGAGGCCAGCCTGGTCTACAAAATGAGTTCCAGGACAACTATGGCTGTTACACAGAGAAACCCTGTCTCAGGAGAAAAAAAACAAAACCACTTAGATTTAGCGTTGTTAATCATTAGAGAAATGTACATTAAACCCACCGGAGATACGAGTACATTCCTATTAGTGTCGTTAGAAGGATAAAGCTGCCACTGCCACACGCAGACGGAGATGAGGAACAGGTCAGTCTAGGCATTCAAGATGTCGAAGTGAGGACATGCTGGTTCCTCCAGCACCAAATTCCCAGTTTCCTTGGGTTTCTGGTAGGAGCTGTGATCAATTGTGCTGGCAGCACCAGAGCCCAAACTCTGCATTATCATCTCTCTGAAGGGAGTGAAGGGACAGCTGTGCAGACCTCTCTTCCTGTGAACGTGGATGACACGGAGACTGCCACAATCAAGGAAGGCAAACCAGAGCTAAGAAAGAAAGTCTACCCAGGCGGGATGATTCAACAACAGAAGCCATGCTGAAGAAAAGACACGTTGTTTATTTTCAAGACAAGGCGGGGTCACAGTAAATAGTAACAGCGAGATGAAAGGCTCGCCATCGCCAGTCAAGTGCAGACTTGCGGCCCAGGATTATGGCCACAAGGAGCACAGCGTGATCCTACAGTGTGCTTGTGAAATATAATGCCTGGGTTTTTTGTTTTTTTAAATCTTTGCTAGAAAGAAAGGAAGGAAGGAAGAAAAAAGAAAAGCAAATAGCTGCTGCTTTGGCAAACATTTTAGCATCTTTTTAAAATGTTACCAATCTCCCTATAGTCTCATTCCTGCATATCTACCCAAAAGAGATGAAAACTGAGATTCACACACACACACACACACACACACACACACACACACACACACAAAACCATTTATTTGTGGTTATTTGAGTGAACATACGTGTGTGCGCATGCGCGTGTGTAGCTGTTATATGTGTGTATACACGGAAGCCAGAGGAGAATATCAGCTATCTCACCCTATCACTCTCTGCCTTATTTCCTTGAGACCAAATCTCTCACTAACCATGGAGCTAGGCTGGCAGCTTCTGACCAGCAAGCCCCAGCGATCCTCTTGTCTCTGTCCCCTATAGTTCTGGGGTTATGGGCACACATGGCATGCCTGGCTTTGTATGTGGGTGCTGAGATCTGAACTAAGGCTCTTATGCTTGGGCAACAAGGGCCCTTACCCGCCCCCGAGCTTTAAGAAACACACCTATTAAGCACAGTGCTAAGTCCTGTACCAAGGGCTCAGTGAGCTTCCGCCTCATCCATTTACCCATTTGGCAGCTCCAGCAGCTAACATTTTTGAAGTGCCTACACCAGGCACAATGTCTATCAATCCATCCTGCCTCTCCAGGCTGGGCAGCTCCCAGAGTCAGGTGGGAATCCAGCTGGACGAGCACCCAAAGGCCAGTTCCAGAGGAGCTGGAACATTCTCTGTGGGTACATTGCTGTAGGGTGAGGGATTCCAAGCTTTTACAGCCTCTGGAGGGATGTTACAACTTAGAAAGGGTGGCTGAACTGATAGGGTGGAGAGGGATGGCCCAGGAGGCATTTGTTTCCTCTGCAAGGAACCGTTCCCTCTGCCACATAGACAGGAGACCAGCCTGTGTCAACCCACAGCTCCAGTTGCAGAGTATCTGTTCTGTATCCTTGCTTGGTGGTTCTTCCTAAGTTTTTTCCCAACTTGGACATTGGAGTGGACATAGCTTCTTGGGTGACATATTTAAAAGTGGAAAAGTCCCAGAGTGAGCCAGAGTGGGCGACAGTCACACAGAACACAGAACCACAGGACAGCGGAATAAACCAGAGCTACATGTGTTGATGTGGGTACATCTCAAAAATAACACTGTGGAATGGAGAACAATGAACATAATTCACAGAAATAAAACAATTTAAGAATGAGGGTTTGGTTTCTGATTAGTTTGCACTTTTTAATTTACTTCCAGTGTGTGTGTGTGTGTGTGTGTGTGTGTGTGTGTGTGTGTGGTGTGTGTGGTGTGTCATCGCATGTGGGTGGAAGTCAGAGGACAACTCATGGAATTGGTTCTCTTCTTCCACCTTTACAAGGGTTCTGGGGATTGAACTTGAGTCACCAAGCATGTGTGGTAAATGCCTTTACCCACTGAGTCATCTGGCTGCCCTATTTTGATTGAACAAGTTTTTATATAACTCAGGTTGACCTCAAACTCAGTATGTAGCCTAGGCTGGCCTTAAACTTCTGATCCTCTTGCCTCTACCTCCCAAGTACTAGAGTTACAGGCATGGGCATCACACTCAATCTTAAGCAGTGTTTATAAAACACAAAACAGGGGCTAGAGATATAGCTCAGTTAGCTGATGGATTGTCTTTCACACATGGAACCCTGGGTTCAGTTCTCAGCAGCAGGCAAAGCCAGGTATGGTGGGGCATGTCTGTTCTCCCAGCCCTTGATAGATGGAGGCAGGGGGATCAGGAACTCAAGGACATCCTGAGCTATGTAGTGATTTTTAAGCCAGCCTGAGCTACACAAGATCTTGTCTCAAAAACAACAAAACCCCAAACAATAAACAGAACAATGACAACTAACAAAATGCTATTATTATTGTAGATAAAAATTTAGATATCTATTATGGTATCATATAAAATACATATATAACAATATATATGAAGTGTACAGAATATATACTACACGTTGTTGTTTATATGAATTTTAAAATGTCTGAACAAGAAAAATGCATGCTAACCTAAGAGGATTCTTTCCCCCTCCCTCTCCCCCTCCCTCTCCCCCTCCCTCTCCCCCTCTCTCTCCCCATCCCTCTCCCCCTCCCCCTCTCTCTCCCCCTCCCTCTCCCTCTCCCTCTCTCCCTCTCCCCCCCTCTCTCTCTCCCCCTCCCTCTCCCTCTCTCTCCCTCTCCCTCTCTCTCTCTCCCTCCCTCTCCCTCTCTCTCTCCCCACCTCCCCTCTCCCTCTCTCTCTCTCCCTCTCCCTCTCTCTCTCCCTCTCCCTCTCCCTCTCTCTCTCTCCCTCCCTCTCCCCACCTCCCCTCTCCCTCTCATGCACAGCAAACCATCAACACCTGGCAATCTGAGCTATATGAGCTAAACCAAGGGCCTGTGTTTTCTGTTCCTTGGGTTAAGATGTTTCACAATTTAGAAGAAAAATAAAAAGAACCCAGAGAATCTGCTAAGCGAAATAAGCCAGACACAACGAGGACAATACTGTATAATTCTATGTCTGTGAGATAAAAGAGCAGTCCCAGTCCCAGAGACAGAAAGGATGGTGGTTACCAGGGACTGCCAGTGGTTACCAGGGACTGCTGGTGGTCACCAGGGACTGCCGGTGGTCACCAGGGACTGCCGGTGGTAGCACCAGCTAGTGCTCAAATGAGGACAGAGTTTCAGTAGGGAGTGATAAAAAAAAAAAAAAATGTTCCAGAGACCAGTGGTAGTGATGGTTATACACTGTGACTTACTTTTAAATTTTTTATTTAATTTATTACTATTATTATGTGTGCCTGTGTACACACACACACACACACACACACATATTCATACACGTGTGTTGTATGTGTGCCATAGCACCCGTGTGGAAGTCAGAGGACAACTTTTGGGGGTCAGTTGCCCCTTCCACAGTGGGTTCCAGAGATTGAACCCAGGTCATCAAGCTTGTGTGGCAAGGGCTTTTGCCACTGAGCCATCTCCCTGGATGTGAATTACTTTGTTGTTTGAGGCAGTGTCTTACTAGGGATTCTAGTTTAGCCTAGAACTTGCTATAGCGCCCAGGCTGGCCTCAAACTCATAATCCTCTTGTACTTGGTACAGTGTTATGTTATGTTATGTTATACATTGCTTCTTCCCCCCGCCCCAGGGACAGGGTTTCCCTATGTAGCCCTGGTTTCCTAGAATGCAGACCGGGCTGACCTCAAACTCAAAAATCTACCTGACTCATCCTCCCGAGTGCTGGCATTAAAGGCATATACCACCACGCCCAGCTATACATTGCTTCAAGAAAAGTAAACAAAAACAACACAGGATAGGCAAATATGGAGAGAAAGAGAGCAAATTAGTGACTGCCTAGGGCCAGGAGGGATGCCAGGACAATACCTAACAGCTGTAGTGTTTCTAGGGTAATGAAAAGGCTCCGGAATTGATTGTGGAAACGGATGCACAACTGTGACTCCACTAAAAGCCAGTGAATAAACTTTCAATGGGGGAAGTGTATGCTGTATGACAGATCGGTTTCAGAAAAAAAGAGAAAAAACAGGGAACTTTTTCTGTCGTCCTAGGAAGCCCATGGTCTGTCAGTTCAAATCAGCTCCATCATGAGTAAGCAGGAGCTCCTAAAGCCTCCCCACTCCATGACATGGGGAAGAGAACTCTGTGAACTGGATTCCAGTCCTTGGCTGGAACCACCTGTGCATCCACGGAACCATGTCAGGGAAGTGGAGTCTGAGTGATTGAAGAAAGAGGTTAATGAGAATCGGCTCCAGGTTCCTCGGATTTCAAGCCTTAATTAACATCACTCAAAGCCCCAGATACCTGTGAAAGCGAGGCTGTATGAATGTGCCCTGCGCTGGCCTTGTTCGCTCGGCACTCTGCATGGGAGATGAAGCCAGCCTTTCCACCAGCTCAGCTCCCTGCAGGGGCAGGTCCAGGCCTCCAGGGAAGCTGTCTCTCTGGTCCCACGTCTTGTCCTCCAGGACATTCTGAAGGTCTGAATGGTCTGGACCAGGGTTGCCATCTGAGCACCAGACACAGCTTGGCTTTTGGCAACCCTTTGTCAGGTTTCCACTTTAGATTGTAGAAGGGACAATCAGGGTAATCCTCCTGCGGCAGTCTTGGTGACTGTCCCTCCAAGTCTAAAGACAGTGAAGGTGTCTGGTTCTTTCTACATTAGATGTGCCACTGTGGGCCAATTCAGCCACGTCCTGTGGGACTAGCTCCTGCTGAGGGTAGCCTGGGGTCTGTGTGGTGCCAGCCCATTTTGCCCTCATGTGGACTCTTCCTAAACAGGCTCCTTCCTGTTCAAATCAAGGGCCAAACGACCCTAGGTTCTCCCAAAAACATGTGATAAAGCCTCATTTGTCCTTTGTTCTGGATTGTCCTCTCAGGGAAGAGACCCTCTTATCGTAACACCCCTCAGGCCACCGACCCATGAGCATCATACAATGCCCTCATGTGCCTCTCTTGTTTGTTTTTAATTTTTAAAATGTATTTATTGGGGTTCATTTCTTTGTTGTTGTTTTTAGACAAAGTCCTTCTACATAGTTCAGACTGTCCTGGAACTTACTCTGTAGCCCAGGCTGGCCTCAGACTCGAAGGCCTCCTGCTTCAGCCTCTCGGGTGCTGTCCTCTAACTATCGGAACACATTCTAAGGCATGAGTGATGGACGTTCGGTGAGCTTCTGAAGCAGCATGGTCAGCATCACTGATGGCCTTCCTTGGGGGGGTTCCTGTTTATTTGGGATCATCTAGATTCCATGAGGAACCCTCCCTGATGCTGTGGCCTTTAAGCCATTGTAACCATTGGAATAGTTCTGTGACCAGAAAAGCAGGAGATAGAGGCACTGGGGTGGGGTTAGGATCTGCGGCTCTGGACACCCTCAGCTCTGGCATAGTGACTCTGGAGATCCTTCAACTTAGGGACTACTCCAGAGGTCTGTGTTAAGAAATGCTATTCTGGAATACTACATCAACCACAGCTCCCAATGTCTGCTGTCCCTGGGCCGCCACGACAGTTGGAATTTGTCCCAACCTAGGTTCATATTGAGGTTGAGATCTTCAGTGTAACTAATTACCTAAGAGGTAATTAGGTCACGGGGCACCACCCTTACAGATGTATTAACGTCTTTCTCAAGAGAATAGATGAATTGCGACAGGCGTGAGTTAGTTCTTATGAGACTAGGTTGTAACGAAGGGAACCTGGAGCCTCCCTTCACTCTCGGCACCTCTGCTTTCCTTCCCCGAGGCCTTTACAAGATGCCCCGCAGATGCAAGCATCACACTCTTGAACTTCAGAACTGTGAACCCAAATAAACCTACTTCCTTTATAAATTACCCAGCCTCAGGCAATTTGTTACACCAATGGAAAACATCATCGACCACCAGCTTCCGGTCTGCATACTTCTCTAACACCAGTTGCGCGTGTTACTGCTAAGGCAGAACAGCCTTCCTGTAGATGTAACCAACCGTTTTATTAAGTAAGAAACACAGAACCAATGCAAAGAAGAAGCCAAGAGATCAGAGCTAAGAGCCTCACCCTTCCTGCTGGAGCTAGCCTCTTCAGCCAAGAGACCTCTCTGAAGGTCTGTCTGTTTGTCTTTATATAGACTTTCTATTCTGCCTTCTCATTGGTTGTAAACCCAAACACATGACTGCCTCGTCACTGCCTGCATTACAGCCCTCCAGGTCTTCTATGGTATTGAGATTAAAGGCGTGTGTCTCCAATGCTGGCTGTCTCCTTGAACACACAGAGATCTACCTAGCTCTGCCTACCAAGTGCTGGGATTAAAGGCGTGCGCCACCACCACTCAGCTTTTGCTATGGCTCTAATAGCTCTGACCCCCAGGCAACTTTACTTATTAACATACAATTAAAATCACATTTCAGTACAAATAAAATACCACCATACTTTCCTCACCTAGTGCCTGTCTCTGGGCACTGTTCCCAGCTCTCCACACTTCCCTTAGGTATGTTGCAACCTGATGGATACAATTTGTCACTCCTTCTGAGTAGCTCTGGGAATCATGATCATCACCCTCCAGTCCTGTCCCTCCCTAGCCTCTCCCTCCTGGTATCCTGTCTTTCTCAGACACAGTCAGCCAGTATTTCTCTTTCCTTATCCAGTTCCTGTCTAAGCATAGAGGCTGAGGCCAGAGCCTGGTGACCTCCTACCAGAATTCTCCCTTACGGCTGAGACAGGTCTTCCCCTACCTCTCCTGGAGAAGCAGTGTAGAAGACTGGTTCCTGGGCTCAACCTCCGTCTCCACTTGGGTGGCTCTAGGCAAGCTGCTTAACCTCTCTGTGTATCCTTTGTAATTTAAGGACAAGCATAATGCTACACAAGGCGTTTGTGAGGATGAAAGGGGACTGGGGATATGTCAGCACGGGCTTGGCATACAGTAGTAGATACCCAAGGGAGGCAGGCCATCAGTGGTCCTGAACATGCTGTTTTAGAATCTCCCTGAACATCCGTCACTCATGTCTTAGAATGTGTCCCAAGAGTTGGCGGGCAGACATCTTGCAGATGTCGAAGTGACCACAGTCCATAGCCTGCCTCCAACTCCTGCTTCAGCAAATGAGATCTGTCTGCAGTAGATGGTTGCTGAAACTCCTGTGTGATACATTTCCCAAGTGTCTCCTGAACGCTACATCACCCAGCTGTCTCCTGTGGCCTGGGACAGGATCACCAGGTGCCTCAGGAGGGGGTACCAACTCTGCTTACGTGGGCCATCCAGGGGCAGCTTGAAGAAGGCCAGCTTTCTATTTATAGTTAAACGTTTCTGCCATCATGGCTTGTCTGTAATTTGGGAGGTCTTTTATTATGTTTTCTTCATGTAGATCAGTGGAAAAACAAATGAAAGGGAAAATTGTGTGTGTTGTGGCTAGGGAAAATTACCAGGGGGAAGGCACACTTCATGTTCCCCTCCTTGGTGGTGTGTCTAGGGTGTCCCAGGACACCAGAACAAGAAATGGGCATGGGTACAGGGCCCTTATAAGACATGGCACCAACTTTAGTAGGAAGAGACCGGACCTGGAGCGTTGGTTTTGCTACTGGATTTCTAGTACCTTGGGCAGCCTCACCTACCTCATGCTTAAAACCGGAACCACTGACTCGTTCAGCATCCTGGTGGGCTGAGATGCAATCTCCTCAGAGAGGGCAAAAGACAGCTTAACAGCAAGAGTCCTCAGAGATGCTAGCCAGGCATGCCAGTGCACATCTATAATCCCACCATTTGGGAGGCTGAGACAGGAAGGTTGCCTGGGCAACAACATAAAAAACAAGTTGAACAGAAAAGCAGGTAAACTGAAGTCCAGTTCTGCCAAAGATCCCTACCCTCGTGTGTCTTGGGGCCCCGTCCCCCCTTCCGTTCAACAGTGGCCATGGGCTTCAGAGGAGCCTTGGATGTCCAGGCCAGGAGGAGATCAACTGTGTCTATAATGCAAACTCCCATGCCTTCCATGGACAGGCAGGACTAAATGTGATCTCCGTGGGTCACCACACTGCACCCAAACATCTTCTGGCACACAGGTCAATCTCAGGAGAGTGGCCTGGCATTGTGAAACACAGCTGAACTTCTTTTAAACTGGGCAAAACAAAGAGATTCATGTCTCTGTGGTCTGTCTATGTGGCAAGGCTGTGGCTGGTGGGATGTTAGTAGGACAAATTCAAATTCCTCAGCCATCTTCCTGGAGGACAGCAGGTCTGAAAGGTATTTTTCTCTACCCCCAAAGATCTGGCCTGACTCCCCTCAGCGGAGGTGGGCATAAGCAGAGCAATTCCAGACTTAGTAGCCAAGGTTATTCAGAAACTATGGCTGGGGCGAGGCCACTCGGCCCTGGCCAGCACAGGGTTCTCAGGCGGAGAGAGCAGAAACCAGGTAGGGCTACAGAG
This sequence comes from Peromyscus eremicus, assembly GCF_949786415.1. Lineage (NCBI taxonomy): Eukaryota > Metazoa > Chordata > Mammalia > Rodentia > Cricetidae > Peromyscus > Peromyscus eremicus. Next base: position 101,844,214 of record NC_081420.1, on the reverse strand, counting down.
TGAGGACTGCAGAAGAACAGAAGGGAGGAACTGGGTTGGGGGGGGGGGCACAGTGGTCATACTGAGGTCAGACTGCCTGGGTTCAAGCCCCAGCCTGGCCAGCCAGCAGGTATTATAGAGCCTTGAACAATTTACCAAACCCCTCTGTACCTCTTTACCCTATAAGGTGGGGACAGTAGCAATAACTTATAGCAATGGTCACTGAGAGGACTCAGCAAGCACAATCTGCCTCGCCCCTTTCTGCCCTTGTGGTCCAGCGCTGCCCTGGTCCTGCTCTGTTCCTCTGAGGGTAGAGGATGTGACCCTATCTTGAAGAGCAACAAAGGCAGATTACCAGCCTAGGACACTAGCAGTGTCACAGGGGCAGGCTAAAGAGCTGTGGTCCCACTGGGTAAGGGTAGCAGCACCTGCAGGATCCGAGCTCCCCTGACTTTTCTTTCCACTTTCCTCTGCTCAGGAAGAGGCCTCAGCCAAGCGCTCTGCTCACCTACGGCGCTCCATCTCTGTGCTCTGCTCACGTACAGTGCTCCATCTCTGTGCTCTGCTCACGTACAGTGCTCCATCTCTGTGCTCTGCTCATTTACAGTGCTCCATCTCAGAGCTCTGCTCACCTACAGTGCTCCGTCATCTCTGGCCAAATACCTGACACAGAAACTTAAGGGAAGAAGCATTTTTTTGGGCTCGAGGTTTAAGGGGCTGTCAGTCTATCATGAGAAGGCATGGGAGCCGGTGGTTCCCGTGTGCTGCTTGGAATCCTTGGCTCACAGCTCAATGAAATAGGAAACAGCTAGGCTTGTTAACCCCAAGCCCAGCCCACCAGTAACCTACTAGGCCCCACCTCCTAAAGGTTCCACAGTCTCCCAAAACAGTGCTACCAGATAGAGACCACATGCTCAAACATGAGCCTAGGGGAGACTTTTTTTGTTTTTTGTTTTTTAGAGACAGGGTTTCTCTGTTTTGTCTCCTGGAACTTGCTTTGTAGACCAGGATGGCCTCGAACTCACAGAGATCCACCTGCCACTGCCTCCTGAGCACTGGGACTAAAGGTGTGTGCCAACATTGTCTGACTAGGGAAGACATTTTACATGGAAGCCATAACAGAGTTTCATTACCATTCCCATGTCAGGTGCCTTCCCATATTGTCAAGATGCTTGGCAATGCTCTGGCTTTGACTTTTCTTCTCACTGCCCCTGATAAGTCTAAACCTGGTCCCCTGTGATTGTCCTTCCCTAGGACAGATGTGTCCATCTGCAGACTGAAGATTGTGTGACCCGGTGCCCTGACCCAGGACAGACTGGAGCCTCAGGCCTGGTAGCATTGCTATACATCTTAGTGGATTTGGACAAGTAACTGAGAACCTCCTCATGACCATTTGGGGTGACAATCTCCATCTCAAAGGTCATTTGTGAGTCAGTGGGAGAACAAGCGGTCAGATCCAGCCTGAGGCTTGGCATGCAGGAGGTGCTCAGATCCTCCCATGACTCACTGGGACAGTAAGAGGCCTTGGGACCAATATAGCATACCCATTGGTTTCATTTCTCTAACTTCATACCAGCCCAGCCCCTCACTATCAACTCTACGCCCTCTGCCCTTGTTTGGACCTCTGCAGATCTCTGTCCACTCCAGTGCACTTCCCGCACTTTTAGAACTAGAGTGAAAATTAAAGTCATGAAGTCTCTTGCCTACAACAATCTATGCTGCTCATTGTCCCCAGGTCTTAGTCCACAAACCAATTTGATCCGTCCCTGCCAGCTACTTACTGCTACTCCAGCTTCTTCCACACAAGAGCTGCAGAGTGACTTCTTCTCTGGACATGGCTTACATCCCCTGTCACCAAACTTTCCTGTATCCAGAGTATGGAACAGCCGGGCTTGACTTCGGCAGATCCCTCCCTCTCCAACGTCTATGTGTGCTATGGTTTGAGTTGGTTTGTTCACATTTTATTTGTTTTACTTTGTGTAGACGTTCATGTGTAAGTGTGAGTGCATATGTGCCATAGTGTGCTATATTGGAAGGTTCTGGAAATTTACAAAAGTGGGACTTACCTAGAGGAAGTGGGTCACATGATGGCTATTCTTGGTCGTCAACTTGAGTACACCTGGAATTAACCCAAGCATCTGGGTATACCTGCAAATGGTTTTGTCCCAGTTAAATCATTTGATGTGGGAAGACTCATTTCTAATCCAGAACTTTTGAGATTGAAAGATTCACCTTTAATCTGGGCCACACTTTCTGCTGGAAGCCTATATAAAGGGCATGGAAGAAGGAAGTGTTGTAGAATAATCTTTTTGTACACTGTGAAGATGTGTCACTGTTATTTTAAAAATATTTTTAAAAAGGCTGAACAGCCAATAGCTAAGTAGGATTTCCAGGCACAGAGGACACTGGGAAAAAGAAGGGCAGAGATGCCAGGAGTCGCCAGCAGATGAAGAAGCATGACATGTAGATGAGGTAGCAAGCCGTGAGCCATGTGGCAGCATGTAAATTAATAGAAATGGGTTAAGTTATAAGAGCTTGTTTCATTAGAAACAAGCCTAAGCTATCGGCTGAGCTTTCCTAATAAATAATGTCTCCATGTCATTTTTTGTGAGCTGATGGCCCAAAGAAAAATCTGACTACAAGGAAGCTTGCTCTCTTGTCCTGCTTGCTCTTGCTTTTGCTGGCAAGTCCATCCTTTCATTGGCATTGGAGCCTGCTTCTTCAGGATTCTGGTGTATACTGAAGACCAGCTGAGACATTCAGCATTGTTGACTGAACAACTACTAGATTCTTGGACCTTCTGTTCTTAGGCAGCCATTGTTGGATTGCTGGACCACAGCCTATAAGCCATTCTAATAAATCCCCTAGATAGATAGATAGATAGATAGATAGATAGATAGATAGATAGATAGATAGACAGAAAGATTCAGTCTATAAGTTCTGATCCTCTAGAGAACTCTGTCACTGAGGACATCTTGACCTTTGGCCTCTTCCTCTCTTTCTTTCTTTGTTTTCTTGTTTGCCAGGATGTGACCTGCTGCGCCCTGCTATACCCTCCCAGCCATAGTGACCTGACACCTTTGAAACTGTAAGTCAAAATAAATAATTTCTCCCTTCAGTTGCTTATATCAGGAATTTGGTCACAGCTTCACAAAAGTAATGAATGCAACCTCCAGCCATTGGGAAAACCCTCAGGCAGGCTGCACAGCTTTGCCGGCCATCATCAACATGATCTTTTTAAAAAGAGTCTCCCGTTTATTTGCCATTTGACTTCGCCACCAGGAGAAGCCTCCAGTAGAGACAGGAAGTGGTGATGGCCCCTTGCTTGCTTGCTTGAGATCATCCCATTTGCTAGCTAGTGTTCACGGACTCCCCAGATATGGACAAGGACAGAGGAGAGAGACAGTGAGTGAGCAAGCACGGTTATGGTGGCCAGTTTTAACATCAACCTTCTATAAATTAGGATCACTTCGGTAGGGAGCCTCAAGTGAGAAATTGTTCCGATTGCCTTAACTGATGGAGGGAAACTCTCCCCCAGATGTGCTGGTATCTTCTGGAAGCATCCCAGATGAAAGGGGACAGAACAGAAGGAGGGTTATTCATCTGTAACTCACTGGAGAGCTGATTTTACCCTGTGGCTATTGATGCTTCTGATTCCTTCGCTGATATCAGAACCAGCATTTCCAGCCTTCTATTGCCGACTAAGGACCAGCGGCTCTCCAGGAAACTTCCAGGTTTTGAGTGCCCGATTGGCTGAGGCATCCAGCCTCATAGACTGAGCAACTACCGGGTTCTCTGCCTCTGCAGTGTGAGGCAGCCACTGTGGGACTCCTCCCACTGTTGAGCCACCCAGCCTCAAGGACAAAGCGACTACCAAAGCAAACTAGGACAAGGGTGCTGACGTCCTGGCCTTCTCTACAGTGCTGTGTACTCCTGGGTCTTTCTGAACGGGGAGCTCTCATGGGCTCCTCAGAGACACCTTCACCTCATCTCCCATCGGGAACCTTCCAACTGGTTCTGCAACATGGATTCACCTCCTCAAGCAGCTACTTGCATCCCTCACCGGGATCTTTCTGTCACTGTCACCTCTCCGAGAAGGAAGTGCTCTTTGGCAAGACATCTTTATGATGACTCCAGGCATCTCCCTTTGATGGAGGATTTAGGAACAAGCATGGAGCCCAGATTCTGAAGGCATCTGTAACCTGACAAATTCAAGCATTGCTATCACCTGGGTCTGGAACATCTGCCAAAGGCTCACGTGCTGAAGGCACATGTGCTATTAAGGGGGTGGTAGAGCCTTTAAGAGGTGGGGCTTCGTGGAAGGAAACTGGTTCGCTGGGGGAATGTCCTTGAAGGAGATCCTGAGATCCCAGATCCTCCCTTACCCTCTCTTTTGCTCCCTGACAACACATAATGAACAGTTTCCTCTACTGCATGCTCCACTGTGCTGCCATAGGCCCAAGGGCAATGGAACCCAGTGACTACGAACTGAAACCTCGGAAGCCATGAGCCAAACTAAAATTTCCCTCCCTCTAATTTGTTTATTTCAGCCATTTTGTCAGAGTGACAGAAAGATAACTGACACATACATCATTCAAAGAACATGGGAAGCCCTTGAAGTGTTATGCAGGGGACACTGTGACGGGTGGTATCTGTAGCAGCCCATGCACATGTGGGTGGTTGTTTTTTCTTGCATGAGAACTTCGCAGGGTAAAGCAACTGCCCCGATGGACAGACCTGCTACTTGCTTAGACATGAAAGCCAATGCAAAGAAGATCTGTGTTTTAGCTTGAGTATCTAGGTGATGACAGGCACCATCACTGAGAAAGGAATTGTGGGGTGGCCTGGTTGAGGTGGACAGACAGCAAGCATTGAGGCTTGGCCATGCAAAGATTGAGATGCTCACCAGATGCCAAGTGGGCTCTTAGACAGAGAGAGATAAACTTGACATTTTTCAGCAACCCAGACAGTGACTTTGTGCACAGCCCCACTAACTTTCTTGGCCATACACTCTTGTGCATCGAACAAACTAAACAGCTATGCAGAGTAGCCCTGGATGTTCTAGGCTGGAGCTCATAATACTCAGGACTGAGATTAACCAGTACCTTATAGGATGCTTATTCAGATGTTGCGTAGCACGTCGATTCTACTCAGCAAAGTGAATGGGAAGCCCTAGGGGCTTGCCTAGGATGGGCTGGGAGCCCTTCTTTTCCAAGTGTCCCAGAATGCTCCAGTCCTAACATATGACAACTGGCTCCAAGGTGCCATGAGACCAAAGAAAGAAAGGCAAGCAGATCTAGAATTACAGAGTAAATTAGTGGGGGGATGCATGTCAGCCTGATATATAAGTGTATTTATGCAAACAGATGTGAATGTAGGCATAGTCTAAAATCCAGAAAAGAGACCTGGAGAGGGTGACATTAGGTGAGAGGGAACATGGGTGAAAGGACATGAGTCATGAAAGACATATAAAGCTGACTTTCTTTTCTAGTTTTAACTTTGTCATAGTTTTTTAATTTTTTTATGTGTATGAATATGTGAATTCAACTTTTCGGGTATGGAAACAGCAAGAACTATTTCTATTTTTGTATTTCATAACAGTCCAATGTGTGATCTTCCTTTGAGGCAGTGATTGTGAACACTGAGCTTTAAAAACAAATGATCATCAGTGCAGTAGAAACTAGACATTGGTCTCTGGATGCATTTGTCACAATGACCCACTTAAGAAAAATGATTTCTTTTAAGGAAATTTGTTTGTGGGGGAGGGTTTTTTTTCTTATAAAGGAAAGCATCTAATTGGGGTTTGCTTACAGGTTCAGAGGTTTAGTCTGTTGTCATCATGGCAGGAAGCATGGCAGTATGCAGACAGACATGGTGCTGGAGAGGTAGCTGGGCGTTCTACATCCACATCCCAGGTTTAAGCATCTGAAAAGTTCAAAGTCCACCCCCAGTGACACACTTCCTCCATCGTGGCCACACCTCCTAATAGTACCACACCCTAGTTACTAAGAATTCAAATATACGAGCCTATGGGGGCCATTCCTATTCAAACCACAAGTTTCTAACCTTGTTCTTGATTTATAACTTTACAGACAACGTGAATGTGTAGAAACACTTATGTATAGTAATAACACTTTTTTTTCTTGAACAGGCCAGAAGATATATATACAGAATGTTTTAAATCCTCAGCAGGAAATGACATTGAAAAAACTAGAAGAGTACTTTTACCAAATGATGGGTGAAACCTGGAAATTAACTACTGGCCACAAACTTGAGGTTAGAAAAAACTCTGGTTTTTATATTTTGCTTTTGTTGTTGTTGTTTTTTAGTTGAATAAACAAGTTTGTTTGTAAATTTAGTTAAGATACACGATTGAACTAAAAATTTCAATAGGATAATTTTCAAAACCACTTGAAGGCATCCATACACCTCTATCGCCCTCACCTCCCAGTCCTCCATGTCCAGCCCCTCCCCCATGCCTCCCTCTCCCCCCAAAAAAAGTCCATTTTGTACATAGATTTACTGGAGTTTGGTCAAAATTGTTAGGAGCCTGCTCTCACTCCTGCACATGCGCAGTTCGGGTTCTTGCGCCTTATGTCATCAGTGTGAGCTGGCGACTACGTAGTACGCGCCTTAAAAAGCCTGATGCAGACCCCTCGCTCTCTCTCTGCTCTGCTCCCTCCCTCCCCCACTCACCATCTTTCTCTCTCTCCAGGACTGGTTCTCCTCTCTCCTTTCCCCTCCCCGCTTTCCCTCCTAATGAAGCTCTGAGAACTAACACTGGGTTCTGCCGTGACTGTGACCGTGACCTTTCCACGGGGTAACCAGCGCCGTTTATCATCCTTTCAAATATTCTTAGTGGCCAGCCCTCTAAGGGAGGATGAATCTTTCTCCGCTGGCATGGACGCCGGAAACAATCAACTTAGAGCCCTGCGGTGGCTGGAGCCAGCTCTCACGAGCCCCACCGCTGCCGCACCCCCTGCACGCAGTGTTATGGGCCCGAAAGAGGCAGGGCCAGCTCTCGGAGCCTACAGTATTGTGAGCACCACTATGCAGCTGCCACCAATGGGCAAGGCCAGCTCTCCTTTGAGAGGTGGCGCCAGCTCTCCCTTCCCCTCTGAACCGCCTGCTCCACTGTGGTGGGGGCTGGTGAGGGGAAAAACCAGCTCTCCCACATCCACGCTCTGGGACTGCCACTGAAGAAGGTGGGGGTGTTTGTAAACTGAATTTCCCCCCTTTTTGTTTTTGTTAAACCTATATCAAGCCGGGAGGTGGTGGCGCACGCCTTTAATCCTAGCACTTGGGAGGCAGAGGCAGGCTGATCTCTGAATTCAAGGTCCCCCTGGTCTACAGGGCAAGTTCCAGAACAGCCAAAGTTACACAGAGAAACCCCGTCTCAAAAAAACAAAACAAAACAAAACAAAACAACAACAAAACCCTATATCAAGGAGGCTGAGCATGGTGGTGTAGTCCTTTAATTCCAGCACTGGTGAGGCAGGGGCAGGAGAATCTGTGAATTCAAGGCCAGCCTGGTCTTCATAGCATGCTGCAGGCCAGTCAGGGCTACATAATGAGACCTTGTTTCAAAAACAAACAAACAAGCAAACAAACTAAAAACAATCAACTATATCAAGGGGCTGGAGAATTGGCTCCATAGTTAAGAGTACTTGTTGCTCTTGCAAAGGACCTCGGTTAGATTCCCAGCACCCACATGGTGGCTCACAACCATCTGTAACTCCAGTCCCAGGATCTGATAGCCTCTGCTGATCTCTGCAGGCACCAGGCACACATGTAATCCAGAGACATACATGCAGACAAAACACTACTTCACATAAAATATTAACATAAATAAATATTTTCTAATTCCAAAAACTATAACAAATCACTCCATTGTGGTGTTATTTAATATGTGAACTCTATTACTATAATACATACAATAAAGTATAGTTCTTTAAAAAAATTAGTGGGAGAATTTACTGATGTCATGTGGTCCTGAGCACCAGCAGGACCAGCTAGATCCCTTTCTGACTTGGGTCAAAAAGTATTTGTGTTAGCTGGAATTTATCTGGTTCATCTTGAGCTAAATCTAATCACTATTCTAGAGCTAGGGTCAAGGTATAAGACTCCAGTTATAACATCTTTGTTCATTTATAGCTTGTTTGGAAACAACTAAGGCTACTCTGGTCAGTAATGGTGGTTATGACTCAAGATGGCTGCAGTCATGTCAAGCTGAATTCATACACCAAAGCCGAGATATCATTGTCTTAGATGAAATTCTCTGCTTCTGGGAGGGACTGAGTAGTTGTGTTCTTACTAACCTTGTCTCCAAGGGGTGGTCCACAAAGGTGGGGCGTGAGAAGGCCTCATTCTCTGTCTCCTTTCTCACATTCCGTTTTTTAAAATAACCTTTTTATTTTTGAGATTATAATATCATTACATCATCACATTCTATTCTTAATGCAGGCGTGATGATCTCTGCCACCATGCTGATGACTGTAGTGTCCCCAGAGGAGAGTCACAGACAGGGTAAGTACCAAGTGGGAGGAGGGATGCTTAGAGGTCCCCTTGGGGCTCAGCAGGGGGAGCAGGAGTCCTCACCCAGGCCACAGAGTTTGAAATGGCTGAAAAGGCAAGCCACCAGGGGTTTGAGAGAGGAGCGGCCACTGACAGCCTATGCTCCAGTCCCAACGCCAGTTCTTATCTATAGCTAAGAGAATGCTGGCCAGTTGGTGAGCAAGCCTCAGTTTACCGTGGGATAGTAACAGGATCTACCTTCTAGGGCAATCGTAAAAACGAAATTTGTTTCATTCTTCCACACGAAGCTCTGACATTCAGATTGTCAGCACTCAGGGAATCTTAGGGTATATGGTGAATTTTAGGGAAGCCAGTCTCAGTGGGACTCCCAAAGCCCTCTGCTAATTGCTGACCAAAACCAGCACAAGAGGAAGTAGCCTTGCTTAGACGGCAAACTCGGAGCTGCTTCCTGCCTACCGAAATGGAGGTCCTCAAGGGGTCACATCCCCGACTCCATCATTCGGGTCAAACAGAGCCTTGGCAGCGAAGTGGAGATCCTCCCCTTCACAAACACTTTCAGGGAGGAGATTTCACAACCCTCAGACCCACTCCAGCTCCCCTGGCTCCATCCTCCACCCTTTGCCTGGGGTGTGTCCAGTCCTGATCTCACAGCTTTGCGCTTCTCGTCTTTAAAGAGGAAGTGACTCCAGCCTGATAGCCTTCACTGTGCCACTCCAAAATCTTCTTGTCGGCCTGGATGAGGCCTGCTTCCTTTCAAAAGCCTCGTGAATACTCTAAACCCTCTTCCCAGCGAGCAAGCAACTTTCTCAAATACATAGACCCCTCACAAGTCAAATTTCTCAAGATTTCATCTTTGAAGAATAGTCCCCGTTATAGCTTGATGGTTGAGCTGGCAGGCTCTAGAGGTCAAGTTTCTGGGGTCCCAATTCTGCTTCTGTTGTTTATGGGCTGTGAGATTTTAGCAAGTTGTGGAATATTTTTAAACCTCAGGTTTCCTATCTTTAAAATGGAAGTAGAAATATTGTCTCTTTCATAAGGTTTCAAGAAGGTTCAATGTAGGAGAAACAGCTAGACCTTGCTTATCAGATTCTTCCAGTTTCGCACCAAAAATCTTATGTCCAAGGAAGGGTCTCAGTCTTGGGCAAACTCGGATGGCTGGCCATAAGGACCTGAAGCATTTAGCCTAGTGTGGGTGGTTGTACAAGTTCCATTAGTGTCAGTTGATCGAAATGATGTCCAGATAGTCACACTTCCCCATCTTTCTTTCTATGAGTATGCCCGTGTGTGTGTGTGTGTGTGTGTGTGTGTGTGTGTGTGTGTGTGTGTGCCTCCTGCCTCTACCTTTCAATTCCAAGTGCTGGGCTTGTAGAAGTGTATCACCACGCCAGTCCTTAGCCTTTGGGATTTCCCCTTCTGTTTTTTTTTTGTTGTTGTTGTTGTTTATCTATTTAGTTACTCAGTGTGTGTATGTGTGTATACAAGTAGATGTCAGAGGACAGCTTATGGCAGTCAGATCTCTTCACCCTGCGGGTCCCAGGAGTGTGGCTTAGATCATCAGGCTTGGTGGTAAGTGCCTCTACCCAATGAACCATCTTGCCAGCCTAGCCCTTGGTTGTAGTAAAGACAAGATTTTGCTGTGCAGCTCAGGCTCATTTTCCATTTGAGATCCTCCTGCCTCAGTAACCCAAGTACAGGAATTATAGGCTTGTACCACCATATCCAGGCCTCGTGTGCCTTAATAGCTTTCTGGGCAACTCTTTGACCTCTTCAAACCTCCATTTATTTGTTCATCAAAAGGGATAAACTTAAGGGTTACAGAGAATTCTTTCCACTGTGGCCTGATTTTTCAGGGTTCCTTGCAGTGTCTTGAAGGTAGACACTGTTTATTCTTCTGCTAGACACAGTGCATAAGGAAACCCACATGTGTTCTAGCAATACAGCCTGCCCAGGGAGAACTGGAAACTTCATCTTGCTGGAGATGCTTTACCTGTAGTCGGGACTTATTTGGCTCAGGAAATCTTAACATCAGACTGTGGAATGGGAGCTAAGACAGTTGACATCCTTTTGTCTGCATGTGGTTATGACAACCATGGTCATGAACCTGTCATGGAGAAAGGGGCAGTCATTGCCCAAAGTAGGCCTTTCCCTGGAAGGGTTGTGGGTGATATCTAGGTTTTAATCCTTCTTTACAGAACCTCAGCCCCAACATTCCTATTTTCGGTGTATCCAGGTATCAGTAGAAAATAAGGTTTGGGGTCTAAAAGCCCTTGAGTCCATGGGTCCCATTGTCCACATGCCCTTACCTGCTGCAGTCAGCATGACATGTGGAGATGCTCCAGGTGGCACTGTTCTGTCCTGTAAGTCCCGGCACTTCACAGGCTCTTGTCCACACTCCATCTAACTGCCAGCAACCAGCTTCATTGACAGACAGGACGGGGCAGGGGATGCCCACGGTAGAGCACCCCAGACTTGTGGATGTGGACCCCTCTCTGATACTTAGGACTGTAGGCCAGGTGCCCCTGAATAGTTCCCTTAAGTTCCAAGTGTCTTGGAAGTGATTAACCAGGGTGCCAGAATGATGCTAGCCTGGGTGAGGAAGGGATATCCTTCCTCTCTGGGGAAGTCTGAGAGGCCTCCAGATCCTGAGATAAAGAGGAGAAGTGATCACGTCTTCCTGCTTTAGCATTCAGTGTCAGACCCAGCACAGTCTTACCCCATTGGCTGGGGACAGAAGTGCTCAATGTAAGTCAAAAAGAGCAGGTGAGAGCTTCATAGAGTCAGGACCAGGAGGTTCCTATTGGCTGGGAGAGTCGATGGGACTCTCCCTCCCCACCTCCCCCCCACCACACACTCCCTCCCAGCCCGCTCTGTATTGGCCTTTAACTTGTGATCCTCTTGCCTCAGCCTCTTTTGTGCTGAAATAACAGACATGCACCATCATGCCTAGCCTAGGGTGGTAACTTTCAGAAGCCCTGATGTCTGTGTGTCGCTTCTTCACGACTGATCTCTAAAACGAGGGAATTCCTCTGGAAGGGGCCTCACGGGTAGCCAGAGTTCCCACTGGTAGAGTGCTCAGGTCAGTAGTCACCTTGGGTTACCAAGATAGAGGCAAATAATGCCAAAAGAAGATGACAGATGTGTGCACCACACAGGTCTTAGGCATTGCTGGACAGTTAGCTTGGGCAGTATACTAAACCCAGCCTGATGTGCAGGAGTCTGCCCCTGGAGCTAAGCTTACTGCTCAAAGCAGGATGGTATCTCAGCCTTCAGAAATTTAGAACAGCAGCCTTTTTTTTTCTAGTAAAGAGGAAAAAAATGTATTCATCTTACTAAAAGGAGTCCTCAAGGAAAAGGAACATTGTGTCCAAGCTGCCAACTTCTTCACCAGAAAAACGTGGGAGGGACTCTTTCCTCTAAGTCTTCACTTCTAAGGGGGAAACATGTAAGTTTGGATTGATTTGTCACAAATCATTTGTAGAAGAAAACTGTCTGGCATGCCTCACAGCTCTGAAAAGCACCTAGAGGCTCGTGCTGGCTGCAGATGTTGGCAGGGATGCTGAGGAGGGCATCCAGAGGCTCCTCTCACTTTATCATATTATTGTTAATGATTTTGTTTTTATTTGTGTGTATATGTGTGTGTTCACACACATGTGCCATGGCACACGAGGGGAGGTCAGAGGACAACTTGAAGGAGTCAGTTCTCTCCTTTCATCATGTGGGTCCTGGGGATCGAACTCAGATCATCAGGCTTGGCAGCAAGACTCTTTATCCACTGAGTCATTGTTGCTCTCTCTTCTGATGACGGGGTTCCATTGTTTTTATTCTGGCTTTATTGTGACATACATCTACCCAGTGTGCCACTTGGGGACTAGCTGTGCTTAGTCGGCGGTCCCATTCTGTCCCACCAATACGCATAGAATTTCAACTACATTGTCCTTGAAGTCACTGACATGACAAGCATCCATAGTTCTATTGATAAAGGCTCTTCCTTTCCCTGATGACCCCAGAAGAGAGGTCTGTGGCAGAGGATGCGTGTCCAGTCCCTAGTCCCCTTTGTCCAGCTGGCTCCATTGATCCCAGCACTGTCTGTTGATTCACCAGAGTCCCACAGCCACCTGTGGCCAGCTTAGCACTCCTGTATCCCTACCTCTGATCGTTCTTTTTACTCATACTGGGGACACATAGATGGTCAGCCATCCCGAGATGCTGAGGGCAAGTGCACAGGCAGGTGAGCCCAGAGAAAGAGGTGGAGCTTAGCTTCTTGGAACATGAAGGAGAAGGGAAGTTCCTACAGGAATGAACAGTCAGTGTTGTGGGTCTTCAGGCATCAAATTCTCTTGTTATGCCCTTCTCTGGGTGAGTGTCCACCCTTCTTCCTTCATGCCAGTACAAAGACTTCCCACTCTTCTCCAGCTTGAGGGAGAGGCCTTGACTGACTGATGTCCAGCAGCAGGTCCCATCCACCTGATCACAACGATCAAGTAAAGGATGGATCAGTCCCAGTCAGACCAGAAGGGACTTTTGAATGGGCCCCTTGGGAAGAAGTTCCCTGAAGCATCCCTTAAAAACACGTAGAGCAAGGCCGGCTGAATATTCTGATGTAGAGCATGGAGCTGGGTTCAGAACACTTTAAGCCCTTGTCTTGAACATGGCCAGGCTGAACAGGAAGTTCACAGGCAGAGGCAAGCAGCCAGGGAGAATTCCAGAGCAATGAAGATTGTTCTGCCTGAACCCTGGCCAGGACCTCGATTCCTTCTGGACTCTGATTACGTGAGTCAACCCATTCTATTGTTTGTGCGCCTTTGGCTGTTTTTCTGAGTTCTAGTGGAGAAAACGCTGAATGATCTCACTAAAAAGGAACTTTCTTTTGGCTTCTGTGCTGGGATTGGGGCGACCTAAGTCTCCAGAAAGGAGGAGCAGGCAGATGGCTTCACCCTATCCAGGGAAACAGCCTCGTACCTCCAGCTCAGCAGCGATTGGAAGGTGGCCTCAAGTGAATAACCTCTAAGTGAACAGAGAGGAAGCAGGTCTGGGGGGAGGAAGGGTGACCGGAGTTCTCGTGGCTAGAGGCTCCCTTAATTAATTAACCTGTCTGCTAAGTGCATAGTAGAGTCCACTTAAATAAATCAGAGAAGCTGACTCTTTGAAAGATGTGTGTAGGTGGGTGGGGGAGCAGGCGGGTAATTATGCAGGGAAAATCATTTTCTTGATATTCTTCTGGAAATATGCACGCAGCAGAGAGAGCAGCAGGAGAGGTGGGGAGGGAGAGAGTATTAACAGGGGGTGTGCATTGTGTCTCTCAAAGGCTTGTAGAGGCAGAGGGTACAGCACCTCCCCTGCCTGTCTGACCAGAGTCTTCATAGGACACCCCTGGTGGGGCTGTGTGTGTGTGTGTGTGTGTGTGTGTGTGTGTGTGTGTGCATTCAATTGTTCACCTTTTAAAAACATAATTTCTTTATTGATTCTTTGGGAATTTCACATCATGCACCCCAATTCTGCTCACCTTCCAGTCCCCCTATATCCTCCCCCACACTCCTGAAGCACCCCCCTAAAAGAAATTTTTAAAAAATCAAACCAAACCAAAACATAACAAGCAAAAAAACATAATAATAAAACAAACAAAAACAACCACCCCCAAACCATCTTCACTTCTCCTTCTTTCCTGCCTTCCCAACACCTCTTCATTCGTCCTGGTGGCATTGGGAGCTGTGTGTCACGTAGTACACCCTTTTGTCCAATCAGCTTTCCTAGCAAATGTTCATTGCAGTGAGTCACTGGTCTGGTTCAAGGCCTCTGGTTTCCAGTACACCATCCTCACTGGATCCTCACTGGGACTCCTCTTGGACCGCCTGTAGCTGTCCCCAAGTCATGGAGATCCTGCGGGTATTGTTCCACGGGACCAGTCTCTTCATGAGCTCCAGCAGGTCCTAGATGGGGTAGATGTTAGGGTGGGCCAACCCAAGGCCTGACTGTGGGCCTGGGTGGTAGCTGAGCTGGTCAGTCCAGGCCACTGGGGCCACCTGCCTCAGGAGAGGGGGCAGAGCCAGGTCCCCTATGCCCATACCATCCAGGGTCGGTTCTCCCCTCTGCCTATGGTAAGGGGTGGAGCCACCTGTCCTGAGGGCAGGGGTCAGCTCTCCTGTGAGGGTTGGGGCCAGCTTACGTGCTGCGGTGTCCAGTGAGAGACAGGGCCAGCTTTCCCAGGACCAGCAAGGGGTGGGGCTGGCTCAGCATGGCCCTCTGATTCCATCATTCATGGTTCCTATGGCCCCCTGAGGTGGCACAGGCCACAGACATCCACACAGACCCCAGCTGCAGCTGGGCTGCAGACCCAGACGTGGCCCTCAGCAGCAGCTCTTGCCTGTGTGACATCCCGGCTCTGGGTAGAAGCACAGGCCACTCAGATCAAGATGGCTCTGTGGTAGCAAGGCTCCCAGACACCAACAAGGCCACAAGTTGTGGTTCCCAACCCTGGGCTTCCATGTGACCTTTGGTGGCAACACTGGCCCCGGACTTCAACACCAACCAAACCCAGCTGAGGTAGAACCATGGACCCAGACATGGTCTTCGGCAGCAGCTGGGTCTGGATGTCACCATTGCCCCAAATGGCAGTGCAGGCCACTCAGATTGGCACAGCCCCAGCTGCAGTGTGGTCCTCGGACATCGGCATGGACTTCAATGGCAGCAGGGGCCTCGGACATCAACACAGACCCTGCCTACGATAGGGCCATGGACCCAGACATGGCCCTCAGCTGCAGCCTGGGCCGGATGTCACAATGGCATTGGGTAGCAAGCAGCGCAGGCCACCCAGATCTGCGTGGTCTGCAGCATGGCACTCGGATACCAACATGGGCTCAGGTGTCTGACTTGTCCCCAGGCATCCACATGGCCCTCAATGGCAACAGGAACCATGGTTGTCAACTCAGACCCCGGTTGTGGTAGGACCACAGACCCAGACATGGTCCTCGGTAGCAGCCTGGGTCTGGATGTCACTATGGCCTCAGGTGGCATCAAAGGTCACCTAGATCAGCATAGCCCCAGGCAGCACAGCCTTTGGCATGAACTTGGCCCCAGTGGTGGCCCAGACCTCAGGCTTCTGTGTGGCTTTTAGTGGCAACATAGGCTACGGACATTAACACAGACCCTGGCTGCTGTAGGGCCACGGATCCAGGCATGGCCCTCGGCAGCAGCTCAGGCCTGGATGACACCGTGGCCCCAGGGGGCCATTTAGGCCACACAGATCAGAGTGGCTTTGGTGGCAGCCCTTGGGCATGGCCACAGGTGGCAGCCCAGACATTGGGAATCCTTGTGGAGTTTGGTGGCAACATGGACTATGGATGTCCACGCAGACCCTGGCTGTGGTAGGACCACAGACCCAGGCATGGTCCTTGGCAGCAGCCTGGGTCTGGACGTCACCACGGCCCCAGGTGACCAGCAGGCCTCCCACATCAGCCCTACTCCTCACTGAATTCACTTCTTCCAGTCTGCATCTTCCCACAGCAAATGAACCATCCACTTCTCTTTCTCTCCCATTTCCCCACCACGTATTTGCTCATCCTAATGGGAGCCATCTGCCCAGGCTGTGGATGTCTTCCCACCAGCCCAGGCCTTGAGGACCCAGGCTGGCATGTGGGTGGCTAGCACCTGCCTGAGCAGAGGCCACTCCATCTTCTTTTTTTTTCTTTTTTTTTTTTTTTTTTTTTTTTGTGGGGATGGGGAGAGGCTTTTCGAGACAGAGTTTTTCTGTGTAATAGCCCTGGCTGCCCTGGAACTCTGTAGACCAGGCTGGCCTCAAACTCACAGAGATCCACCTGCCTCTTCCTCCCGAGTGCTGGGATTAAAGGCGTGCGCCACCACTACACTGCTTTGCCTTGTTTTTGTTTTGTTTTTGTTTTTTGTTTTTTTTTTGTTTTTTTTTGTTTGTTTGTTTGTTTGTTTTTTGAGACAGGTCTCTTCCTGAGTCTGGAGCTCACTCATTTAGTTAGACTAGCTGGCCATCGGGCCCCAGGGGTCCTCCAGTCTCCACATCCCCATGGTTTCTATGCAGGTTCTACAGGATTGAACTCAGTTTCTCACGCTTGCACAGAAGAACTTTATTAATGGAGCCATCTTCTCAGCCCTGGAGGGGCTCCTGAATGTTAGACTTCATCCGTGGGCTAACTAAAGGGTTTGTTAAGAATGCCTGAATGCTCCCCAGGTGTGTATTTATAACCCATACTGACTCTTCCTGCCCCATGACCAGTGGGGCTGGTCACTACTGATGTTTCATGTCCAGACTTTTCACACCCTGGGAAAACAGAAGAGAACTTACATTAAGCAGGGGAAGGAACTGTGATATGCTCGAGAGAGCTCTCCACCCTATCTCTTTTTCCCCGTTAGGAACTGCCCACAGATCCCACATACCCATGCCCAACAGAGGGGCACTCGAATTCTGAAAATCAGTTTTGAGGTTGTGAACATTGGACGCAGATAATTATCCAGCTGTGAGTAATCTGAACAGTTCTTAGGGCTATTTCCGCATAATTATAAATATTTGAGGATATTAAGCTCCCAGGTTACGCATTGAGGCTATTATTTGAGCAACGGTTGGCTGCTGAGCTGAAAATGCAAACATCTTCCCATCCCTCCCTCCTGGTGCACTTACAATAGTTTATGGGATTCAAAAGAAAAAAAAAAACCCATACCACAACAACCTGGAGACCAAGTCAGTTGCTAATATTTCTAAATAGCTTTAAATAAAAAAGGGAATGTGACCACTTTAGTTAATTGTGGTGGGTTTGCAATGCATTTTTCTTTTAAGGTTAGGAAAGCAATTACCATCAAATAACCTACTTGTGCCTCCATTGTGATAAAATGTTCCCTCTAATGGGATCCACACGCCAAGCAGTAGGTCTTTAGAGCACTCAATGCTTCCGGAAGAGTTCTCACATGGGGGCTCCTTGGCATGCAGTCAGAGTTATGACTAGCTCCAAGCACCTGTCATGGTACAAGGGATTCCTAGTAAGAGATGGGTCCTGCCACACAGATAACTAGGTAACTAGGTAACTAGGGTGCCATGGAGAGCCACGCTGCCCTGCCTCTGCCTGCTGGTCCATGTAGTGCTCAGAGAGACTGTCCAGCCTCCGGCCCCTGTCGCCTCAAACTGTCCTCCTACTAACTGACACCTCATAGCGCCCCCACTCCTTCTGATCCTGGAAGACAGAGGCCTTCTGTCATAGACACATCCTCAGTGTCCTCTGCCATCTCCTGCTCTGAAGATGCTTGACTCCAGCTTCTACAGTTTCCTGGGGGTGGCCCCGCATTCTCCATGCCCTTCCCACATTGTCTCTGGAGGCCGTTGTTCTGTGCTTTAGGACATCATGAAAACAGCTTTTGGGGTTCTTCCATACTGCTCTCCCGTGGTAGTCCTTAATTCTGGGCCTTTGCTTGTCTCCTCTCCCATCAAAGACCTGCCTTCATCTTGAGTAACTGTTGCTGTGAGTCACCCAGGTCACAATCCTCTCCATTCCCCACCACATCCAGACTTGACCTGGTATAGTCATGGCCACTAGAGTGACGTCCTTACTACACCAAAGCACCCCATGTCTCCTTCATTCTCTGTCACCCTACAGAAGTCTCTGGTCTATAGCTCAGCATTTTGTGGTTCTCTCTCTCTCTCTCTTTTTTTTTTTTTTTTGAGACAGAGTTTTTCTGTGTAGCCCTGGCTGTCCTGGAACTCACTCTGTAGACCAGTCTGGCCTTGAACTCACAGAGATCTGCCAGCCTCTGCCTCCCGAGTGCTGGGATTAAAGGCGTGCGCCGCCACTGCCCGGCTTAGTTCCCTCATTTTTATCTGGGACTCCGTGGCCACCCATATGCCTCCCTCTCAGCATGTGAGCCCCCTCTCCTATTCCTCACTTACAGCGCCACAATCTCAGGCCTCTTGCCACTGCCCCCCAACTAGCTGGCCCAGTGGGAGTCCGTGGACCAGCCTCCTCTATCCCCAGACATCAGACCCCAGTTCCTAGTGGGAGTCTGTGGACCAGCTTCCTCTATCCCCAGACATCAGACCCCAAGTTCCTAGTGGGAGTCCGTGGACCAGCTTCCTCTATCCCCAGACATCAGACCCCAGTTCCTAGTGGGAGTCCGTGGACCAGCTTCCTCTATCCCCAGACATCAGACCCCAGTTCCTAGTGGGAGTCCGTGGACCAGCTTCCTCTATCCCCAGACATCAGACCCCAGTTTCTAGGACCACAGTGAGACTAAAGACATTGGTTAATAATATTTTAAAAAAACAAACAAACAAACAAACAAACAAAACGACTTTATTTACCACATCATTCCCAGTGTCCCCACAGAGGGTCGCCAGAAGGAAATGTCTCTTGGGACACAATCTTGCTTCCAGCTGGCAAGATTTGTCATATATATAAGGCGACAGGGGAAAGCTTACCCTGACAAACAATCCAGCATCACTTTGAAAGCCCAAAGTCTCAAACAAAGATGGGACAAAGCAGAGATCTATCTAGAAGGTTATACTCTTCACACAAGCGTCCGGCCGCCCTGCCAGCTTCCTTTTTCACCCATCATGCTTAGGTAGGTAAGAGTGCAGAAACAGGATGTAGGACCCAGGCAGTCCAGGTTGAACCTGGATCCTGGAACCTGGAACCTGGATCCAGAATTCTGCCCAGCGCCTACAGGCTGCCACCACGAAGACAGCGCGGGCCCTGCGCGCCCCCTGGAGGCTGTGAAGGCCACAGCAGGAGAGCTACCTTGAGCTGGGAGGGTCCTGGTAGGGCAACTAGAAAAATGACCTCCATAAAAATGGGCAAGGACAGAGAAGAAACGTTTGGCATGAAAACAAATGCCCAATGAAACTTCAAGCAGATGTTTTCATAGGCAGGATCTGTCACAAGCCCTCGCAAGCATCAACTCCTTTAATCTCCTAACACTCATAGGGAGGGGTGGGTCCTTCTGAGCCTATAGATAATAAAGGGTAACACCCACAGGTTAAACGACCTGTTCACAGCCACACAAAAGCGTCAGAGCTAGTATGTGATCCAGGAGTGAGAACTAGGACCTATAGCCTTATTTGAGACAGTTTTCAATATATGAAAAAAAAAGTGTAAATTAAAACCATCCATTCAATAAGCTGAGGGAATCCAGTAAGATGAATTCATCCTTCACATAGTCTTGGGCCAGGCAAGATTCTTTTACATTTATTCCTTTCCTGGGTCCTCCAAGGACTAACCATCTTGGTAGCTCTTGAAGGAGCCTAGAATTTGAAGAGGGCTCCCAGTGTGTTGGCCCTGAGTAGGACAGGTTGGCCTCAGTCTAAGGGAGTGGTTCTCAACCTTCCTAATGCTGCAACACTTGAACACAATTCCTCATGTGGTGGTGACCCCCAACCATAAAATTATTTTTGCTGCTACTTCATAACTGTAATTTTGCTACTGTTATGACTCGTAATGTAAATATCTATGTCTTCCGATGGATCTTAGCTGTCTTCTATGAAAGGGTTATTCAACCCCCAAAGGGGTCGCAACCCACAGGTTGAGAACTGATCATCTAAGGTCTGCGTGTCTTTCTTTTATGCCAGGGACAAAAGCAGGGTGCGAGAAAGGTCAAGGGAAGGAATGTGGCTCTAGGGTGGTGAGCCTGATTCTTCCGCAGTGTGGGCCACCCTCCAAAGGCGTTCCCTTCCCCCACTACTCTGGTCTCATCAGGCTCCTTTGAGACTAGATAAACCACTCTCTAAAAATGGCTGATACCAGGACGATGTCTTCTGCTGGGCTCCTCCACTTCCTGTTTAGGCCTCCTTATACAGGAGTGTGCTTGTTTGCTGGATGAGCCTAAGCTAGAGAGACCCCGGAACAGGAGGCAGACCAGGGTGAGGGCTATCTGGGGCCAGTCAGTCACCCCCTTAATCCTAGAGCCCCAAGACATCTCTCTCTCTCCGTGCTTATTCTCTCCCAGCCAACAACCTTTTGTCCCCCTGTACTCAAAGTATCTCTTCCGTGTCTCAAAGTTTCTGCTTCTTGCCACTCAGCACACTGCCAACTGAACATGCTGTGACCTCTGTCCTTCCTGCGGCAGCCGCTTAGCCGCCTGGTCTCTGGAGGTCATCCCGTGCCGAGCCCAGCTCCCCTTGTTTGCCAGAACGTATCCTCTGTCTCTGGACTGGTTCCCTAGGACCCCGGTCCCCAAGAAGGGGGCTAACATGGCTGGCATAATCCCTCCGCAATTGTTGTGGGTGATGTGGGCATCTCTCTCAGACCATCCGACACAGCCCCAGATTGTTCCTTCTCATTGACTCATTCTTGCTTTTTATTTGCTGACCTTTGTCACTGTTGCCTAGATACCTTTTTGGGTCCTTGAACTTCTCTTAGATACCCAGCCTGGTGCCCTGAGGAGGCGTCTGTCCAAAAGCTTCACGGGAGAGTTATACACAGTTAAACAAACAATAATCACTTCCTCTTCCTTCTTCAGCCTCATCTTTCATTGAGGAACAGAGGAGAGAGCCGTATTTAATAAATGCCATCCAGAGATCAGATAAGCACTCTCTGAATACTGTATTTCTTCCAGAAACAGTGTCTCTCCTGCCCTCACCGAAGAACATGTGGTCAAGAGGAAATTGAATAAAGTCCTTTAATCAGCCACAGTAGTATTCGAATCATTTAATTTAGGATCTGACAACCACAAATTACTCTATTTTTCAGGCCAATTTTAGCCAACCAGGCGAACTGGCCCCAGTCAGCTCAAGCTTAATAAATGCCTCATGGTGGCAGTTTCAGGGGAAGGTTTTTCTGGGGCTTTTTGAGTATAAACAAAGCTGAACTCCCACGGTGCACAAACCCGTCATGAGTCCTTGGATATGCTCCCTTCCCGGCTCCCTGTGGCTGAGAGTGAAGCCTGCGGGTACTGAGAGCCAGCCCAGCAGGTAGCACGGGGAGCCATAGCCTCTGCTCCTGGTGCTTTTCATTCCTGGCCCCGGGTTCTGGTGGCCAGGAAAACAAGTCACATCGAATTAGATGCAGACAGGCATGGCCTCTGGCAGCTCACCCACTGCTGCCCCAGACTTTTCAGCACCTTCTGGAAAACCTTCATTGGAAATAAAAAAGAGATCCTTCTGAATCAGAACAGCGTCCACTGGACACCCCAAAGATGGCTGCTACCACCAAGCCAGAAGAGGCAAAAGGCAAGATCTGACTTTCAGAACCAGTTCAACACACAGCATGAGCCCCCAGCAGATAACTCCCCTGACTACGAGGCAGAGGAGGGTGAGCGGGGAAACCGTACAGCCTCGTTCCACCCTTACCGTAAGTGGCAGTGTGGACCAGAGGGTTTCTTTTAAGCAGACTCACCCATTTTTCTCCACCAACGCAAAGTATTTAGACACTTAGATCTGTTTTCTGTTGCTGTAACAGGTTACCTGAGAGTGAGCAGCTTATACTCTAGAAAGGTTCTGTGCTGAGCTTCTGGGTTTGAAAGTTCTTCTCAACGTGGAAGGGCGATCACTCTCAAGGTTCCTCTTATTGGTGGAGACTATTTGTAGCTTTCCAAAGTGGTATTACATAACAAAAAGAGGCACACAAAGGTCAGAGCCAAATTTATTTAGCAGACGCACTTTCAAAATAACCTTTCACCCATTAATGCAACAATCCCTCATGACATGACCCAATTTGGATCTCTGGAACTCACACGATGGGAGGGGAGAACTAACTCTCGAAAGTTCCTCTGATCTCCACATACACACCACGGCTTGTGACATAGATACACACACACACACTGTGGCTTGTAACACACACATACACAGCTTTTAACATATTCACAGAGACACACAGATATGCGTGTTTTTAAATAAAATATAAATAATATTTGTTATTTATAAATAAATAAAATATATTTTTTAAAAAGAAAAATCTAGTACATCTAGTTCCAGAACTATAAATTTTTCATGACATCCATTGTTTTAGGCTGTCTTGATGAGGGATGTGTTATTGCACAAACAGAATTCTCAACACGGAGTTTCCAGAGGGTGGGATGTCACAACAGGCATCCTAGGGAATCTCCAGGAGAAAGCTGGTTGTGAAAGCCTTACCGGGCTCCTAGGAACTGTCCAGCCACAGGCAGTGTCTCCCCACACTGGACCTGGCGCCACCCACTTGTCTCTGGCTCTGCAGATGGAGGCTTGCTTCTTTTCCCTCTCTAGAGATGGAGCTCCTGCCAAGAGGCTCTGGTTCAGAGTCTGCTAGTGAAGTTTAACCCAATCAGTTCATGAGCCACCATCAACGAAGGAGACCCCCTGCTCTTAGCTCCCTCATGAGAGACTTGTTGGGGACAGGGTGGATCATACAGCCTAGTCAAAGTCTGGTCAGGCGTATAGAGACTCGTGAGGAGGCTCCACCCAGAACCACCTTGGAAAGTGTTGTGGATTGAATGTGAAATGTCCCCTCATAGGGGGACATTTGGGCACTTCCTCTCCAGCTGGTGGCACCGTTTTAGAAGGTTGTCTCCTTGGTAGTGGGTCTTGATTGGGTTAAGTATCGTGAGCAGACTCAATGAACCAGAGCCTCTTGACAGGAGCTCCATTGAGGGGAACAAGAAAGAAGTCTTCTACCTGCAGCCAGGAGACAAGTGAACGTTTAGGAGGTGGATCTTCTGTGGAGGAAGTGGATTGCTCAGGACAGGCCTCGGGGTTTTACCTCCTGGGAGATCTGACTTCTGCCCCCACCCCCATCTGTCTCTCCATCTCTTTCTCTCTCTCCCTCTCATATACATTGTTTGACAAGATCTCACTAGGTAGCCCCGGCTGGCCTGGAACTCACAGAGATCCATCTACCCCTGCCTCCTGGGTGCTGGGATCCTGACTACTTTTTTTGGGTTTTTTTTTTTTTTTTTTTTTTTTTTTTTTTTTTTGGTTTTTTGAGACAAGGTTTCCCTGTGTAGCTTTGTGCCTGTCCTGGAACTCACTTTGGAGACCAGGCTGGCCTCGAACTCACAGAGATCCGCCTGCTTCTGCCTCCCGAGTGCTGGGATTAAAGGCATGCGCCACCACCGCCCGGCAAATCCTGACTACTTTTTGCTCTCACAAAGATGTGAGGGTGTGAGTGCTCCCACAAAGATGTGAGTGCCGGCTACACATCGCTGCGGCCATGGAGCTATCTGCTGCCACACCTCCCCTCATTTTGTTTAATTTAATTCACATTGCTATTAAAAAGGTGGGGGAAAAAGAGACGAGAACAAGTGGGGCCTTTAAGAGACAATCAGGCCACGAGGGCTCTGCTCTCATCTGTACATTAACCCATTGATGTTAATAGTTAATAAATTATTGTGAGACTTTACCCGCTAAGGAAGGTTGGCTTTGAGCCCTATGTGCATCCCCCTTGCCATGTGATCTCCTCCAGGACTCTGTAGACAGTCCCCACCAGCAAAGGAAGATAGACCTCACCAGATTCTTCAACTTTGCACTGTCAAGCCTTCAAACTGTGAACCAAAACGAACCATTTCTCCCTTAAACTGCTTCTTGTCATAGGTTTGGCCGTAGTTACAAGCGACAGGGTAGTAGAGCCGGGCGTGGTGATTCAATCCTGCCCTCTTAGAAGGCTGGGGGAGATCTGGCGTTCAAGGCCAACTTGGGTTACTCAGTAAGTTCAGGGCTAGCCTGGGCTTCATGGTGAGCTGCTGTCTCAATAAAATCAAAGCTCCAACAGTGATGATGATGGCGGCGGTGGTGGTGGTGGTGGTGGTGGTAATTGGGGTGGAGCTATGTTTAATGGGGATGTAGCTCCATGGCAGAGAGCTCACGTAGCATGTACAGAGTACCGTGTACCACAACACAGCACGTAAATAAAAAAGAAATAAAAATTTAAAACATGGAAGTGGTAATGGCGATTTAAGGGAAGGGGGCTGAAGCCTTTGCACCCCACCTCACTGGCCACCCTTCTGGCTACCTGAGCCCTCAGCCTAGGCCAGGCCTAACTCTCCCAATGAACCTGGGTTAGGCCTTGTGTCTTTCTGTGCCCTTGAACCCAGTCCTTGATTTCTGATCCTCAAACATGGAACAGTCGTTGTAAGAAGTAAATGAGATAAAAAGTACATCTTACAAACTACTTGGAAAACAACAGTGTTTCCTCCAGCCAAGATACAACAGGAGATCAAAGAAAACATGGGCAAATGCAGGCTGGAGATTCAATCTTGTTCTAAAAAAAAATTAATAAATATGCTTGAAATGGACACAAGAATAAAGTATATTTTATTAAATAAAAATTTTAAGTGGGTGTAGGGGCATATACCTTTAATCTCAGCACTTGGGAGGCTGAGGCAGGCAGGTCTCTGGGAGTTTGAGACCAGCTTGGTCTACATAGAGAGTTCTAAGCAGCCAGGGGTACACAGAGAGAAAAAAAAACAAAAAACAAGACAAAAAATTTAAGTATGATCACATATGTGAAGGTCTCTAAATAAGACTCATAGCCGGGCGGTGATGGACCATGCCTTTAATCCCAGCACTCAGAGGCAGAGGCAGGCAGATCTCTTTGAGTTTGAGGCCAGCCTGGTCTACAGAACAAGTTCCAGGAAAGCCAGGGCTACACAGAGAAACCCTGTCTCAAACAACTAAACAAATATGATTCATAAAATATAACTACAAAGTGCTTTATCTGTGTCCCCTTTGTCTTTTTTAAAATTTTATTTATTTATTTATTTATATAATGTTTTGCCTGCATGCATGTCTATATACTAGGTGTGTGCCTGATGCTTTAAGGCCATTAGAGAGGCGTCAGATCCCACAAGATCACTCGGACTGAAGGGACAGATGGTTGTGATCCTCCATGTGGATGACGGGAATTAAAACTGGGTCTTCCGTAAGAACAGCCAGTGCACTTAACCACTGAGCTAACTTTCCAGCACCCCTTTTTGTCCTAGAAGTCTACTCCGTGGTGGTTAGAGATGCACCTCCTAGAGTGCTTGTCTGGCATGCACAGAGCCCTGGGTTCTGTTCCCAGCACCACATGCACTAGGTGTGGAGGTGAATGCCTGCTGCCAGCACTCAGGAGGTAGAAACTGGAAGATTAGAAGTTCAAAGCCATCTTCAGCTATGCAGTGAGTCTGAGACCAGCCTGGGCTACATAAGACACTATCAACAAAATAAAAACGAATGTGCCCAGGGCCGCTTTTTCCTTGCCCCTTGATTCTGTGGAAGGCAAGTACCCTTAGGAGTCTTCGTTGCCCCTAGGACAGCAATGCCCTCAGCTTTTTGTTGTTGCTGTCTTTTTCTCCTGCCAGAGTTTGTGCTTGGTATCAGTGTGTGTGTGTGTGTGTGTGTGTGTGTGTGTGTGTGTGTGTGTGTTGTGTTTGTTATGCTTACTTGTTTGTTAAGATGAGGTCTTGTAGCTCATACTGCTCTCAAACTTACTATCTTCCCACTTCCATCCCCCAGGTCTTGGGCTTATAGGTGTAAATCACCATAGCAGGCCAGGAAGCTTTTTGCTCAGATTCTAACTTGACTCCATGCTGGTTCTCTCAGGTCAGTGGCCACTCTTGATCTTGGCATGCAGCCACATCCCAGTGTGGCTCTCTTCCTTGATGGACCATGGAGGCCTGCCTGTCTTCTGATGTTGAGATTCTCTGGCATCCTGGATCCACTACATCCTTAAAGCTCTCAAAAATACAGGTTGACCCTACCAAATAGTTCCACATGGCCCCTTCCCCTGAGTTTGTGACAAAGGGCAAATGCCTCACCAAGGTTGGGGATTCACAGCACACTGTAGATGCAGCACCCAAGGGCTGCTCTTACCTCCTGGGGCCCAGGTAGGGTCGATGCTGTTCCTGAGCCCCACTGCTCTGAAGAGTTTTTAGTCCCAAAGCCCCCAAGTGCCACAAGAAGAGGTCAAATGAGGATTCTGCTCTCCCTAAGACATGAATTTCTCCCTAAGACGTGGTCTTTCCCGAATGTCTCTGCAGAGAACAAAGGTCTCTGTGCTAACATGAGGATGAGTGAGAAAGAAGCAGGTGTCCCGGCCCGCTAAGGAACGTGGCTGGTGTGGCAGTATCTCAAGCTCGCCCCCTTCTGCCGCCCAGCTGGCTATTTTGTCCCTTTAAAGGCTGATTAAACCTATTCGGAGAAGAATTATGATGTCCTTTTATCTGTGTGACTAAAGGATACCAGAACTGCTTGATCTGGAGGCAAAATAAAAACAATGTTCTAGGCAGGCCAGATGGCTCAGTGGGTAAAGGTTCTTGCTACCAAGTCTGATGACCTCAATTTAATCCCCAGGACCTACCCTGTAGAAGGAGAGAATCAATTCCCACAAGTTATCCTCTGACCTCTATGGCAGGCATGCCCTCCCCCACCCACAAACTAACTAAATAAACATAATAAAATTTAAAACAAAGCAACCATGTTCCAGGAAGCAGAGGAGGAGTCCGGAGAAAGGGAAGGGCGATGGGTATGGTGGAGAAAGGAGGACCCTGAAGTCAAAGTCAGCCTTGGAAGAAACTCGGGGAATCTCTGTCCCCCAAGAGGAGGGGTCTGGGTTCTGTTCTCAGTGTGGAGAGACAGATGGTGTTCAGAGAGAAGGCAATGCCCAGAGAACATCCACACCAGCAAACCTATCTCAGATGATTAAATGGCAGTGGATAAATTTAACTAAATATGAGTAATGGGGACACAGAGGGGAAGTGAAGAGAAACGGAATATTTTAGCAACACAAGGAAATGAGAAGAAAATGACTTTGCAACAAAATGTCAAACTTCTGTGCCTGGAGGAGATGTAATCTGGTCATTGCAAGCTCAGGGGAGCGGGGGAGTCTGCGGTTATTTCAAGTAAATTTTAATTCATTTTAATAACATATGGCTAAATCCCTGAAGGACCGTGTCCTGGAGCAGAACTGCGAGTCGGAGAGAGTGAGCCATCTTTGTTAGCAGGGGTGTTTCTTGTTCGTTTTTTTAAAGTTGTGATTCCATCCACCCACCCACCCATCCATCCATCCACCCACCCACCCACCCATCCATCCATCCACCCACCCATCCACCCACCCACCCATCCATCCATCCATCCAACCATCCATCCATCCAACCATCCATCCATCCATCCATCCACCCACCCACCCATCCATCCACCCACCCACCCACTCATCCATCCACCCACCCACCCACCCATCCATCCATCCACCCATCCATCCATCCACCCATCCATCCATCCACCCACCCATCCATCCATCCACCCACTCATCCACCCACCCACCCACCCATCCATCCATCCACCTACCCATCCATCCATCCATCCATCTAACCAATCATTTATTTGATTGGAAAAAGCCAGCCCATTCTCTGCCAGTCTATAAGAGATTCTAAACAGCTGAAAAGACAGAGATACCTGAACAGAAAGTAGCAATGTATAACTACATCCAGACCTAACATGTGTTGGTTCATGGCACTGACATGTGATTGAAGGGAGGCTCGTGGGATGGTACCAGAAAGGCTTGAACATCCAGCTGGATCTTAAAGGATGAACAAGTTCATCAGATAGGCAAGTAAGCCAGGAGCAGTTCACGTAGAAGGGACTGCATGTGACAAGGACAGTGCCATATGCAACCTTGGGGTGCTTGTTACAGTCATAGGGCTGGGAGAGACTGGCCAGGAAAAGAAGATAGGATGAGATGAGGGAAAGTTTGGAAAGGAGATTCAGGATCAGTGGACCCCTAATGGCGGACAGAGTCTCAGGAAGGAGGAGGCTAAAGACCTCCTTCAATGTGCCCAGTGCCTAACTTAAGCCTCATCCTTGAAGATGCAACTCAGATCATCACTTCCCTCAAGAAGTCTCTCTGCCTGGCTCAAGTGGATTACACTCCTCCTAGGTAGCGTTCCCCGCCTCCTCCATCATCAGTCATGTCACCCCCATCCTGGTCCCATTCCGAGTTGGCTTACTGGTATGCCTGCCTACCTCCTAACCAAGCCCACAACACCCAGCTCTCATGACGCTGAGACCAAAACAGGAACAATATACCTTGCAGGTTATGGGTTCTGTTTGCAGTTAAGACAGTTAAGAATAAGTTCCTGTTTGTCCTGTGTTAAGTCTTTGCAAGTTAAGGTTTCTATTTGTAATTAAGAATAAGTTCCTGTTTCTTAGATCTGATGTAAACTGCAAAACATGTTTTTCATCCTCCACTAAACTTGTGACCCCATTCATAACCCTTTCCTTGTATTTTTCTTCCTTTTTTTCATTGTATTTTTTTCAGTTTCCAAGTCATTTTATTCAGAATTTTGTGTTTGTTTCCTGAATCAATAAATTCTATACAAAACAATGTAAAAATGGCTACCATTTTCTCTCTCCTGCTCCCCTCACCTGGGGACAATTCCCTGGACAACTTCATGCAGGGACTCTCCCTATAGATTTGGTCCAGCAAATGAGGCCAGACATGTTTTAGACCCTTGACACTTTTGGAGACTTGGCTGGGGTAGGAAAGCCTTTAGAATCAAGGGACTAGGTTAGGGAAATGGATTAGTGGGTTTTTTTTGGCGGGGGGGGGGGGAGACGGCACCTGGGGCAGAGCCTACTCCAAAGAAAAGGGTGTCTAAAATGTTCACGGTTCCTTCTTTTTGCCTCAAAAAGTGACATTTATTCAGAGAGAGAGAGAGAGAGAGAGAGAGAGAGAGAACAAAAAACAAAAACAAAAACAAAAACAAGATGTCCATTCCTTGGCCCCCTTCCCTCCCCCCTCCAGCTGTTCCTCAGCCCCCCAGGACTGAACCCTGGCTAGGGCCAGGTAGCAGGACAGCCCCTCAAGTGAGGTCAGCAACATTGAGGGGCATCTCTTCAATGGAGGTGTTGTAGAATGTCTCAATGTCTCGAAGAGTCCTTTTGTCTTCTTCTGTCACCATGTTAATAGCCACATCTTTATGGCCAAAGCGACCACCATGACCAGTTAATTCTGTGGATATAGTTTTCCCTGTTGGTGGGAAGGTCGTAATTGATGACTAGGGAGACCTGCTGTACATCAATGCCTCTGGCCAGCAGGTCAGTGGTAATTAATACTCTGCTAGAACCAGACCAGAACTCCCTCATGATCACATCTCGTTTCTTTTGGTCCATATCTCCATGCATGGCAGAAACAGTAAAATCTCGGGCATGCATCTTCTCAGTGAGCTAATCCACCTTCCTTCTGGTATTGATAAAGATTACTGCCTGGGTGATAGTCAGGGTTTCATACAAGTCACACAATGTGTCAAGCTTCCACTCCTCTCGCTCCACATTGATGTAGAATTGGCGAATACCCTCCAGGGTCAGTTGTTCCTTCTTGACAAGGATCCAAATGGGGTCTCTCATGAACTTCTTGGTCACTTCAAGGACATCAGAAGGCATTATAGCGGACAGCAAAACTACCTGTGTGTTACTGTTGAGCTTTTGGAATATATCGTAGATCTGGTCCTTGAACCCATGGCTTAACATTTCGTCTGCTTTATCCAGTACAAACATCTTGATGTATTTGGGGGACAGGTATCTCTGGTTTTAACAGATGCCCCCCATACACAGCCCTACATGTGGCTTCCTGGATCCTCTCCTGTCTGTGGGATCTTCTCTCAGAGATGAATACGGTATTCTGAACAAGTAATTTTAGAGTCTAAGGCCTGAGTTTAGGTTTTCTAGAGATGTCTAGCAGAGAGAAGCCTGCTTTCCAGAGAGACTCTGTAAGCGTCCTGAGTGACAATCCTTCCTAATTTCCCAGAACTCTGAATGGAAAGAGCAGATGCCTAGAGCTTTTGCCTTCTTAACAAAGAAGCCTGGCCCCAGTGGAGAAATAAAACAGCTAGAAGGCTGGAATAGGAGGAGCCGGGAGCCAGGGCTCAAGGCAGTGACAAGAGGTATGAGGACCTAGTTACCGGATCCATCTCTTTGAACAGAGAAAGAACAACACACCCTGCAAGGTCCCCGGGTGTCCACTAGGGGGCACCAGCCCCTGGACTACCATAATCATGCTGCCTTTCCCCGAAGACATCGGCCCAGAAGTAAGGAGAATGCCAGAGGCATGGTGGGCAACTGGGACACTTGGATGATGGCTATCACTTCCAGGCAATCTGTGAGCCCAGGCCAAGAGTCAGGCAGAAGCAAAGGAAGCAGCTGACTTACCTTCATGACCTCACAGAATGCCACATCTTCATGGCCGGTGTGAGAGAAAAATGAAATGTTTCCATCAGTCAGACCAGCCCCGTCACGATGCAGAGGAAACAGGAACTCAGAAAGAGAGAAGCACTTGGTGGAGAGCACACAGCAGCAGGGTTGGAAATACAGCTGAAGAGAAAGGAAGGAAGGGAAACAAGCCAGTGGAGTGGCCCCCGCCCGTCATCCCAGGGCTCAGAAGGTGGAGGCAGGAACACTGGGCGCTCAGAGTGATTCACTGCTACACATCCAGCTGGAGGCCAGCCTGAGCTATAGGAGACGCTATCTCAAGAACAAACAGCCAGGCATAGTGGTGCATACCTCTAATCCCAGCAAAAGCAGAGGCAGGTAGATCTCTGTGAGTTCAAGGCAAGCCTGGCCTCCATAGATTCAGGACAGACAGGCTATGTAGAGGAACTTTGAATAAAAACAAACAAACAAAAACAGGAAGAACAAAGCCTAGTTTAATAACATGTTCTTTAAGAATCTTTCTTTTAAAAAAAGAACCCCCCCTCTTTTTTTTTTCTCTCTCTGTGGTGTTCAGTAGACAAACATTCAACTACTGAATATAGCCCCATTAATTTCCCGTTTTTCAGAGACTGGGTCTCAAAAATGTATGTTAATTAATAAAAACTTGATCCTGGAATCTATTGAGAATAAGGAATGTATTGACAGCCTAACATCATTGTGGCGCCCTGCATTGTGTCAGTAAGCAGACCGATCTCAGCACCAGCCCAGCTCTTCTCAGAAAATTGGTGGGTGATGTGCAGAGGGACATGAGAGTCTTCCCTGGGGAAAATGTGCTAAACCTAGGCAGGTAGGCAGGCCAGGGACTCATTTGTCACATGGGAAAGTATCCAGCACTGGGAGGTAAATCATTTGGATTCCAGATGTGGCATTTGGTAGTTTGGTAAGCTTCTTATATTCTCTTATAGTCTCTGAAACTATTTTTTTTGTAGGTTCTTTTTTTTTTTAATTTTTATTTTGCAATACAATTCAGTTCTACATATCAGCCACAGATTCCCTTGTTCTCCCCCCTCCCCCCCCCTCACCTTCCCCCCAGCCCGCCCCCCATTCCAATCTCCTCCAGGGCAAAGCCTTCCCCACAGACTGAGATCAACCTGGTGGACTCAGTCCAGGTAGGTCCAGTCCCCTCCTCCCATGCCGAGCCAAGGGACCCTGCATAGGCCCCAGGTTTCAAACAGCCGACTCATGCAGTGAGCACAGGACCCGGTGCCACTGCCTGGATGCCTCCCAAACAGATCAGGCCAATCAACTGTCTCACCCACTCAGAGGGCCTGATCCAGTTGGTGACCCCTCAGCCATTGGTTCATATTTCATGTGTGAAACTATTTTTTAACACATACAATGCAGATAGAATATCTATCCATCTTAACTCCCCATACACACACACACCAGGGATTGAACCTAGGGCATAATGCGTGTGAGGCAAGGGCTCTATCACCGAGCTATAACCCCAGTGTATTTTCATAGGTTCTTAAATTCAAGTTAAGATAATGTAACTTGTCAAAGTATGCTTGCCTGAAACTTTAGAACAGTAAGGTGTGTGTCATGGTGACCAGCAGATGGCGATCGAGGCCAGCGGTCTGAAGAACGCTAAACCCTTGGTCTTAACTGGAGTCCGGTGTGTGTCTCTCCTGTCATCCCATCGCTCTCAAGGCAAAAGCAGGAGTATCGCCAGAGTTTGAGGACACCCTGAGTTATATACTGAGTTCAAGCTAGTTTAAACCACGGGGGAGAGGGTGAAGGAGCGGGGAACTTGCTTCACCTGGAGCAACCCAGAGTGGACTCTCAATGAGATGTCCTCAATTAGGCCTTAGATGAGGGAAACTGACGTTATTCAGACCCCAAGCAGCGCCTCAGCGGGGCTCTCATGACTTGGTGTCTTGCTGTGTGCAGGAAAACAAGCAGGAACTGGGATTCCCTCTTCAAAGTACATGTCGAGGTACATTCACTAGGTCCCATCACCGCCTCTCACCAGTTTTCTTGGATGCTCTTGTGTTATACAGGGGATCTCAACCAGAAAGCTGAACCCACTGCTGACCCAGTGTGCAATTGAGGATCTAATGGTCCTGGGTGTTATCTTACAGCGGGTGCGGAGGAAGGCATCTAGCATTATTAACTGCTTTCTTTGGCTCCCCCTAGCTGCGACAAGATCACACTGAGTCCAGCATCCTCCTCTGATGCAGAAAGGGGTAGCCTCTTGTCTACCAGGGCACCACATGGGGGCGAGAGGGAGCACTACTCGGATACCTGGGGCCTTTCCTCCGTATCCCTAGCACGTTCGGTTTTTTTCTCCCTCAAAACTCAGGAATCTGAAGCAGATGCGGAGGCCATTGGCAAAGAGACAGCCCTGAGAGGTTTTGATTGGCTAGAAGTCTGGTAGTGCTGTGAGTGTGCAGTTCTGAACTTGCTGAGGACACGTGCTCTCCTCCGGCGACTCCTTAATTCTTTAGCTTGCCTCCAGACAATAACCACTGATTCGATTCCTATCCCCGGGGGGCCAGGGCAGAACCACACTTGCCCTGGGAGAAGCCTGTGGCTAGTAGCATCCTAGGGTCTCGGCTCTGTCGACCCATCCCTGGACAGTGAGCGGAGAGCATGGAATGTGTCTTAAGGCCTGGGACCTTGAGTCCCTGCTCACAAGCTTACCCTAGGTCGCTGGACCTGTGTGGGACCTTCCCTGGAACAGCAACCGCTGGCGGGGATGAATTACCCAGACCTTGTGCAGGACCGCTGAGGTAACTGGGAGGGAGAGGCAGTAAATTCCTGAGCGTGTGTTTCCATTGCTTCCCGGCTGTGAACACGGCCTTTCCACCACTGAAGGTCTAGTTATTGCCTCTCCGGCTGCAACTTCAGGCTCTATAAGCAATGGTCTCTGTTTTGTTTGTTTCTTTTTCTGTTTTGTTTTGTTTGTTTGATTTTGAGACAGAGTCTCTCTTTGTAGCCCTGCCTGTCCTGGAACTCACTCTGTAGACAAGGCTGACTTTGAACTCACAGAGACCCACCTGCCTCTGCCTCCCAAGTGCTGGGATTAAAGGTGCATGCCAGTACACCCAGCCAACAAGAGTCTTTAAAATGGACAAATTGAAGTGGTTTTTTTTTTTCAATCTTGTAAACAATGAGTAGAAATAGCTTCACAGAGCCAGAAAGATGGCTCAGTGGGTAAAAGCGCTTGCAGTGAAAGCCTGAAGACCTGAATTCAAATGGCGGGATGCTGTGGAAAGATCTTTTCGTACACTACGAATAGCTATTACTCTCATGGGCTAATAAAAAGCTGACTGGCCTATAGCTAGGCAGGATTTTCCAGGAGAGAGGATGCTGGGAAGAGGAAGGGTGGAGTCACAGGAGTCTCCAGGAGACACAGAGGAAGCAGAAGATGAACATGTGGTACTGAGATAAGGTACCGAGCCACGTGGTAAAACATAGGTAGGTATATGGGTTAATTAAAGTTGTAAGAGCTAGTTAGTAGTAAGCCTGAGCTATTGACGAAGCATTTATAATTAATACTAAGTCTTTGTGTGGTTATTTGGGAACCAGCTGGTGGGACAGAGCAGACTGGTGGTCCAACGGAAAACTCTGCCTACAATGGAAAGTGGAAGAGACAACCAGCTCCCAAGGTTTGTCCAGCTTCCCGCTCCCCAACACACATGCGTGCATACACACACACATACACTCTCACAGAGATTGTCCTGTCTCTGCACACACACACACACACACACACACACACACACACACACACACACACTCCCAGTGCTGGGATGAAAAGCATGAGCCATCATGGGAAAAATAAATCTTTTGCATTGTTTTAGTTCTTTGTTTTGGTGAGTGTTTCGGTCCTTTCTTTGGTTGGTTTTGAGACAGAGTCTCCAGTAACTAACTCTAGCTGGTCTCAACTCACTGTGCAGCAGAGGATAGCCTTGAACTTCTGATCCTCCTGCCTCCACTTCCCAAGTGCAGGGATGATTATTGGTGTGGTGTGCTTCCACCCCACCTCATTTTATTCTTGTTTTGCCCTTGGGTGCCAGAGAATGGTGCACATTTTCACTCTTCGGTCTCTCCATGTCTCTTCTGAATCCTCCCCTTGTGCTGGGGTCCCCAGGCAGGTGCTCTGGCCCTCAGATATGCTCTTATCTGTGGACTTCATTGCTGCCAGTGCTCGGGGACAAGCTGAGCCTTCTTGGCCCTGTGTCTGTACTTCTACTGAAAGTTCTATTTTAGGAATCATCTAGGATTTATTGAACTTCTGCTTTGTGGCTATATATCTGCTACTGTTGTTTGGTGTGGAAAATATTTGCATAGTTTCAAAGGGGTTTGTTGTTGTTTATACTTTCTCCACCCCCACACACACCTGCAAAATCCACATAATGCTATAATAAAAAAGATAGATAGCAACAGATGTGGGTAAGAATGTTGAAATCTATATTCTGTTAGTTTAAAAAAATGTAATATGATACAGACACTTTAGAAAATAAATTCAGTTTCTTGAAATGTTAAATATTGTACTACCAAATATCCATAATTCTACTTCTCAGTATCTACCCAAGAGCAATGAAACAGCACCCCATAAAAGTATGTACACACACACACAGTAATGTTGCTTTTAAGATAAAAACATAAAATCCCACAATGTAAACAACTCAAATGCCACCAACTGATGAATGAATAGGGTATGCTCAGTCAAATCTCCCATTAAGCATAAAATAAGAATGAAATATGGATAAGTTCTATAATGTGAATGAACTCAAAACCACTTTGATAATTGAAAGAAGCCAATCATAAAACTCCATGTTGCCTAATCCCATTCATAGGAAATATCAGTGTTTGAGTGGGAGTTCCACCTCAACCGCTGGCACCCTGGCATCCCTGTATTCAAAGAGTCTGGAATGTTCTGGTGGAAGATCCACCTCAACTTCCCTCCCTTATCTCTTTTCCCTAAACCTGCTCCTTCAAAGCCCGCCAAACACAGCTCCTCTCCCAGAGAGGCGCAAGACCACTCCCACAGGGGATATAAGCTGCATCCCCGAAAACAGACAGTGGTTCTTCAGGTCTCTTGTCCCTGTCTCTGCTCTGAGGGGCTGGGAATCACCTGGGAGCACTTTACCCCAGTGATTAATTCGGTCTGATTCGGTTTAATTTGGGTTGGTGGAGAGGCCTTCAGAAGAGGCAGAATGGTTACAGAAGTAACACAGGTCAGAGGTTACCCAGGATTGAGAGGTAGTGGGGGTAGTACTAGGGAATGGTTATTAATGTGCATAGTTTTTCTTTTGTGGCTGATAAAAATGTTCAAATAGGAGACTAGATTGATGGTTGTGTAATTCTCTACATGTACTAAAATTTGTTGAATTGTACACTTCATTCATGTGTTATTTATTTATTTTTGGCCTTTTAAGACTGAATCTGTTGTAGCTCAGGCTGGCCTTGAACCACAGTTGAGGATGCCCTTGAACTCTGGATCCTCCAGCCACTTGGGTGCTAGAGGATTGATTATAGGTGTATGCCTTACAATAAGGAGTTCATCTTTATGATGTTATGGTCTATAAATTATACCTCAATCAAGATCTTTGAAAAAAAGAAGTGCGGGCCGGAAGTGGTGGTAGACACCTTTAATCCTAGCACTCCGAAGGCAAAGGCAGGCGGATCTCTGTGAGTTCCAGGACAGCTTGGTCTACAGAGTGAGTTCCAGGACAGCCAGGGCTGCACAGGTAAACCCCGTCTCCAAAAACAAAACAAACAAGAAAGAAAAAAAAGAAGTGGGATGATCTGGGAGAAAGACGGATGAGGCAAAATTCTAGCAGCTCCAGAAGAGTCAACACACACACACACACACACACACACACACACACACACGAAAGACGGATGAGGCAAAATTCTAGCAGCTCCAGAAGAGTCAACACACACACACACACACACACACACACACACACACACGAAAGACGGATGAGGCAAAATTCTAGCAGCTCCAGAAGAGTCAACACACACACACACACACACACACACACACACACACACACACACACACACACACGAAAGACGGATGAGGCAAAATTCTAGCAGCTCCAGAAGAGTCAACACACACACACACACACACACACACACACACACTCAGAACGAACACTTACACACACACACACACACACACACACACACACACTCACTCACTCACTCAGAACGAACACTCTGAACCTACACTGCCCGCTTTCTTGTGCTCTTAGTACAGCGCCCACTAGGGAGCACAGCCCCTCTGCAGGGAGAGCGCGCAAGGATAAACCAGGAATTGTAGTTCCTGGGAGGGCGCGAGGCTCCGTGTGCGCAGGCGCACTTGAGGTTCTGCGCCCGCCGCTGTGGCCATTGTCCAGCCCTGTTGGGGCGGAGGCCGGCTTGCGAAGCTGGCCCTTAACGCAGGACAGCACGGCCGAGGACAGAGACTGCAGCGGGCGCTAGAGGGGCGGACGCGAGGTCGCGGATCCCGAAGCCCCGGAGGCGGTGATTCCGGGTGCCGTGGGTAGGAGGCTGTCCTCCCGGCCTCGCCCGTCATCCTGCGGGCGGACTGGGCGTGGCCGGAGGCACTGGCCGGAGGCGGCGGGGCCTTTCATTTGGCCTTGGGGGAGCAGCAGGCGGAGGCGGGCTCCTCCCCGCCGTTTGGGCTGGAGGGGTGGGGCCGCGGGGT
The DNA here is from genome assembly GCF_949786415.1 of Peromyscus eremicus. Lineage (NCBI taxonomy): Eukaryota > Metazoa > Chordata > Mammalia > Rodentia > Cricetidae > Peromyscus > Peromyscus eremicus. The sequence continues at coordinate 101,806,877 of NC_081420.1, read as the reverse complement.
AGCCGGTGAGTGGATCCTGTCCTCTCTCCTCAGCCCGGGACCGTAGCCAGCACACCCTGAGGCAGGAATGGCCCCGAGGCCTCCGACGGCCACGCCCCAGGTGAGCCGAGCCCTCCCCACCGCCCGGAGCATCCCACCCTGCGAGACCCCGGGGGCGTGTACGGGACAGTTATTGTTCTGGAAATTCTTAGTTTTGATGGCTTGGAGTCTCGTAGTCTAGGGAAAACACCTCTCAGAGTGCCCAGACCTGACTGGAGCGGGATTCCTGAAACGATGGAGCTGTTTGGTTAACTAGAGGGGACCAGGGAAGTGCGAGCTTGTGAGGAATTGACTGTATTGGGATTGTGGACACTGAGCCTTTATTGCTGTGCGGGTTCTTTGAACTCTTAAGTGAGGAATGAAGAGAGTAGGTAGAAAGTGAGGCCAGACGTCCCTGTTTCCCATCCTCTGGCCATAAAAGAGACAGTAGGGGGGCAGACAAGCCCTGGTCAGAGGAAGAGGCCGGTGAGGGTTGGATGTGCTGAGTCTTGAGACTGCCATCACAGCCAAACCTGGACCGACCAGCTCCGAGTTTTTCTTGCCCCCATTGCTCGTCTTTCTTTTTTTCTTTAACAGATGTATCATAGTGCCCACCCTTAGTATTCCAAGCTTCAGGTTAATTAATAAGAGGTTGATTTGTGCTGGGCATGATGCCTCAGGCCCTTAATCCCAGCACTCGGGAGGCAGAGGCAGGCAGATCTCTGTGAGTTCAAGGCCAGCCTGGTCTACAAATCGAGTTCCAGGACAGCCAGTGCTCTTATATAGAGAAACCCTGTCTTGAAAAACAAAAACAAACAAACAAAAACCAGACTGATTTGCACTCTTTTTAGAATTAAGGGTAGGAACTAGGTATATAGCTGAGGTCACTTGCCTAGCATATGTGAGGTCCTAGGTTCAGTTCCCAGCACCTCCGGGGAAAATAAAGATAGGCTGGAAAGATGGCTCACCAGTTATGAGCACATACTGTAAAAGCACATATTGCTGTTGCAGAGAACAGATCAGTTCCCAACACCCATGCCAGCGAGCTCACAACCACCCTGTAATCTCATTCCAAGGGGGTGGGATGTCTCTGGCTTGGGTACCTGCATTCATGTGACCATACTATTAGAAATAGAGGGGAGGGGGACAGAAAAATCGCAGCTCAAGGAACTGAGGAACAAAGGATCACACAAGATGAAAGAAGCTTGGCAAGGCGGTGTATTTTCCAAAAATGATGCTCTCAATCCCAAACAAAGCTAACAAGCACAACTTGCCAAGATGGCTTCTGTCTCATTCCTTACGTAGGTGCCGACTGCAACTCATCCCATTAATTGAAATTTGATTTCATAGTCTGACAAGATTGGATAATTGTTGCAAAGGGGAAGGTTTGGGGGAATATAATATGGGCCTTTATTGAGCTGTCTTTGTTAGGAAAAAAGTTCTTCATATACCCCCACACAGACACATAATAGAATAAATTTTTTGTTTGGCTGTTTTTGTTGTAGCCAGAGTCCCCAAAGACCACCGAGAGACCCAGTCTGATGCAAGAGCAAAGAGTCTTTTTACTGTTACGAGTTAACCCGGGTCTCTCCGTCCATCTGACGCAGCAGCTGAGCAGGGAGACCCTGGGTATCAATCAAGCAGGGTTTCTACAACGGTTAGAGTAGGGATCTGGGGGAATTCCAGCTCTATAGTCACAAGCTCAGGATTGGTGCTTACTTGAGGTTAGAGATGCTTGGTTTGAACTGATTGGAGAGTTGCAGCTGCAAGGAAATTGCCATCTCCTCTAGCAATCTATTTTATTGTATCTATTTTTTTCCAGCAGACCCATTTCCACTGATAGTTAGACATCCCGTTTTTATCTGCAGGAAAGTCATTCCCTCTGACAGCTGTGGTATACAATCTATAACAGCAGAAAACACCCCACAGGACATATCTGGTGCTTTGTTTAGTATGCCAGTTATGTTCTATCATATCCTTTAGGTTGTGGCAGGAAATGTCTGGAACTTGTTTTTGTGCAGCTCCTAATTGTCTGGGTCTAGGGGCGGAGGGGCAGCACATCCTCTGGTGGGTTCTTAGAATAGTTTGTCCAAAAGCCTGCTGTCCCCTCTCTATGACGGATGCAACCCTGTCATCCTCTCAGGTTTTGTTTGTTTGTTTGTTTGTTTTTGAGACAGGGTTTCTTTGTGTAGCTTTGGTTGTCCTAGAACTAGCTCTGTAGACCAGGCTGGTCTCAAACTCACAGAGCTCCACCTGCCTCTGCCTCCCAGGTGCTGGGATTAAAGGTGTTCACCACCACCGCCCAGCCAAATAAAGTAATTTTAAAATTAACAGTAAACTATAAATTGTAGTTGCTATATGTATCATATAATCAAGTTAAATCTAGATTAAAAATGCTAATAATGGGGGCTGGAGAGATGGCTCAGAGGTTAAGAGCACTGGCTGCTCTTCCAGAGGACCTGGGTTCGATTCCCAACCACCACATGGTGGCTCACAATCATCTATAATGAGATCTGGTACCCTCTTCGGGCATGCAGGCGGACATGCAGACAGAACACTGTGTACATAATAAATAAATCTTTAAAAAATTCTAATAATGTCTTTTTATAAAGACATTATAAAATCAGTTTATAGGGTCAAAAAATATAGCTCAGTTGGTAGAATGCATGCATGAAACCCTGGGTTAGCATCACATCATAAACTGAACATGGTCTGGGAAGACCTGTGGATAATGAACTTGGGAAGGAACATTGAGCAAGTTCTAGAATGATGGCTAGGAGTCTTTTCTGTAGAGCTGGGGGCAGGCAGTGCATTATGGTAAGGATGTACAAAGCAGAGACACAAGAGAGTCAAGTTAAAAGGTAAGGAGTCCATGTGACAGAAACAGGAGGCATGTGACAGGAGGCAAAGTCTGAGAGAAGGTGATTCAGTAACCTAGAGAGAACAGTAGGAAGTAGAGATCTAGATAATGTAGAAAATCATCATCTGTCTGTGTCTTTGCAAACACGGCAGCTGGCCAGCAGATTGTTGATGCAGAAGAGGCAGAAAAAGGCAGATCGATTCAGTGCAACTCAGTATGTAATGATGCTGCGCGCAGGGGCCCTGGCTGGCCGGGCCAAGGTGCCCCGTGGGTGAGGGAAACATGCTGGGTAGATTCGGGGTGGGCTTCGGCACATGTACAGTCACTCACCACCACCACCACCACCACCCCCTGGCACTGCATCCACATGGAAATGAGTTTATTATAAGAGAAAGATAGAAAGATGAGGAAAGAGGGAGTGAGAGAAGGGGAGAGAGAGGGGGTAAGGTTGCACGCCTCATGGGAATGGGGGGGAAGGGGGAGTTTTCTTTTTTAAAGGGGACTTACATCAGGGTGCTGGGCAGGTCTCTAAGGGGCAGGTCAGAATACTAACACAGTAGTTGGTGTTGGTTCAAACTTCAAGAGTCTGACCCTGAGTAGCTTATTTTAGGCATATGTAAGCACAGCACAAATTGGTGAAAAAATTTCTTGGTGATAATTAACTCAAACCTGTGTACATAACAAAGCTGAAGACATGACTACATCAAAACTTGTTGTAAAGTACAAGTGACATCTTCCATAAAGATAGGTCCTTAGATTAACTGAGGAAACAGGTTCAGGATGTGTCTGGGGGAGATAGCAAGCTTTAGATTGACTGAGAGAAACAAGCTCTGATAAAGTTCTGGGGGAGGATCCATTCACCAAGCTGTGGACCACATCTGCTCTCAGCCTTTTGGGTGGAACAAAAGTTATACATCTCTCCTTTGGAAGAGACAGCCCTGCATGTTTTTGGTTTTTGGTGTTTTGTTTTTGGAGAAAGGGTTTCTCTGTGTAGCCCTGGCTGTCCTGGAACTCATTCTGTAGACCAGGCTGGCCTCAAACTCAGAGATCCACCTGCCTCTGCCTCCCTAGTGCAGGAATTAAAGGCATGTGTCACCACTGCCCAGCATCAGCCCTGAGTATTTAACATTCCTGGTTCCCCTAGTGCTTATCTGTGAGCACAAGGATGTACATGTCTCTTAGAATCATCCAAAAGAAACATGTTGTCATTTAGCCATGATGTAAAATTAAGGTGAAATTTAATCTTAGTCATGCCTATGATTTAACCCAGTATATCCAGAATATTGTCACTTCTATTTATAATCAGTATCTTTAAATTACTAATGAGGTATTCAGCCTCGTTATAATACTGAGGCTTTGAAGTCTATCATCTATCTTATGGTTATTATACAAGCTTGATGTCCTCAAGGACCAGCAAGATTGGGTGTAGATTTGGCCTGCAGAGTAGCATTTGGGGGAGGGTGCTTGAATTTATAGTACAGTGGGATGCTGTTGGTTTCAGGCAGTTGGTAGAATGCTTACCTAGCATGCACCAAGCCCTAGCTTCCATTCCAGCACCACAGAAACCAGATGTAGTGGTGCATGCCTGTAGTCCTACTTTTGGGAAGTAGAAACAGAAGAGTTGGTGGTTCAACCTTGACCACATAGTGCGTTTGAGATCAGCCTGGGATACACGAGATTGTCTCAAAATTAGTAAATGAGTAGGGCCTGGAGAAACGGTTCATCAGTTAAGAGCACTTCCTGCTCTTGCAGAAGACCCAGGTTCAGTTTCCAAAACCCACAAGGCTGCTCACAACTGCCTGTAACACAGTTCCAGGGGCTTTGATGCCCTCTCCTGACTTCCATGGGCTCCTACATACATACCCTCAGATGCACACACATAAATAAACACATATTTTTTAAAAGTTAGTAAATTAAAGCAATTTGTAGAGCAATATGTGTGATGTTTCATAAAGCATACCTGTAGTATATGTGTAAAACATGGACAGGAGACTTCTAAGTATACACACCAACTGTTGAGAATGATTGCATTGGGGGATAAAGAGGACTAGGAGGGTGAAGGCTGTCATTTTTTTTTTTCACTCCTGTATCTCCATGTTTGAATTTGTAACAAAGCAAGGAAAGAAAGCAGTGAGGAATGAGCAACTGTAAAGGGTTTGGTTTGGAAGGAAAGCAGCAGCAAGACAGATGAATGCAAATGCAAGTTGTGAGCTGAGCATGGTAGCGTAGGCCTGCAGTCCTAGCCCATGGGAGTGTAGGCCTGCAGTCCTAGCCCATGGGAGTGTAGGCCTGCAGTCCTAGCCCATGGGAGTGTAGGCGTGCAGTCCTAGCCCATGGGAGTGTAGGCCTGCAACCCAACCCATGGGAGTGTAGGCCTGCAGCCCTAGCCCATGGGAGTGTAGGCCTGCAGTCCTAGCCCAGGTGGGAGAGGAAAAAACAGACAGAATAGTATATGCAGGATTGTGGGATCAATTTCCCCTTTGACTTTCCTGTTAGATAGACTAGATGCTTTAAAATCAGCCTATAAAACCAAACATTTCCCCTTTGAGCAGCAAACACATGATCCCAAGGTCAGTTCCCAGACTTTGAGAGGAGCATTCATGGAGTTGATTCCTACTTGAGCGGGATTATGATCCCACAGGAGTCAGTGACATTCAAAGATGTGGCTGTGGACTTCACCCAGGAAGAATGGTACCACGTGGACCCTGCGCAGAGGATCTTATACAGGGATGTGATGCTGGAGAACTACAGCCACCTGGTTTCTCTTGGTAAGGAGGGACAATGTCCCCCGCTGTCTCACATGTTGCCAAATTTTCCTTCTTCAGTTGCTAAGGTTTGGTGCACGCAGCCTAGGTAACTGAGAGGAAGTCCAGGGCTTGGTGCCTGTGCTTTGGGGAGCCAGCTTTCCAGGAGTTTGAGCCTGAAAGATCATTTTAAAGACCTAGAAAAGGGGGAGTTTGCTAGCATGACTCCTTATGCTGTGCCTTTTCTTCTCTTCAGAGTTCCTGAGGATCAAAGACTAGTACTGACTTATAGGAAGGCTCTTTGTCTTCTTGCTCAAACACCCAAATCTTGTGTATTTACCCATGAGCAGGGTGTCAAGTGACCAAGCCAGAGGTGATCTTCAAATTGGAGCAAGGAGAGGAGCCATGGATATCAGAGAGAGAAATCCAAAGACCTTTCTGTCCAGGTAAATGAGTAAAAATTCTGCTCATGGAAATCAGTGTAGACAGTAGCACAGCTTCTAACAGGCATGGGAGCTGTCCAACCTGCAGAGGAAGCTGAAGCCATTTCTGAGTGACGTTCTGCATGTCTCTCTTCTCCCGTCATGTATTCCTGCTGGTGGTAAGTCTTTGGGGAAAAGATACTGAAGTGCTGCAATTACAGGCACTTAACACTCAGCTTTATACTGTCTCTTAAGAGAGAAGTCAGCCCTACCACATCCCTTTAATGCCAGCATCCAGAAAGCAGAGGTAGGTGGATCTCTGTGAGTTCCAGGCCAGTCATGGCTACATAGTGAGATCCTGTCTCAAAATAAAGCAAAACCAAAAAACAGGTTAATGTAAGATGAATCTTGGTCCTAGCCTCACATCACTGTTCTAAGCATGCATTCCATAGGACTCAACATTGCCTTCATTATTTAAAAAGCATATTAACCAGACAGTGGTGGCGCATGCCTTTAATGTCAGCACTCGGGAGGCAGAGGTAGGAGGATCTACCAGCCAGCCTGGTCTACAAATCGAGTTCCAGGACAGCCAGGGCAGTTTGAGAAACCCTGTTTTGAAAAAACAAACAGACAGACAAATGAAGGAAGAAGCATGTTAGAGTTTTGAAAAAGCAAGGTGTTCAGAAGCCAGAGAGTATTTTTTCATTTTTAACTCACAGAGGGAGCTCATCTTGTGATGGAACTTCTGTCTAACTGTAGTGCACTGTGTTCTGTAACCGTCCACTCCTTAGTAAATCTATACTTGGTGCACACTATTTGGAAAAAGATCTGTTCTAGGTCTTTACTAATAAAAAAACAAAATCTAAACCCTTATTAAATGTCCCACTGAGAAGAATTCTAAAAAGAATACAGAGAATTCTCTGCCCTTGGAGTTTTGCTTCTTGTTTTTTGTTTGTGAGCAAGTGTCCTGTTGTGCAGCCCAGGCCTCAAATTCACCACCCTCTGGCTCCTAAGTGCTGAGATTATAAGTGTGTATCATTATGTATGGCTGCCATTGTGAGTTTAGGATTGATTCTTGTTGCAAGCATAGAAATTTGGGAATTGGACTTCTTTGTGTTTCTTCTCCCAACATTTTATTATAAAAAATTTAAAGATATGGAAAAATAGAAAAACTGTACAGTAATTATCATAAAGCTGCCACCAAGACAATCACATTTGTTAATAGCGTGATACTTGCTTTATCACATATCTCTTCATCTATCCATGTAAGAATTACCTTTTTGATGCATTTTTAAGGAAGTTGGAAACATAAGTATGCATATCATTAACTAGAGTTCAATTTCTTTTCTTTTTAATTTTTAATTTTTATTTTCTTGCCTTTGAAATATTGAGAATAAAATCCAGGGCTTTGCACAAGTTCTTTTTAAAAAAGTGCTGTATCACTGAACTATATCCTGAGCCCAGAGTTCAATTTTTTAAATTAACTAACCTATTAATTATTCTTTAAATCTTAGGACATGTCTCAAAAAACAAAACAAAAATCTCAGGACATGTTTATTCTGTTTTTTTCAAAGAGATTATTTTCTTTATCTGTATGCAAGAGTAGGAAGTATATGTACACATGTACAGTGTCCATCAAAGGCTAGAAGAGGGTACTGGATCCTCTGGAGTTAGAGTTGTAGTCATTTGTTAGCTACCCAATGTGGGTGCTGGGAACTGAACTTGGGTCCTCTGCAAGATCAATATATGCTCTTAAACACTGATCTATCTCTCAAGCCCTGCTCACTTGTTTCTATATATGGGTATTTTGCTTACTTGTATATCTGTCCACCATGTGTATGCAGCCCACAGAGACAGAAGAGGGCATAGGATCCCTTGGGACTGGAATTAATAGTTGTGACCCTCCAAGTTGGTGCTGGAAATCAAACCTAGATCCTCTTGAAGAGCAGCTAGTGCTCTTACATGCTGAACCAGTTTTTATAGTTTTGTTGTTGTTTGTTTTAGGTTGGGTTTTGGGGGGAAATGTTTGATTTTTTTTTTGGTTGTTTGGGGTTTATAAAATCTATTGTGTGTGTGTGTGTGAGTGAGTGTGTATAGGTGTGTGTAGGACTGAAGGCATTACATCCCTTGGAACTCAGATTACAGGTTTTATATGGGGTTCCTGATGCTTATTATGTGAGTGATGGGATCCAAACTCATGTACTCGTGATTGAATAACAAGTAACCTTAACTCCTGAGCCACCTTTCCAGCCCCAGTTGTTTCTTCCTTGACTTGAACTTCTGATCCTTCGGCCTCTACCGCCTGAGTTTTGGGAATGCAGGTATGCACCATCACACCCTGTTTATTTGGTCATGGGGATAAAAGCCAGAACCTTGTGTGTGCTGGACAAGCATTCTACTAGCTTGTTCTATTGACAGCCCTATAGTTTTTTGTTTGTTTGTTTTGAGGTTTTTTGTTGTTGTTGTTGTGGTTTGGTTTGGTTTGGTTTGGTTTTTGGTTTTTCAGGACAGGGTGTCTCTATGTAATAGCTCTGGCTGTCCTAGAACTCACTTTGTAGACCAGGCTGGCTTCAAACTCACAGAGATTCTCCTGCCTCTGCCTCCTGAATTAAAGGTGCACACCACCACGCCTGGTTCAGTTTTTGTTTTTTTAAGTAAATGTTGTATACACTAAAATGTACACTTATATGTACAGTCCTGTTGGTTTTATTCTTTCTTTCTTTCTTTCTTTCTTTCTTTCTTTCTTTCTTTCTTTCTTTCTTTCTTTCTTTCTTTTTTGTTTTTGTTTCTTGTTTCTTGTTTTTCGAGACAGTATTTCTATGAGTAGTTTTGGTGCCTGTCCTGGATCTCGCTCTGTAGACCAGGCTGGCCTTGAACTCACAGAGATCCGCCTGGCTCTGTCTCCTGAGTGCTGGGATTAAAGGCCTGCACCACCGCTGCCCAGCTCAGTCCTGTTGGTTTTGATAAGTACATACACCCTTCCAACCCATAGTCTCTAAAAATTAATGTGTTATCTAGTATTAGTATTCTGTGGTTAAAAAAAAAAAAAAAAAAAAAAAAAACAGACTTAGGAATACATCTGTTGATTGAAATAACTCCTTGGTCAAAAGAAGTGATTGGGGAGATGGCTCAGCAGTTAGAGCACTTGCTCTTGCAGAGGACCCAGGTTCAGTCCCAGCACCTACATGGTGGTTCATAAATGTCTGTAACTCCAGCTGTAGGGGATCTGTTGTCCTCTTGTGACCTCAGTAGGCACCGGGCACACACAGTGCACATACATGCAGATAGAACACTCATACACATAAAATAAATAAATCTTTTAAAAGGTTTTTTAAAAAATTTAAAGAGAGAAAGAGGTGATTGGGGGCTGGGGAGATGGCTCAGCTAGTTAAAAGCCTGCTTTCAAACATGAGGACCTCAGTTTAGATCCCCAAAGCCATGAAAAAGCCAGACATCTGGAACCCTGCACTGGCTGGGGGTGAGAGAATGGAGAAACTGATGGATCCCTGGAACTTACTGGCTGGCCAGTCTGGCTAAATCAGCGAGCTCCAGGCTCAATGAGAGCCCTGTCTCAAAAACTAAAGAGGCCAGTGAGATAGCTCAGCAGGTTAGACACTTGCTGCCGAGTCTGATCGCTTGGCTTTGATCCCTGAGACCCACATAGTGGCAGGAGAGAATTTACTCCTTCAGCTTTTCCTCTGACCACTACACATGTACTCTGATGCACACACACACACACACACACACACACACACACATACACACACACACACAGAGAGAGAGAGAGAGAGAGAGAGAGAGAGAGAGAGAGAGAGAGAGAGAGAGAGAGAGAATAAATGCAACTTTATTTTATTTTATTGGAACTTGCTATGTAGACAAGGCTGGCCTCAAACTCACAAAGATCCTCCTGCCTCTGCCTCCCAAGTGCTGGGGTTAAAGATTTACCTGGCAGTAAATGTTATTTCAAAAATACATACATACATCACACACATTAAAAAAACACACACACAAAAGAGAGATGATTGCTACAGAATCAGAGCTTGGATAGACTGGAACTACTGACTCCGAGTTGTAAAGACAAAATAACTGCTTTCTGAAACTTTACTTTTTCTCCATTTTTAGTGTAGTGTGTGGCCCCCAAGTATGTCAAAGAATCTTTTCAGTAGATCCTTGGCCAAAGATTTTCTCTGCAGTATTTAGAAGCTTGCTGTCTAATAGGTAACTGTAAAGAAATGATGAGATCAATTTTAAAGTAATTATAAAATTGATGTATTAGAAAAGTAGGGTTTTTTGTTGTTGTTATATCCCATAAAGTGGACAGGAAACATGGAAACCTGCAAGACAGAATATGTTTCTATTTTGCTTGTATCCGAACCTCACACACTTAGGCTCCTTTATTATTTTGTTTCCTGTTAAACTTACCCACTTACATGGGCTTTCCTCATTCTCTGGATGTGACGGACACTCTGGATCTGAAATAGTCACTGGCACCTCTCTCTCTTTCCTGCCATTTAAGACTTCTGCACAGACCAAAGGATCAATTCCAGAGTAGTCATGCATAATTTCTGTCTCATTTTTCTCCTCTGTTCTGTAGCATTTTGTTTGAACTGGAAGGAATTTGGGAACTTTTCCACTTTATATTTCTTTTAGACTGGAAGACCAAGCCTGACACCAAGTCATCAAGTCTTCAGCAGGGCAAATCTGAAGTATCTCACAGTACAAATATTCTGTCACATGCCACATTAGGACATATCTGGGATGACAGTATCCAGAGGCACCAGGAAAGTTGGCGGAGACATCTGGGGCCAGAGGCATCTTCCCAGAAAAAAATAACCACTCTAGGGAAAAATTTTGAGCAAAATAAATTTGATGAAGACTCTAAATTGAGCACAGACCTGGTTCCACAACTAGACATTCCTTCAAGTATAAGGCCCAGTGAATGTGAAACACTTGGCAATAACTTGGAATATAACTCAGAATTAGGTACTCGGAGTAGTATTCTTGCAAAAAAGAAGCCTTATAAATGTGATAAATGTAGGAAAGCATTTATTCACAGATCATCACTTAATAAACATGAAAAAATTCATAAAGATGATGCTTACCCCAATGGTGCAGACCAAGGAGTTTATTCTGGAAGGAAACCTCATGAATGTACTGATTGTGGGAAAAGCTTCCTCTGGAAAACACAGCTTACTGAACACCAGAGAATTCACACTGGGGAAAAGCCCTTTGAGTGTAATGTGTGTGGAAAGGCCTTCAGGCACAGCTCATCCCTAGGTCAGCATGAAAACGCACACACAGGAGAGAAACCCTACCAGTGCAGTCTCTGTGGGAAAGCCTTCCAGCGCAGCTCCTCTCTGGTTCAACACCAGAGAATTCACACTGGGGAAAAGCCCTATCGATGTAATCTCTGCGGCAGGGCATTCAGACACGGCACATCCCTCACTCAACATGAGGTCACACATAGCGGAGAGAAACCCTTCCAATGTAAGGAATGTGGGAAAGCCTTCAGTAGATGTTCTTCCCTTGTCCAACATGAGAGGACTCATACTGGAGAGAAACCTTTTGAATGTAGCATATGTGGGAGAGCTTTTGGTCAGAGCCCATCCCTTTATAAGCATATGAGGATTCATAAAAGAGGCAAACCCTACCAAATTACTAACTTCAGCATGGCTTTCGAGTCTGACACATCTCTTATTCAAGGTCAAAGTGCACTTACTGAAGTGAAATCATACCATTGTAATGACTGTGGGGAAGACTTCAGTCACATTACAGACTTCACTGACCATCAGAGGATCCATGCTGGAGAGAATTCCTATGACTCTGAACAGGCCTTTAGTCAGCAGTCTCTATCCCATCCTCGAGAAAAACCCTATCTGTGTAATGTATGTGGAAAAGCTTTTAAAAGAAGTACAAGTTTTATAGAGCATCATAGAATTCATACTGGAGAAAAACCCTATGAATGTAATGAATGTGGAGAAGCCTTCAGTCGACGCTCGTCACTTACCCAACATGAGAGAACCCACACTGGAGAGAAACCATATGAATGTATTGACTGTGGAAAAGCCTTCAGTCAAAGTTCATCCCTTATTCAGCATGAAAGAACTCATACTGGAGAGAAACCCTATGAATGTAATGAATGTGGGCGTGCCTTTAGGAAGAAAACCAACCTGCATGATCATCAGAGAATTCATACGGGAGAAAAACCCTATGCTTGTAAGGAATGTGGGAAAAACTTCAGTAGGAGCACAGCTCTTACTAAACACCAGAGAATTCATACACGAAATAAACCGTAGAAAACCTAAAATTATGGAATGGATAAGAAGCTTTGTCTAAAATACGGTTCCAATCCAGTATCAAGATTCTGAAAGTTTGAGAATATAATTATGTTTTTGTATGCTGCATATGGAGAAAACTGTGCCATTAGATTTTTTTAAAAAAATAAAAGCCACTCTTTCGAATTTGATTACAGGCTTCTTGTAAAACTACATATGTAACCATTTAGAAATAATACGATCTTGCTAAGGCTTTTGATGGTGTGTGTCTGAAATCACCAAGTTTTGACAGCTTGGTATGTAAATTCTACTGTCTACAACCTTAAAGGAAACTCATAGTATGGCCCAAACTCATTTTAAATATTACTTTACAGTTTCACATGACTGAAACGCTTATGTGAAGCTTGAAATGGTGGAAACCAGTTTGTTTCCAAGAATTCACCACTTGAAGTAAAACAGCTATCCCAACCACTTTACTGGACAGAGGGAGTGGAGTGAAAGCTGAACTTGGTTGCACAGTAGGATAGAACTTGTACTAGCAAACAGGAATGGAAAATGCTGGGTTCCTGGTTCCTGGGCCTCATACCATTGCTATGGAAAGGTATTTTGAAATTCAGAGGGCTTTAAAGTAAAAATGTTAAAATAGATATCCAAACGTTTTGTCAACTCCCACGGGTTGGACATTTTGGAGTGCCTTAAGACATAATAGGTAACAAAGAATATGCAAATTTACCACAAATGTAAGGCCACTTACAAAGCAAAAGGTTAGCAGAAACTGAAAATGGACTGGTCACATGCACACCCTTCTCAGCTATAATTACACCTTCAGCTGGTGTCATTTCATTGTGCTTTTCATGGCACTGCTTGAAAAAGTATGACATCAAGACTTCCTCTCCACTACCTCCCCACCCCACCCCTCTATCACTGTCCCTGTCTTTTCCTTTTTCCTCGTTTTGCCAAGTTAATTTACTATAGAGAAGTATAAACCTAATTACCCACAGCCATAAACTTTCTCTTTGATTCCGTTTACAGAAACAGCATGTTTTGGTCCTTTTTGTGTGCAAAGAAAGTATACTGCCATTTCAAAAACCATGTTAGTTCTGTTTCTCTTCTATTAGCAAACCATGAGATACGCTTCCTTGGTATTTCTAATTAGCTATCCTGAAGGAATTTCCAGAACCTTTTTTGGTTCATTTAACAACAGTGCAGATGAATTTGGAATAACTGAACATTTGTGGGGTTCCCTTTTTCCTCGAGGTCCATTGGACACCAGTCCACAAGAACAAAGGAGTAGAAGTGGTGACGGAGCTTTGGATGGTCCGTGAACACGGCAGAAACAGCCTTCCAGGACATGACTTCAATGAGACAGCTCAACTTTACTCCAGAGTGAGGGGAGATATAAAGGATGGGGACAAGCTGGGTTATCACCTAATTTACATAAGGCGGCACACTCCTATCATATAGCTGTATTAGTGGCAGCATGACCCTATGAAAATAGCTAGAGCATGTTACTTAATTACCATGTGGCAGCAAGGGAGAGTATTTGCAGGGAACTGTGTCGTCTTTGAGATAAGTCAGGCATCCAGGCCTAAAGACATCCTCCAGATAAGGCTAGGTAGAGAGCAGGAAGCTCCCACTGGTAGGGAGTTCTCCATATTGTGCCAAGCCTGGGGGAGCTGCTAAGCTATGGTAGACTGCAACCTCTGACGATTGGGGCCTCCCAACAAACACTGATCCCTTTCACACATTATACCTAAGTCCTCCAAGTCCTGATGGTAAGTTTCAGGGAGGTATGCTAATTGTTATGAGTGGGGCTAATTGGTGAAACTTTCCTTTAGCTTTTTTGCATACTGGATAACAAGATCCATTAACATTACTTATTCTGTATGGTATGAGGTAGCTTTCAAGAATTCATCATACTTTTTTTTTTTACAGGGATAAATATTCATGGGAGCTGAAATGTGGTGTGTCTCCCAATAAGTCTATTACCCGTGAATCAAAATGAATAAGACATTCCTTTGCTGATAGGCACATCCAAGATGGTAGCTATTCAAAGAAATCTTGTGTATGGCTCCATGCTTAGCGGATAATGTCAAGACCATGCTGGTGCTGTCTGATAAAGAGTTTGACAGTGGGTAATTCTGTTCAGATTCTCTCCTATTCAACAGTTAGGACTCCTGTCAGGAACTTTCTACTGATTTAGGGGGATCTTTATGTGCGACTGTTTAAGGAAATAACATGGATTATAAACAATTGAGTGTTGCCCAGTGTTACTGAAGTTTATAAAAAGCAGTTCCAAAAGACCAGAAAGACCGTGCTGGTTGGTATGTGGAGGGAATCTGGCCTTTATCCAACCATAACTGAGTTTCAGCACCTCTCCATTGACAGGAAGGAAATCCAGGATACACTTGTGGCTAATTGAACAGAGGGCTCTCCTAGCACCAGCAGTCACACACCATGCACTTATGAATACCCAGCCTTTCGGGGCTACAGGACATGCATACCTGTTAATATCATTGTGTTCTTTCAATAAGTAGCCTTCTGGGAGTCCATTTGTCATCCGTTTTCAGAGCTTAACTGAAATTAAAGGATAGCACATCAAGAAAGAGGGACTAACTGCTCTGTTCTTCGTTCACAGCCAGGTAAGGTATTAATCACTACCATGTATTAGTGTTACTGCATGAAAGACCTAAGTCTTTTGTTCTGCTGTTTTGTTTAATCCTCACAGCTGGATAGAGGTGCTGGGGAGGCTCTTTGCCCACTGTCTTCATTACTGTTCTGTTGCTGTGAAGAGATACCATGACCAAGGCAACTTAGAGAAGGAAGCTTTTCTTTTTTTATTTTATTTATTTACTTATTTACTTATTTACTTATTTACTTACTTACTTACTTACTTACTTATTTATTTATTTATTTATTTATTTATTTATGACAGGGTTCTCTGTGTAGTCCTGGCTATCCTGGAACTCACTGTGCAGACCAGGCTGGTCTCAAAATCAGAGATCCACCTGCCTCTGCCACCAAAGTGCTGCAATTAAAGGTATGTGCCAACACCGCCTAGTTTAGAAGGAAACATTTAATTGAGGGCTTTCTTATGGTTTCAGGGGATTAGCCCATGATGATTCAGAAGGATGGCAACAGGCAGGCAGCCATGGTGCTGGAGGAGTAGTTGAGAGCTTACATTTTATCTGCAAGGTGAGGTGGGGGATGGGGGAGGGTGTAGATTGGGCCTAGGCTGGGCTTTTGAAACCTCAAAAGTCCACCCCACCCCCAGTGGTACACCTCCTCCAATGAAGCCATACCTCCTAATCCTTCCTAAACAGTCCACCAACTGAGAAAGAACATTCAACTATATGAGCCTATGGGGCCAGTCTCATTCACACCACCACACCCGCCTCTTCTCTCATAATAATCCCTGCTGTGCTGACCTTAGGGTCATAAGTTACGATGTCACCGTAGGTCCAACAATCCCTCCGTTTTGCTTAAGCTTATTTTGGACATGTTTTTGTTGCTTATATTAAATAAGCCTACTATATGTATTATGTCCTTGATAGAGAGGCAGATAGCCTGTCTGTGCCTGGAGTACTGTCCATGGCAGGTTCATCATTTAACCCCAGGACTGTCTAGCTCTAAAAGCATAGCTTTTAGCATCTAAAAGTATAGTTTTGTTTTGTTTTTCCATGACAGGGTTTCTCTGTGTAGCCTTGGCTGACCTGGAACTCGCTCTGTAGATCAAGCTGTCCTCAAACTCACAGAGATTCTCCTGCCTCTGCCTCCCAAGTGCTGGGATTAAAGGTGTGTGCTACCACCACCTGGCCTAAAAGTATAGTCTTAGGGACGTCTCCAGAGCCATGTTGTATTTGATTTGAGGAGCCGCATCTAACTCTGTCCTTATGGGGCAAAGGAACACAGTGACAAACAGAGATGAAGTGGTGACAGGTCTGTGGATGTGTTGAGTGCTCACATGCCACAACTTGTGGAGTCCGCTCTCTATGAACCCCATGTGTGGGTCCCAGGGATGCAATTTAAGATTGTCAGGGTTGGCAGCAGTGCCGTTACCCATCGAGCCATCTCTCTGGCACTCTGCCTCTTTTTTTAAAGACAGAGCCCTTCTTAGGTTCTGTTACTGCAGTGAACACCATGACCAAGCAGCAGGCTGGGGAGGAAAGGGTTCATTAGGCTTACACTTCAGCATTGCTGCTCATCACTGAAGGAAGTCAGGACAGGAACTCAAACAGGCCAGGATCCTGGAGGCAGGAGCTGATGCAGAGGCCGTGGCGGGGTGCTGCTTACTGGCTTGTTTCCCATGGCTTGCTCAGCTCACCTTACAGAGCCCAGGACCAACAGCTCAGGGATGGCACCACCCACCATGGGCTGGGCCCTCCCCCGTTGATCGCTAGTTGAGAAAATGCCTTATAACTGGACCTCATGGAGGCATTTCCTCAGCTGAGGCTCCTTCCTCTGATGACTAGCTTGTGTCAAGTTGACACAAACCAGCCAGTACAGGGTCTCATTGAACTCACTAATCCAGCTCAGCCCAGCTGACTGCGTCAGCCCCAGGATCCTCCTGTACCAGCCTCCCCAGCAGTGGACGTACAGTGTGTGCCGCCATGCTCAGCTCTCCAGATCTGTTTGAAGCATCCGTATCAGGCCTCATGCTTGCATGGCAAGTACTTTTCCAACTGATCGGTCTTCCCTGCCCCACCCCCACCCTTTTTTGGAGACAGGGTCCTATGTAACTCAGGCTAATCTCAAACTTACAATGTAGTTTAGGATGGCCTTGAACTACTTATTTTCCTGCCTCCACCCTGTCACTACTTAGGTACAGCCCACCATGCCTGGTGAGATTTACAGTTTAATAAAGTTCCCAAAAGGGCTGGAAAGATGGCTCCATGGTTAAGAACACTTGCTGCTCTTCCAGAAGACCTAAGTTTGGTTCTAAGCACTCATGTAGGAGAGCTTACAACCACAAAAATCCGACACTTTCTTCTGGCCTCCATGAACACACATGTGCACACACAACCTTTTAAAAAGTTCCTAGGTGATAGTAATATTGCTGGTCCAAGAGTCACAAGTCTAGGTCATCAAAAATCCTCCTAGTTGGCCTGGAGAGATGGCTTAGCAGTTAAAAGTGTGGCTGCTCTTGCAGAGGACCCAGGTTTTATTCCTGGCACCCATATGGTGTAACTCCAGTTCCAGGGGAAGGGATCTGACTCCTTCAGCCTTGTGGACACCATGCATGCAAGTGGTGCACAGACACACATGCAAGCCAAACACACACACACTTCAAACTAAAATAAACTGCAACCCTTTGCATCTGGGAGTCGAGATACACCTGTAATCCCAGCACTTGGGGGTAGAAATGGGAGGATGAGGAGCCCAAGGTCAACCTTAGCTGCACACTGAGCTCAAAGCCTGCCTAGGCTACATGAGACCCTGTCTCAAAACATTACTCCGTTAGCTGAAACTAATGAAAAATACCACTGAGTTCATGCCTGGAGTCCCACTGCTCTGGAGGCTGAGGTGGGAGAATAACTGTGAGCTAGAGGCCATCCCAGGCGACAAATGACTTCCACGTTAGCCTAGGCTAAAGTGAGAAATTTAACAAAAATAATAGTAATTATTAACTGAAAAGTAACTACTGTCAGGCCAGGCATGATGGCACACGCCTTTAATCCCAGCACTCGGGAGACAGAGGCAGTCAGATTTCTGAGTTCAAGGCCACCCTGGATTACAAAGTGAGTTCCAGGTCACTCAGGGCTACACAGAGAAACCTTGTCTTGAAATACCATACCAAAAAAAACAAACAAAAAAAAAACCCAAAACTGTCTCAGGGTACTACTGTTTTTCTAATCTATCACCTCCTTTAGTTTATTCAAACTCTTACTCAGTTTTTCCGGTTATATCCTTTCTTCAATCATCCAGACAATGTTTCATGGAGGATGTAGTTCAAATAATAAGGATAATTACTGAGAGAATGAAAATCTTAAGTTCATTTCTCTATGCTTCTTTCTTTTGTATCTCATTTGGTTATTTCTATAATGTGGCTACTTACTGCCTCCTAAAGGCCTCTGCATTGAAGGTCTGTGGCAGTATCGGAAGGTGCTGGAACTTTTAGGTAGCAGGGCTTAATGAAGGAAATGGAGCATTAGGAGTATACCTTTGGAGGGACCCAAGCCCTTCCTAGCTCTTCCTAGTGACCATCAGTCCTCTGTGACATGCACCTGTCATGATGCATGGTGATGCCACAGGCCCAAAGCAACAGAACA
Organism: Peromyscus eremicus; assembly: GCF_949786415.1. Taxonomy (NCBI): domain Eukaryota; kingdom Metazoa; phylum Chordata; class Mammalia; order Rodentia; family Cricetidae; genus Peromyscus; species Peromyscus eremicus. The sequence goes on along the minus strand of NC_081420.1, from coordinate 101,788,289 downwards.
GGAAGCATAGACTAAAACTTCTGAAACCGTGAGCAGAAATAAGCTTTTCTCCCTTGAAGTTGGTTATCTCAGGCATTAGTAATCAAAAGCTGATTTACCTATAAAAGCTGAAAAAATAGTGTATGTTGGGGGAGGAAGTGTGTAATGGAGCTCCGCCACAGTGGATACAGCTAATACAGTCTCAGCCTCAGTACAGCAGGGTCATCCTTGAAGACCACACCACATGGCCTTCTGGGTAGCCGCTTCTCCCACAGTGGTCTGCAGGGCTCAAGCCTGGGGCTTCTTAACAACCTGTGTAAGAGGGATCAGCCTGGCCAATGTGGTGTCTGAGATCAAGTGCCATACATGGCCACTCCTGCTGCACAGCCAGGCCAGGGGTTTGGAGCAAGAAGAGCTGGCAGCAGGTGACTGTTGCTGGGCATCCCCTCAAAGTCATACCAAGTTGCCAGACTCCTCTTCACATATAGGGATTTCAGTACACTTCCCCAAAGCTACTCCTCTCCAAATATCTCAGGAGAATGCAGCACCCTTGCTTTCCTTGAAAGTGGTTTATTCAGCCAAGCTTTAAATCAGGACTTAGCAGTATGCTACAGCTGCTGAGTCTCACTGGAAAATATTTGTGTTCGCTTAAGGTGTCTCCTTCCTTTCCTGGAAGGGGTCACCTGTTCACATTTACATCTGTTTGGGGCTGATTATGAACCATGCCATGCTCCTTAAAGATCTTACTTTCAGGGATTCATTTTGTGAATAGATGAGGTTCTCTCATTGTGTATCTTACATGTTAATAGTACACTGCTTTCTTTCTTTCTTTCTCTGCTGCATGCCTGACCTCATACAGGGTTCAGCACCTCCTAGGTGTACACTTAGCATTGACGAACAGAACAAATGGACAAGTTCAAGGCTGCTCAGTGCTTTCCTGCTTCTCTTTTATTGTCTTTTTTTAAATGGGTGCATGGTCTGTACATATGTCTGCACCATGTGTGCCCCTGGTGCCCACACAGGCCAGAAGAGGGCATTGGATCACTCTCTTTTAGAATTACAGACAGTTATGTGGGTGCTTGGAATGGGATCTCCGTCCACTGGAAGTTAATACTGCAGATCCATCTTTTCAGCCCCCAGTGTTTCTAGTTCTTGTTTGGTACTCTTGGCTCTCTGTATGATCTGAGGCAAATCCCTAAGTTCTCTGTACATCAGTTTCCCCTACTGTTAAATGGGCATATTAATAACCCACTTGGGGCTAACAGTTGCATGATATGTGCTGTGGTCAGCACTTTTAGATGCTTCTTGCCATGATTTTGTCCTTTCAGAAACAGGTGGGCCTGGAGTTCGAAGACACTAGCTGCCACAGCCCACCTAACAGGGCTTGACAAGAGGATTAAGTGAGGGTACCTGTAAAGTGCTTAGCACTGCACCTCGAATATAAAAGTGCGTTTTAAAGTGCCCAGGGCTAGGTCAAGCATGGTGGAACACACCTGTAATTTCAGGGCTTCTGAGGTTAAGGTAGTGAGCTTGAGGCAAGCCTTGGCTACATGATATCTTGGCTCAAAGAAAACGAACAAACAAAAAACACTATAAATAAACGTGTGGACCTCAAGTGAATAGGGTACAACTTTGGAGGTGCTGGCCCGAAGAACTTTCTGGGAGCGTCTTACCCACTCCCGACGGCAGCTAAGTGCGCCTTCCTGATGACCACCAGGGGGCGCAGGCGCACTGCTGAGGGCTCCGGAGTCTCCTGGAGAGTCGGAGAGTCCAGCAGCAAGAGCGGAGCGTTGTCCAGCATCCTCCGGGATTTTATTTTATTTCTTTTTTTCTTCTCTTCCTCCCCTCTTATAAATGATACTGGAACTTCACCTACCCTCAGGAGATGAGCCGCCCTCAGCAGCTCCCATCCTACCGTCCTACGCCAGAGAGGAAGAGACCCAACACCCAGCATTAAAGAATGCCACAAATCTTCACTACCCCCAAAAGAAAAAAATCGAGGCACACTCCATAGGTCCTTAGCACTTGGTGCTCTCTATACCTGGAATATTCTTCTCCAAAGGTGGTTTCCTCCCTCACCTTCAAGTCTTTATTTAAATACCAGCTTTTCAGCAAAGCCCGCCTCTGCTGATTCCTCCATCAACATTTCTACTCCAGAAAAATTGTCACCTTTACCAAGCATGGTGGTGTTCACCTTTAGTCCAGCACTTAGAAGCCATAGAGAGGTGGATCTCTGTGAGTTCAAGGTCAGCCAAGGTAACACAGTCCCTGTCTCAAAACAGAAAAAAAAAAATTAGAAAATATTGCCACCTTCTGACATGTCTGCCATATTACCCATTTACTGCGTTTTCCATCCATCTCCTCTGGTAGTGTAAAGTCTGTAACAACAAGTATTTTTCTCAGCTCCATTCACTGCTACCTCTCCAACACATCAAATAAAACTTACCACATGTTATAGTTACTGTCTTAGTTAAGGTTACTGTTGCCACAAAGGGACACCATGGACAACTCTTATAAAGAAAACATTAAGTCAGGTTGGCCCACTTACAATTTCAGATGTTCAGTCCATTACCACCATGGCGGGGAGCATGGCAGGGTACGAGCAGATGTACCAGAGCTGAGAGTGCTAGTCTTTCAGGGAACAGGAAGTCAACTGAAAGTCACACTGAGGGAAATGAGCAAAAGAGCCTCAAAGCCCACCCCCACAGTGACACACTTCCTCTAACAAGGCCACAACTCCTAATAGTGCCACTCCCTTTGGGGACCATTCTCTTTCAAACCAGCACTGTCACTTAATACATATATGCTAGATGAAGGTAATTGTCCGTTATTCCATTACAAATGACCCCAAGCTTAGCAACATCAGCTACAGGTAATTCCTCTCACACCATTTCTGAGGGTCTGGAATCTGGGGGCTGTATAGCGTGTGGTCACTCTCAGGTCCATCCCTGGGACTGAGATCCAGCTGTTGTCCAGGGCTGGGTGCAGAAGCCACTTCGGAATTTACTCATGATTGTTGGCAGTCGAGTGTGTGACTGGCCATTGGTGGGAAACATCAGTTCTTAGCCAAATGGATCACTCCACATGGCTGCCTCTTGTCACAGCCTTCCCCAAAATGGTAAGTTAGACAGAACACCCAAGAGAAAATCCACTGTCTTTTCATTGCCTACTTGCAAATGCAGTGTACCTGTCTGTGGCATGTTATTGTTTGTTTTTACTCCTTTTTGGGGAACCCACCACCCAGCTCCCAAATAAATCACACACAGAGACTTATTCTTAGTTATAAATGTCCGACCTTAGCTTGGCTTGTTTCTTGCCGACTTTCCTTAAATTATCCCATCTACCTTTTTTCTCTGGGCTTTTCCCATTTTCTTACTTCTGTAAATCTTACTCCTATTCTGTGGCTTGCTATATAGCGGGGTGGCTGGCCCCTGGAGTCCTCCTCCTTCACTGGTTCTTTTTTCTTCCTTCTAGATTTCTCCTCTATCATCTCTGCCTGCCAGCCCTGCTCATTTCTCACTCCTGCATCATCATTGGCCATTCAGCTCTTTATTAGACCATCAGGTATTTTAGACAGGCACAGTAACACAGCTTCAGGGTTAAACAAATGCAACATAAACAAAAGTAACACACCTGAAAATAACATTCTACAACAGTGGCAGACTTAATTTCTGCCACACCCTCTCCCTCAAAGAAGTGCCTGACGTAATTGCCGCAACTTGTAAAGTGGGCTTCCATGGCAAGGGGGGTTTGCTTTTGAAGGAGTGTGAGATGGGAAGGGTGTTCTGGACTGCACAGGTGAGCTCAGTGTTGTCGTGAGGATCCTTCTAAGGGGGAAGAGGAAGCCCAGGAGAGTCAGAGTGAGTGACAGGTGTAGTGGTGGGAAAGGGCGTTGGAGTGATGCACTTGGAAAATGGAGGAAGGGGCCTTGAGCTAAGGCATGCAAGCAGCCTCTAGATCAGATGGATAAGCTAAGGAAACAGATTCTTCCCTGGAGCTTCCGGAAGGAACAAAACCACACATCTGGAGGCACAGGTCATGGGTAGGGTATGTGCCCAAGATGTACAAGGTCCTGGGTTTGAAAAGGAGAGAAGGAAAGTGGAAGGAAGGAATGGAGGGAGGGAGGGAGGGACCCTGCGGATCCTTGATTGTAGCTCAGGAAGACCCAATTAAATGAGTGGTTCCCGAAGCTGGAGATTAGACTGCATTATTTTAAACCATCACGCCTGTGGCAGTTTGCTACAGCATCGGTAGAAAGTGGGCAAGCCAGTCTTTGTTGTATTAGAAGTGAACCACTAAGTCCAGCTCATATTCACAGGGTGTGAACACACACAATTATTAGGAATCATTTTAGAAGCTGCTTATCACAATGAATAAATTAACATGAACCTCACTTTACAGGTAGGTAAACTGAGACCTGGAGGAGTTAAATAGCTTGGCTGAAGATATGTAGCTAATAATGGTGGAGTCAGTACTGTCTGACACTTAGAATAAATGCCAAAGTCCTTGAAATTTTTTATTGCGTTAGTTTTTGGGGAAGGACGTGTGGAGGTCAGAGGACAACTTTCAGGAGTCAGTTCTCTCCTTCCATTATGCGGGTCCTGGGGATGCGATTCTAGTCTGCCTTGGTGGTAGGCACTTTATCTGCTGAGCCATTTCACAGGCTCCAAAAAAAACTTTTAAAATGGCTGTGAAGACCCATAAGAGCTAGGCCAGCTTCCCTCCCTAATTTTAAACACACCAAACATGCTCTCACCTCAGCACTTTTTTTTAATAGTCTCTCTGTGTAGCCCAGGCTGTCCCTGAACTCACAGCAGCCCTCATGCTTCACCCTCTTACTCGTGGAGATTACATTCGAGAGCCACCAAGCCCAGCTCCACCCCAGTGCCTTTGCACCTGTTGTCTCCACCTCATCCTCATGTCCCTCCTCAAAGGCAAGCCCTCTTCCCCGACTACCACTTACAAACACGGTGACTTCCTGTCTGTTCACCCCATTTAAGCTTGTCAAATCAAAAAGACAGCCTACAGGATGGGAAAAGATCTTCACCAACCCAACATCTGACAGAGGACTGATCTCCAAAGTATATAAAGAACTCAAGAAACTAGACATCAAAATACTGAACAATCCAATTAAAAAATGGGCTGAAGAGCTAAACAGAGAATTCTCAAAAGAAGAATCTCAAATGTCTGAAAGACATTTAAGGAAATGCTCAACATCCTTAGTCATCAGAGAAATGCAAATCAAAACGACTCTGAGATACCACCTTACACCTGTCAGAATGGCTAAGATCAAAAACACTAATGACTGTCTATGTTGGAGAGGATGTGGAGCAAGGGGAATACTCCTCCACTGTTGGTGGGAGTGCAAACTTGTACAACCACTGTGGAAATCAGTATGTTGGTTTCTCAGAAAATTGGAAATTGATCTACCTCAAGAACCAGCCATACCACTCTTGGGCATATACTCAAGGAATGCTCATTCATACCACAAAGATACATGCTCAGCTATGTTCATATCAGCATTGTTTGTAATAGCCAGAACCTGGAAACAACCTAGATGCCTGTCAACTGAAGAATGGATTAAGAAAATGTGGTACATATACACAATGGAGTACTACTCAGCAGAGAAAAACAATGACAGCATGAAATTTGCAGGCAAATGAATGGAACTAGAAAATATCATCCCGAGTGAGGTAACCCAGACACAGAAGGACAAACATGGTATATACTCACTCATAAGTGGATACTAGATAAAAAGCAAAGGTCAATCAGACTGCAACCCACAGAACCAGGGAAGCTATATAGCTGGGGGGACCCTAGGATGACTGTGGCTTATAATAAGTTTTTCCCAATCACTGGGCAAGCTTTAGTGAAACATTTCACTATTAGAATAAGAATTTGTACCGTATCAAGCTGATAAAAGAATACACTGGCTGTACTTTCAGGAGGGGAGGCTAGAATCTTTTTAGATTATGGATTAGCCTATAGAAAAATGTCTGCCGTAAATCAAACAGTGAAGGGGAAGATGAATAGGAATCTCACTTACACAACTTAAGTAAAACATAGCTCTCTGAGCAGATGAAGACAGGTTTCTTCTGTATCCCAGAATCTAATCAATATTTATATGTATAATTCAGCTATTATTTGGCTTAAAAGGGCTAATTGGGAAATGTTATCATTTTTACTATTTTCTACAGAGAAAATACTTTCCTGTTTCAAAAAAAGAATCTCCACACTTTAGGAATAGTCATGTCCTCCTCCTTTTACTTCACTTTTTCCTTCTGGAGGGAAGGCAAAAGAGCACTGAGGAGGAAAAGAGGAATAGACATCAGATGGCTGAAATATAATAAAACTCACTAAATTTTAGCTATAGTTGCTATTACAATTAATATTTCCAGGGGCAGGGGCATAATCAGCCTTGAGATTTCTTACCATGTATTAAATAATAGTCACTGTCTGCCTTTTTCTGCTAGACTGTATTATTATCATCTTTACCAGTTAGGAAACAAAATGTTTATTGTACTTATGTGGGGAACAGAAATCCTTAGATCTAAAACTTATGTTCATTTGTTTCTACACAAAATAAAATTATGAACTAAGGTGAAGACATCAAAGTGGAAAGAAAGAACTCTTTTTCTTAAAGTAAATTTTTGACTTTTTCTTTTAAAATAAAAAAAAAAGTTGGTCAAATTACTTCCTGTCTAACGTCTGTTCCCACCACTCCCAGCCCTCGTGAAGATGGAGCACTGCTTGCCTTGTTCGCTCTGTGTCCCCAGCACACACAGTAAGCATTCAGTACATATTTACCAGATGAGTGCATGTCTTCTTAAAGAGTGACACACCAACTGTTCAGGTCACTTCTCTGAGCTTATGAGGATTAAAGGAGATTTTAAAAGAAAATGAGATGGTGTAGGATCATAGGGTACAGTTTTAAAGAAATGGGTTTCGTTTCTCCTACCAACCCACTGGACCCGGGGGCATTGGCAGGTTTGGGTTCTGACAGCCCTTTGTCTCCACATTCTTCAAGCTGGCAGAGGGCTGAGCAAACCCCAGTGCCACTCTTTGGTAACAACAGATCTCTTCCCAGGCTGGTTCTGCTGGTTCTGCTGGTCCCCACACCTTCTCACAGGTGAAACCTTAGCCAGAAACCTCGGCTCTCCTAAGACTGAAGGTCCCCGTTATTTATGGGGGGTGTGGCAGGCAGAGAGAGAGCCCATCTTGAGACTGGTATGGAAGGTTGAATTATGTCAGTTCACAAGTCACTGTCTCTGGCCTTGAAGTCACTATGTTGCCCGAGGCAGCCTCAAATTTGTGGCAGTCCTGTCACCTCAGCCTCCCAGATGCTGGGGCCACAGGTGTGCATCACCATGGCCGCCTCATGCGCTTTTTTTGAATCCCTCTCTCTCTTTTCCCCTTTACCTGACTCTGCCGTGTTTAGCGATATCTTTGAGTTTTTATGTGATTATGTAAAATGGGTGGCGTTGCTTCATATTACTATGATTTTACTTAAAAATTTTAATATGTATTTGTTTCATATGTGTGCATATGCATGTTATGGAGGTGTGGAGGTCAGAGGACAACCTAAGAGAGTAGGTTGTCTCCTACCGTGTGGATCCTAGAGCTTGAACTCAGGTCATTAGGCTTGGGGCAGGCACCTCTACACCCTAGGCCATATTGCCAGTCACAGTTTTGTTTTGTTTTTTAATCAAGAGGCATCTTGTATTATTAGTTAGCTGACTAGGGACCTTTGCACTTCTCAAGTAGAAATCATGGTTAGAGAGCGGTAGCTATTCTAATGTTGGTAGACCTGGACCCTTGAGTGCCAAAGGCTGGTAGGATGCACTGACAGAGTCAGAACCTTATAGCTTTAAGTCCTGAGAACTAAGGGCTTTGGCTCCGGGCTCCCAGAGACCTGTGACTGTAGGTGCTCAGGTCAGTGGCTTATCACTCCAGGCTTTGCCAGTAGCTCGGCTCTTGCTAGTAGCTAATGTATCTCTGCCTTGAAGCAGCAGCAGCAGCAGCAGCAGCAGCAATCACCTAGTGTTGGAGCTCCCAAACCTCGGCTGTATGCCTCTACATCTTTTTTTTTTTTTTTAACATACATTGGTGTTTTGCCTGCATGTATGTTGTGTGAATGTATTAGTTCCCCTGGAACCGGAGCCACAAACAGTTGTGAGCTGCCATGTGGGTACTGGGAATTGAACCCAGGTCCTCAGGAAGAGCAGTCAGTGCTCTTAACCACTGAGTCATCTCTCCAGCTTCATCATCTTATATCTTTACTGGCATTGGGGTAAGGACCTTCAGCTCTTAAGGCTTAGCAACTTCCTGGAAGTCTTCCAGTCACCAGGGCCTCAGTTCCTCATCTTTGGCCTTTGATAACTTTTTCTGTATTTCCAAGGCTATCATCTCACAGTCTCTGCGCCAGGGGAACTCTGGATGCTCGCTCACCATTGCTGCTGCTGCCATGGCTGCTCTGCTGTCTCTTCTTCATGTAACCAGCTTAGCCTACATGTGATAGAAATCAAACATAAGCAAAGAAGTTTAGTCCCAGAACTCAGGGACACGAGGAATTTCTGTGAGTTCAAGGCCAGCCTGGCTTACATATTTTCCAGGCTAGGCAGGGCTATGTAATGAGAACCGGCCTTAAAAATAGATAGATAGATAGATAGATAGATAGATAGATAGATAGATAGATAGATAGATCATTTGTGAGAAATCATTTGTCTTAGTTAGGGTTTCTATTGCTGTAAAGAGACACCATGACCATGGCAACTCTTATAAAGGAAAATATTTAATTGGGGCTGGCTTACAGTTTCAGAGATTTAGTCAATTATCGTCATGGTGGGTGGCATGCAGGCAGACATGGCGCTGGAGAAGGAGCTGAGAGTTCTATATCTTGATCTGCAGGCAACAGGAAGTGAACTGTGACACTGAGCATAGGAGACCTCAAAGCCCACCCTCACAGTGACACACTTCCTCCAACAAGGCCACACCTACTTCAACAAAGCCATACCTCCTAATAGTGCCACTCCCTAGGGGGTCCATTTTCTTTCAAACCACCATACAATTATTATGTTGTTCTAACTCCAGGGAGCAGCAGAGAAGGATGTCTCCCAGCTGACTTGAAAAGTGAGCTGAAAAGTTTGGTTCTATAACCAGGCAGTAGGTGTGTGACAAGGATGTCTGTACCAGTCATGGTGCAGCTCTTTGTACAAATGAAGAACCATATTTGCACCAATCAAGCATAGCCCTTCATGCAAATGAAGGATTACCATCCGCAACAATCAGTGCCTTTTTGCTGGGCCAGGATGAAGATGGGGGAATGGGGAATGGAGGTAGGGCTTGGGATGGAGTTCTTCCCTCTGATCTGAATGAGACAGCTGAAGAGTAACCAGCATAGTTTAAAGTTTATCAAAGCTTATCTTATTATAGACTGATTGGTATTTTTTGGTAGATAGAGCCCAAGATGTAGCCCAAGATGACCTCAAAATCACAACAGAGGCTCACCTTGAATTCTTGACCATCTTGAGCACATCTGCTGAGTCCTGGCATCACACAACCAAGCCTGGCACCCCCGGGAGTTGCTCTTGCATGGAGCACTGCTTTCTAAGCTGGTGTTGTCACAACTAGAGCACGTGTTCAGCTGTGGTGGACATGGACCTTGGCCACAGCTGAGGAGTCCTCAGAGTCACAATAAAGTCCTCAAAACAACCAGGCTGCCATATGAGCAATCCAGCCAGGTACCAACTGAGGAGCTGCTAGCGTAACAGTTCCCTGACCAAGACACGAGGGAAGGTCCTGTCAGACAGCCAACTCTAGACAGTTTAGTCATTCCCAGAAGGCATTAAAAGGGTGTTTATAATAAAGACTTAACAAAAGCTCTGAACAAACAATTCTAACAGCCTTTAATGCTATTTTGTAGTTCTTAAAAATGCTTAATAGTGCTTAACTCTCGACCCAGTAGCCCAGATTGAGGTTGTTCCGGAATCTGTCCTATCATCATAGGTCAGATTTAGTTTCTTCCTGTGACAGCCGTTTTACAAATGTCCCCCCAACCCATTGGTCTCTTGACAGTCACATCTTCTGAAATAAAAGTTTGCATCCCTACAAAAGGTATACATCAAAGATGGAATAAATTCGATGGCTTTTTGGAAACAGAGCCTTTGGGAGGTGGATTCAATTCAGATGAGGTCATGAGAGTGGGAACATGATAGGACTTGTGCCCTTTTGTTTATTTTTGATAAGGCCCTAATTAGCCAGCCTGGCCTAGAACTTCTGGTCCTCCTCTCTGTCCCCTGGGCGCTGGGATTACAGGGGTGTGCCACCATACCTGGCTGTGAGTTTGTACCTTTAGAAGATGAGGCAGTCAGGGGCTGAGCAGACGGCTCAGTGGGTGAAGAGCTTGCTGTGTGAGCGTGAGGAGCTGGGATTCATCTGCAGCACCCATACAAAGCCCACACAGCCGTACACACCTGCAATCCCAGCACTGGCCAGAGTAGGTTCTTGGGGCTTGTTGGCCAGTCTGTTTAGCTGAATTGGTAAGTGCCAGACCAACAACAAGAGACCCTGTCTCAAAAACTAATGTGGAGAGTGAGTAAGGACACCAGACATCAACCTCTGGCCTTCACATGTCTGCACATACCCATGCACACAAACATCTGGACACACAGAAGCACATACTCACGAGAGGGGCAAGAGAAGGAAGAGCAGGAGAGGGGATGCCGGAGCTCACTGACTTTTACACACCAAGCAAAGGCCAAGGAGCACACAGAGACACTGGCCACCCGCAAGCTGGGAGAAGAGGCCTCAGAATAAAACCTGCCTTACTGGGAGATTTCATCCCAGCCTCCAGCACAGGAAATTTCTGTTGTTGAAGCCACCTGACTGTGGGCATCGTGCTGTAAATAACCAGCTCCCTGGGGTCCCTTGCTCTACTCAAACAGAAATCATGATTAGAGAGAAGTCACTATTCTTGTATTGGCAGACCTAGGCCCTGGAGGGCCAAAGGCTTGTGGGCTGGGCTGCAGATTCGGAGCTTTGTAGCTGATCCTGAACGTCTCAATAAAAACAACAAAAACAAGCCGCAATGTTTATTAAGCATCGAGTTTGCTGTAATTTCCTCTCCTTTCTTTTATTTTGTGTGTAGGTATGTATGTCTGAGTATATGTGTATGCATGCTTCATTGAATTCTCACCAAACTCCTTGAGCAGCTGCTGTTCTGACCCTTCTGCAGGTGAAAATAACAAGGATTCTGGGGCTGCTGAGGTGGCTCAGTAGGCGTGGTGGTTTGAATGAGAAATTCACTCACATGTGTGAATACTTGGTCCCTGGTTGGTGGCACTGTTTGGGGAGGCTATGGAATCTCTAGGAAGTGGAGTCTTGCTGGAGGAAGGATGTCAGGGAGGGTGGGCGTTGAGAGCTCAGAGCCTGACCCCACTTCCAACTTGCTCTCTCTGCTTTGCATTTTGTGGCTGAAGATGTGATCTCTCAGCACCCTGCTGCCACGGACTCTCTCTCTGGAACTGTAAGCCCAAATAAACTCTTCCATAAGTCAATTTCGGTCAGTTTGTCATAGCAACAGGACAGCACTTAATACCGTGGGTAAATGTGCTTGCTGCCAAGCCTGAACACCTGAGTTGGATCCTGAGACCCACATGGTAGGAGAGAAGCACTCCTGTGAGAGTTCTGACCTCCACTCATACTGAGACACATGCAGCCCCCACAAACACACATGTAAACACAAGTAAGGTGCCATACAGATGCCTAGGGATCACCAGCTGCAGCTCAACTTCTGTTGTTTTGTTTGTTTGTTTGTGAGACAAGATCTTACTCCATTCCAGGCTGACTTTGAACTTATGATCATTCTCTCTCATCCTCCTCAAAGCTGAGACCATGAGCGTGTGCCGCAAGCCTCAGCTGTTGTTGTTTCGTTATTTTTTGTTTTGTTTCGTTTTCCAAGACAGGGTCTCTCTACACAGCTCTGGCTCTCCTGGAACTCACTCTGTAGACCAGGCTGGCCTGGAACTCACAGAGATCCGCCTGCTTCTGCCTCTCGAGTGCTGGGATTAAAGGTGTGCACTACCACCAACGCCCAGCTGTTCTATTTTTATTCTTATACTTCCCAGTTCATCTATCTAACCCACACAAGTCACAGGTTGTTGTAAGTTCACAGAGTTGTGTGGCTCCACCATGAGCAATTCCAGGATATTCACACCATCCCTGGAAGAAACACTGTGCTCCTCAATCCTCTCAACCCCAGGCAACTGTTCATCCACTTTATAGCTCAACAGACTTTCTTATTCTGGACACTTCAATAAGTGAAAGCCCACAACACACAGGGCACAGCACACAGCACACAGCACACAGCAGGCTATTCCTTGGCCTTTTCACTCAGTGTGATGTTTTCAAGGTCCATCCATTCTACAGCACATACAGACATTGTATTTCTTCCAAAATTGGAATAACATTCCCTTGTATGGTATGTCACATCTTATTTATGCACATATCAGTTAATAGTACTTGTGTTCTTCTACTTCTAAAAGTACCTTGTATTTAGTCTTGAGTAATTTTGTACCTGTACATAGCATATCTTGATCATACTCACCCCTAACATGTCCATCATGTCTCCCCCTCCTCTCTCTCTCTCTCTCTCTCTCTATATATATATATATATATATATATATATATATATATATATACACACACACACACACACACACACACACACACACACACACACACACACAAATGATCTCCATCCACTAAGTACCATTAGTGCTGCCTTCTGGAATGCTGACGGACCGTGTTAGCTTCATCTTGTGCACGTAACCATAGCTGCAGTGAGTTCAGGAGTGCGAAGGTAAGCCATGTACAGGAGACAGCATTCCACAGCGCTCCTCCCCATCCCTCTCTACCACAGTGTTCCCCAAGCCTTTTGACGGAGCACAGGTCTGCTTTTTAGCTGTCGTAAACAGAGCTCCTATACACTTTCATGTAGAAATTTCTATGTAGACATATATCATTTCTTTCAGGTATGTACTCAGAAGTGGAGTTGCTAGGTCAGATAGTAATTATGTTTAACATTTGGAGGCAACACCTGTTTTTAATACATTCCAATAGCTGAAAGTGGTTTCTGCCATTAAAGATAATCAAAAGGATAATAACATGTTGTAACACACAAAAACGGCACAGGGCTGCAATTCAGAGTACACAGAGCTGCCTTTATTCGACTGGTGTTATCCACGGATGCGTCTGCGTTGCAATGGTAGCATTGACTAGTATGATGAGGCCGATGGCCTGCAAAGTCTAAAATGCTCACTGTGTAGAAAAGGTTTGTTAACCCCTGAAAACTGTGTTGGTATTACTGTTGACTCTTGTTTGAGATAGAGTCTCATGTACCTCAGGCTGGCCTCAAATTCACTATGTAGTCCAAGGATGACCTTCAATGCTGATCCTCCTGCCTCCACCTCCCGAGTGTTAGGATAGCAGATGTATACCACCATGCCATGTGGATGCCGTGCTGAGGATCACACCCAGAGCTTCTGCATGCTAACCACACACTTTACCAGCTGAGCTTCAGCCCACCTCCTAGTGGTTCTCACCAGCCCCTGAAGGTAGCTTGGCTATGTCCTGCCTCCAGGTTGGATGGTAACAGGACCCAGGCCATCAGCCTCTCCCCCAACAGATGCTTGCTATAACATAAAGAAATGAATTCCTGGATCAGTGAGATGGCTCAAAGCATAGAGATATTTGGTGCGAAGCTAGAGATCTGAGTTTAATCCCTGGGACCCCCATGGTAGAAGGAGAGAACCAAGTCCAACAAGTTGTCCTCTACCACATACAAACAATGGCATACATGTACTCCCACATATAAACAGACACATGCAGCCAAAAATAAATAAATAGCTGGGCATGGTATTGCACATCTTTAATTCCAGCACTCCGGAGACAAATGCAGGAGGATCTCTGTGTGTTCAAGGCCAGGTGTGTCTACACAGCGAGTTCCAGGCCAGTCAGAGCTACACAGTGAGACCCTGTGTCAACAAACAAACAAATATGATCTTAAAAAAGAAATGAAACCTTGTGTCTGGCCCATCTTCTGGATAAGAGCGTTGGGCTCAGGCTGGTTCGTGTACACTGGGGAAAGATGAGGAGTGAGACTTAGCTTTTCTGTCTTCCTAGGCAACTTCCTCCCCTCCAGCTGAGAAGACCTGACCCTGAATAATTCATGGCTGGGGTTTGCAGAGCACTCCAGCTCTTCAGAGCACTTTGACCATCATTAATTAGTAAGAACTTGGCTCTAGCTGTCACCATGTTAAAGAAAGACAGAAGTGGCTTTAATGTCTCTACCGATAAAACTAGAAGCTTCCATCTTCATGAGCTACATGACAAAGCCTTGACCAGCAGCTTCCTTCTCCCTGCCCACCGCTCCATTGCCTCCCTAGACCTAATGTTCTGGCTGATACCCCTGAGAAGCCATGTCCCGTTTGCCCTCATCATCCTGTCTGAAAGGAGCAAAGACACCATCTCTGGGCTTGTGAGGATTATTGTCATGGAGTTTATCTTTACAAAACTGGGATGTCCAATGGCCCCGCAGCTTTGGAAGGCAACTCAGCAGCTCCCCAAATAGTCACACATCAAGCGATCAGATGTCCCAGCAGTTCCACACTTGGGTTATAGCCAAGAGGAATGAGAACACATGCACACAGAGCCTGTACATATGGCACATTGTTATAATAACTCAGAAGTAATGGGGCTGGAGCGACGGCTCAGCGCTAAGAGCACTTGCTGATTTGCAGAGGACGCAGAACCCTCGTGGTGGCTCACAACCATCCGTAACTCCAGTTCCAGGGCATCTGATGCCTTCTTCTGACACCTGAGGGCACCAGACACATACATGGGACCCAAACATACCTGCAGGCAAAACACTCATACACATGAAATAAATACATCGAAAACAAAACAGATTCCAGGGCCCATTTCAGATAGTGAGAGGACAGGTTTTGTTTGTGGTTGTTGTTGCTTTTATTTTTGGTTTTTGTTTGGTTGGTTGGTTGGTTTGGTTTGGTTTTTCGAGACAGGGTTTCTCTGTGTAACAGTCCTGGTTGTCCTGGATCTTATTTTGTAGACCAGGCTGGCCTCAAACTCACAGAGATCCGCCTGCCTCTGCCTCCTAAGTGCTGGGATTAAGGGTGTGCCACCACTGCTCCAGCTTTGTTTTTTCTACCAAAGGTAGCTAACCCATCAAGGGCTGGTCCATACATCTCCTTCACTTTAATCTTCCGACTTGAAAATTTTAATGCAGATCTCTTACTCACCCTCACCTGTGAATACTTTGGTTTATACGAAAGATGCCCCTGAATCCTCCAAATGTAATGGCCTAGAGTAACTGACCCTTCTCCCTTTTCCTTCCTTTCCTTTGCACTGACTCTTTAAATGAGTCAATCATGAAAGATTGTGAGGTCAGACCCCAGCCAATGAGGAAAACACACACACACACACACACACACACACACACACACACACACGCGCGCGTGCACACGCGCACACACACACACACACACACACACACACACGTCACAGTGCATTTAGAATAAAAACCAAGTGAACTTTCTGCCCAGTGTGCTTGCTTCCTAGTTTGGATGGTGTCACATCCTTTTTCCGAAAAGAAATTGCCTGCCAAGCTCCCTGCACTTTATTCATGTATATAGAGATTATTCTTTGTTTCTAATACCAGTCTATTAGAATCTATATTTTTAAAAACTCTCTAGGTGAGTCTGGTAGTTGGGCTACTTTGAGAACATGATGATCCAACTTGGAGCCATGGAGCTTATTTACCCTTCCTCAAATCCCTTTTGTTGTTTCCTATTGACCTGCCAACAATTCCTGTGTTTAAGAGCTCCAACTCGTAGCCTCAATAATAACACACAGCCCCTGGGAGTTTATAATTTCCCTTTAGTTTAATTCAGGGTAAGGATTGATGATGTTAATAACAGCAATAGAAAACTAGAATGTGCTGGGCCCTCTGCAGGGGGTTCCTGGGCAACATGTCCTCTGGATTCTCATAACAGACTAATGACTGACTTTGGCTGTCCCTGCTTTGCTCAAGGATTTTGAGGAGTTAAGTGGCAAGGTCAGAATTGAGACCCATTTTTGAATTATTTTAAATTTTATTTTTATTTTTATTTACGGGTTTATGTGAGTATATGCTACATCAGTGCGGTGTCCACAGAGGCGAGAAGAGGGCATTGGATCCACTGAAGCTGGAGTTACAGGTGGATATAAGTCTTTGCACTTGGGTACTGAGAGCCAAAGCCAGGTCTTCTGAAAGAGCAGCAGGTGCTGTTACCTGCTGAGCCGTCTCTCCAGCCCCAAGACCTGGTTTTTTGGTTTTTGGTTTTTGGTTTTTTGAGACAGAGTTTCTTTGTGTAGTTTTGGTGCCTATCCTGGAACTCACTCTGTAGACCAGGCTGGCCTCGAACTCACAAAGATCCGCCTGGCTCTGCCTCCCGAGTACTGGAATTAAAGGGCATGTGCCACCACCACCTGGCCTCAAGACCTATTTTAGTCAGCCTAGTTAATCTTATACTACTTAATACCCAGTAATCTTAATTCTTCATGTGAGGACACAGAGGCCCAGATTTTCAAGTTTCACACAGAAACTTCTAGACCAAGCTAAAGCTGGGACACAAGTTTGCATCTCCCCAGTCCTGTATTTTCTCACATCGTTGCACATAAGTCCTGCTCAATTACTTTATCAGCAAACAACCACCTCAAACAAAAAGATGCAGAAGACTGATTACCTTTTCAGGTCAGGGTAATACACTCCTGTTTTTACCACTACAACTTTTTTTTTCAATTACAGGTGATAGTAGCTAACACAGATTGAGCATTTTCTTTGTCCCAAGAATTGTTTTAAGTCTGCCCCGCCCCAGGCTGGCCTGCATGCTGGAATTACAGGCATGCCCCACAACACTGACTCTGAGTGTCATATTTGAGTACCACGTTTCGATCCCAGCTGAAGATGGCGTGGGTGCTGTTACCATGAGCATCATCATGCTCACTCTGCAAACTGGCCGTGGAAGTCCTGGGCCTTTGTATGGTTTTGTTTTTGTTTTTGTTTTTTTACTAGGGCTAGCAAGTATTAGATCTGGAATTCAGATCCTGACCGGGTACCTATACCATCGGGGCTTTAGCCACTATTCAGTGGCTCCTCACACTCTCCAGTTGTCTCCTGAAGTGTGGTTTTTAATAGGTAGAGAAACCTCATCCTTTCTTCCCTTTTGAGACAGGCTGGCCTCTAACTCACTATATAGCCAAGGATTACCTTGAACTTGTTATGTCCCTGCCTCCACCTCCATGCCTGGCTTCATGCAGTGCTAAAGATGGTACCCAGAGCTTCCTGCAGGCTAGGCAAGCAATCTACTGAGACACAGCCTTAGCTCTGAACCAAAATTCCTGAGGCCATTACACACTCCGCAGATAGCTAGGCATAATGACTCATGCCTAATATCAACTCAGGAGGTTGATGCAGGACTGCATGAGTTCAAGGCCAGCTTGGATGACAGAAGACTTTATCTAAAGAAAGAGGATAGGTGAGTGGAGATATGTATGCCCCTTGTCTAGCATGCACTAGGCCCTGGGTTCAATTCCAAGCCCCACCCCTAAAAGTTAAGGTCAAGCAATACAGAGAGACTTGGTAACCATTACAGTATAAAAGAGGCTAATCAGCTATGACAATTTTTAAATGCAACACAAGATCCTGGTTTATATCTGAACTAGGAAAATATATAAACACAAATAAAAGATGAGATGCAATGTGGACTGTAGACGAGACTGTGATAATACTAAAGGCTTTGGGTCTGCTAACTGTGCTATAGCTGTCTATGGAAATGTCTTCATTCTTAGGAAGACAACCCACACCAGCTGAGGGGTGTAATATTTCCAGCACAACTCAAACAGTTCAGAAAAGGTAGATAAACATATGACTCTGTATGGCACTTGTGTAAACACTATAGGGAGAAAAGAGAGTGTAAGACATAGGGCAGACCAGAAGGTTCCATGTGGACTAAAGGTTTCTTGGAATACTTCTCTATAAGTCTGAAGTTATATCAGCACTACAAATGATAAAGGGGAGGGTGGCAGTGAGGTGGCTCCGTGGGTTAAGGCACTTGACAGTAAGCCTGCTGACCCAAGTTCAATCCCCAGGACTCACCTGGTGGAAGGGGAACTGACCCCAAGTCCTCCTCTGACCTTCACACGTGTGATGCACATAAACTCACACACACACACACATATAACAAATACATAGTTACATTTTATTTATTTACTTCTTTTGGTTTTTTGAGACAGGGTTTCTCTGTGCAGCCCTGGCTGTCCTGGAACTTGCTTTGTAGACCAGGGTGGCTTTGAACTCACTGAGATCCGCCTGCCTCTGCCTCCCAAGTGCTGGGATTAAGGGCATGTGCCACCACCGCCCAGCTACATTTTTTATTTTTTTAAAATTATATATGTAGAGGGGCCATAGAGAAGCCTCAGTAAGTAAATAAAGGTGCTTGCTACCAAGCTTGATGATCTGAGTTCAATCCCCAGACCTCACAGGGTGAATAGAAAGAACTGATTCTCACATGTTCTTCTAAGACCTTCATACACATGCCATGGCATATGTGTGCCCCCCCCAATAAAATGCATAAAAATCTAAAATTTTGACATACATGCTGAAATTGCTATACAACATGAGAAAAACAAATGTGCTGAGTGTCAGTTGTACCCAGGAGTTGTCCTGCAAAGTCTCTGGCTCACTGTAGCCTAAATGGGAATAACTCTTATTGGCTTGATAAAACACACTTCGCTGGGCGGTGGTGGTGCAGCACTCAGGAGGCAGAGCCAGGCGGATCTCTGTGAGTTCAAAGCCAGTCTGGTCTACAGAACGAGATCCAGGACGGGCACCAAAACTACACAGAGAAACCCTGTCTAAAACAAACAAACAAACAAACAAACAAACAAACAAACAAGAAACCACATTGGTTTGTATGTGTACATGTGGAGGTCAGAGGTTGACACTGGATGGATTCCTTTTGTTGGATTTTCGACTTTTTGTTTTGTTTTTATGTGAGACAGGAGCTCATTGTGTAGCCTGACTGGCCTAGAACTTGCTGTAATAGGTCAGGCTAACCTTGAACCCACAGAGTTCTGAAAGCCTCTGCCTCCTGGGAGCTGGGATTAAAGGCATGTGCCACCACATCCAGCTCAGCCTTCTTTTTTGAGTCAGGTTCTCTCACTGAATCTAGAGCTCATAAATTCAGGAAGACTAGACAGCCAGCAAGTCTTCTTATGAAGACGCTCCAGAGGTCTTATTTCTCCCCACCTCCAGGAGCCTGTGCTGGAGTGCAGCCGTTCACCACCACGGGAGCTTTTCTCCAGGAGTGCTCGGGATCCGAACTCAGGTCCTCACGATTGCAGGGAAGCGCTTTGCCAACTGAGCCACTTCCCAAGACCCTGGTTTTTGGTTCTGCTGTTGTTTTGAGACAGGATTTAGGGACCCAGGCTGTCCTATAATGTTCTAAGTAGCCCATGCTAGCCTAGAACTCACAATCCCCCTGCTCCAGACTCTCAACGGCTGGGATTACAAATGGGTCCCATCACACCCAGAAACACGTCGCTTCCGTTCTCTGTGCCCATTTCCTACCCTCACCTGTGCAGTGAGAATGGCAATACCTACACTGGCATCCTTCTGAGACACCACAGGGTAAAACACATAGGGGTGATGTGGGCACACACAAAGGCTCCTACAAATACAATCATTATCGTATCAAGTTGATGAAATTTCAAGGAAAATTCTCTGAATTTTCAAACTCCATAAAAGAGATTTGTCATTGTAGCACCCAGGAGGTGGAGGCAGGAGGATAGGAGCTCAAAGCCAGCTCTAGAAGACATTCTGGGCTGTATGAGACCTTGTTTTATTTACCCGTCAAATTTGCCAGGTGGGAGCGGCACACACCTTTAATCCCAGCACTCAGGATACAGAGACAGATAGATCTCTGTCAGTTCCAGGCCAGCCTGGTCTACAGAGTGAGTTCCAAGACAGCCAGGGCAATACAGAGAAACCCCATCTCAAAAAACAAAACAAAACAAACAAACAAACCAAAACCAAAACCAAACCAAACCAAAACATCAAACTCCATAAAGTGAACACAGAATGCTTTTGTAAGCAGACAATATAAAATTCAGTTTAATAAGCCATTGGTGTGATAGAGAAATGGTTCAGTGGGTAAGAGTTTTGCTATGCAAGCAACAGGTCATGAGTTTATATCCCCAGAACCACTGTGGAAGCTAAGCATGGCAGCCATGTTGGGATTGCAGAAGCATGGGGATCCCAGGAATCGCTCCTAGCTGAATCAGCCAGCTTCAGTTTCAGTGAGAGAACTAGTTTTTAAAAATTAAGATGGAGGAGCTGGCTGCTCCTGCAAGGGACCTGGGTTTGGTTCTCTGATCCCACAGTCACAGCCATCCTTAACTCTGGTTCTTCATTCCTCTTCCAACCTCCTCTGGCACTGCACCCAGGTGGTACACATACATATATGCAGGCAAACCACTCATGCACATAAAATAAAATAAATCAATCTTAAAAAATATAAGGTGGAAATTGATAAAGGAAAACATCCAGTGTCCTTCTCTGGCCTCTTCATGTACACATGAATGAGCGCATGTGCACACACACGTGTGCATACACTGCAGATACACACACACAAACATACACAGAGAGAGAGAGAGAGAGAGAGACAAATAAAGGTTAACATTTTGGGGGATGAAGGAATCTTTTCCAATGGTTCATCTCTTCTCTCTTGGGCTTCCCTCCATCTCCATCTCCCTCTCTCCTCCTCCCCCCATGGCATCCCACACTCCCTTTCTCCAAAGATCTACAATTAAGTTCTTACTTGGTAATTGCCATTTCAGGCAATTGGCTGCCACCTGGCCTGTTTCCTTCTTTCTTGCAATCTTGGGAAGCAGAGGCAGGAGGCCAAAGTCAGCCCTGAAATTCATGATTGTTCCCATCTCTATTTGTTGAACATCCCCTGGGTGTGCCAGGCGAGTTGGGTGTAAGTATTACAGCTCAGATGGAAAGGTAGCCTGGCAGCGGGAGCCAAGGGATACCACAAAGTCACACTGCTGCTTACATTGGGTCTTTATGACAGCCCAAGAATGACCTTGAACTCCAGATGCTCCTGCCTCTACCTCCCAAGTACTAGGATTACAGAGGAACACCACCATTCCCGGTCTGTGGGGAACTGAAGCTTGAGATCTTAGTGAGCTCCGAGCCCTCCAAAGCAAGTGGCTGAACTGGGGTTTGAATCGACTTCTATCTGGCTCCAGTGCTGAAGTTGTACTCTCTGTGAACTCTCCAGAGCCCAGTAAATGCTCGTAGTGTGATGCGAAACCCCATCCCTTTATCCTCACCCTTCATAATAAGGCCTTTATAACAATGACCTTGGACTCCTCCTACCTAAAAGGTGGAGTCTTTTACCCACTTTTTCAGGGCTTGCCTTGTTTCGGCAGAAATACTGAGGCAGCAGTGACGTGTGGCAGGCTTCTTTTCTGTCTCTTTGGACATGGACACTACCATGGAAACAAGCCCAGACTGGACTGCTGGCCCACTTATTCTTGTCCCAGCTGCCAGACGTATGAATATGGCCTTCCTAGACATGAGGATGTCTGTGGCTAGACCTGTGTGTGAGCCCACGTGAGATGAGCTGGGCCTGCTCAGACCCACAGAACTGCAGACTGGCTCACAGACTCATGAGCAATTGTCGAAGCCACTAGGTTCTGGGAGTGGTTGGTTATTCAGTGGTACCTAATGACAGGGCCCTCTCTAGAAGAGGCTTGGAGCACGTGAGGTGGGAAGCCTCAATAGAGAAGAACTAACCCTTACCTTATGTCTCCTCAGGGCTGGTGGAGCAGAGCCAGCCTGTAACCTGGCTCTGGTTCCTAACACCCAAAACATCATCGACAGTGATGACATCAACTTAATACTTACTGTGCACTGAGCATTTTCATTGAGCCACTGTGAACATTTATGAAGTAGGTACTGCTGAATATCCTTTATCCTAAATGCTTGGACCAGAACTATTTTTGGATTTTCTTTTCTCTTTATTTTTTGTGTGTGTCAAGTTTGTGATATTTACAGGTACATGACAAGGGATATTGGGGATGGGACTGAAGTCTAAACCCAAATGTGATTTATTGCATATACACCTTACATTATATTGCTTGAAGGCAATTTTATGCAATACTTGTAGCGCTCCTGAATTGTTGTTATTTTGTTTTGTTTAAGACCATGCAGCCCTGGCTGTCCTGGAACTTGCTATATAAACCAGGCTAGCCTTGATCTGCCTCTACCTCTCAAATCCTGAGATCAAAGATGTGCTATAGCATACTGAGCTGTGCCCCTGAATTGTGATTGCAACTTATCACATAAGATCAAGTATAGAAACACACACACTCACACTCACATTCTTCATCTAACTTCCTGGCATGCGATGTGTTCCTCTGCATATTCCACTCTTTCTGCCTCAGCAGCTCATACTTACTGAGGCTCTGACTGTACAGCCTGATTGATTGACCAGGCTTAAAAGGCCTGTGCTTGAATTTGAGATCTCAGGCTTCCAGGCTTCGTAGGTCAACAAAGACCAAAGGCCTGGCATGAACAGGAGGTTATTATTCACCCGAGAAGACATTAAAAACCACAAGAATGCAAGGCCAGCATGCAGGAATGGCCACCCAGCTCACCAGGCACACTGTGTCCTCATCCCTCTACCCAACGTGATCCATAATGAAATCTGCAGCTGGCGGGAGGCAAACGAGAGTTTCATGCAAGCTGTCACTGGGGAAGCATTAAGAATGCAGTGAATAAACTCTGTCCCCGGAGCTCTGGAACTGGACAAGCTTGCCACATTGCAGTTAGAGCTCACCTCCTCGATCGTACAATCACCTGCAGGGAGCTGACCAAAACAGGTTTTCAGTCAACAGGCAAAGTCTAGGTTTGAAAACTATGACAACAAAGATACTCTATGTCCAGATCCTACGTCTGTTTCCAGTTAAATGTATCACTAAAGACAAGAAAAGCCAGGGTGTGGACAAGGGACATTAAGAATTCATAGATGATGAAGCCAGGGGTGGTGGCGCAGGCCTTTAATCTTAGCACTAGGGAGGCAGAGGCAGGAGGATCTCTGTGAGTTTGAGGCTAGCCTGGTCTACAAAGTGAGTTCCAGGACAGCCAGGGCTACATAGTGAAATCCTGTCTAGACAAAAAAAAAAAAAAAAAAAAAAAGTAAGGAAAACAAAATTCATGGATGAAAGTAGTGAACAGTATTTACCCATAATTCTTGAGTTGTGCAGCACAACTCCAGGGGGCAGTACTGGAGTTATATTCTGTTTCCAGAAATGTAGAGTTTGGGCCTGTAAGACAGGGTCCACAGCCATGGGTCATAATAAGAGACTATTCAATAAGCAAGGCCTGGGTCATCCAAACTAAACAAACAAACAAACACCGTCTTGGATCCCTGAACACCCCAGTGAGTTCATCCTCTGCCTTACCTCAGCCTCCCCCATCCATGGTGCCAGCTTTGAATTTCTCATCCTGATAATCAGAAGGCCTTCGTCCCAGCTTCCAGCATCCTGCTTGATAATCGCCAGCTGTCCACCCACCCTCCTGGTACTCCACCTCCAGGGATTCTTGGGCTCCCTTCCATCCGGCAAGGCTCTGATCCCACGGCCCTTCGGTGTCTCTGAGCTTTCTCCCTCACTTCCTTCTCTGTGTGGCTTCAGTTCTCAGACGTTGCTGTCCACGCTCAGCTCCTGCTCCTCTTTGCTGTGCTCACCCAGACACAACCATCACACACTCCTGCGCTCCTGCTGCGTCCACAACCGTGCAGCTGAGGGGATGAGGAAAACTCACGGCCGCCACACCCAGGGGACTCCCCAGCACGCCCGGGTGGTCTCACTGCTTTTCTTAGGCCTTTCGCTCTCCCACCCCCTAGAAGGTTCTTTCACAACTTCCCTTCCCTCTTCCAACGCATGCTCATCCTCCCCTGTGCTCACTCTCAAC
The DNA here is from genome assembly GCF_949786415.1 of Peromyscus eremicus. Lineage (NCBI taxonomy): Eukaryota > Metazoa > Chordata > Mammalia > Rodentia > Cricetidae > Peromyscus > Peromyscus eremicus. Next base: position 101,764,207 of record NC_081420.1, on the reverse strand, counting down.
TGATGACCTCATCAGAGAACTTCCAGAAAGTCCCACACCCAGGTGCACCTACTTATTGAAATCTGTCCCTAGACCCCACCTTGATTCCCGCATCTCCCTTCTTTATAAGACCGACTGGTTTGGCTTTTGCTTCCCGCCTGGCCACTCCTTTCTTCTGCACTGTCAGCCTCCTTCACCCACTGAAGTCTGTCCAGCAACTTCCCACAGTCCTGTAATTTACCATTAAAAACAAACAAACCACCAGAGATGTGGAGGCACATGATGCACATGGCAATCCCAGCATTTGGGAGGCTGAGGCAGGAAGATCATAAGTATGAGCCAGCCTGGGCTACATAGTGGGTTTTAGACCAGCCTGAGCTTCATGTCAAGACTCTGTTTCAAAAAACAAAACAACACTCCTCAAAGCTTAATAGGGGTAGATAGATGAAAAGATATCTCAAAAATCAAATATAAGTAAGAGTTACAGAACCCTGGTAGTGGAGCTACATTATTACTATTTTTTTTTTGGTACAATTCTTTCAACTTTTTGGTATATTTTGAAAACTTTTATAAATAAAATATCAGCAAAATATTTTAGTTCCTGTCTGGAACTAAAAACAAAAACAAAACCCACCCCCAAACGACTAACAAACACAAAGTTCCAGGAACTTCACATTTCACTCTAAGTGAAAGTCCTTTTTTTTTAAATTAATTAATTTATTTATTTATTCCAGAATAAAATGCAGCTTTATTAGGATATAGGAAAGACTAAAGCCACCAGGGAGACAGTCAAGCCCCTCAAAATGACAAGGGAGAAAGTGACATCATTGAATTCTTTTATTTATTTATTTATTTATTTATTTATTTATTTATTTAGTGAAGTCCTTTCGATGCTGGGTCCTTCTCCTCAGGTCTGTAATCTCACCTTTTGCTTCTCTCCCTCATCCATCTTGTTTCTTGCCTCTTCATTTTGTTTGTTTGTTTGTTTGTTTGTTTGTTTTGAGACAGGGTCTCACTATGTAGCTCTGGCTGTCTCAGAACTCACTGTATGGACCAGGCTGCCCTCGAACTCCCAGAGATTCTCCTGCCTCTGCCTCCCCAGTGCTGGGATTACAGGCATGTGCCACCATGCCCAGTAAGCCGTAGCCTTTTTGGTTTTCCTAAGTCATATCAAATGCTTTCCTATGTCAACACTTAGTGCTTATTCTTCCCTCTGTGTTAAATGTTCTTCTGTGTGACTCACATCAGGTATCTGCTCAGGTGTCAGTTTATTAGAGAAACCTTCCTTCAAGGAGTCTCAATGAGGGATTGTCTAGATTGGATTGACCTGTGGACATGTCTGTAGGGGATTATGTTAATTGATATGGAAGACCCATCCCACTGTGGGTGGCACCATCCCCTAGGCAGGGGATCCTGATCCATACAAGAGTGAAGAAAGCAAGCTGAGTTCAAGCAGGTAGACGTGCATGCATTCATGCATTCGTTTCTCTCTGCTGTTGACCGTGAATATGACTAGCTGCTTCAGGTCCCTCTGTTGACTTCCACACAGTGATGGACTGTATGCTGAAATGGAACTGTTAGCTAAAATAAACTCCATTCTTGCCCAAGTTTCTTTTGTCAGCGTATTTTATCAGGGCAACAGAAACAAAACCAGGATGCTGTTCTCACATTCTTGAGTCTGGTCTTATGGCTTGCTTTGACTAACATAATGTGGAAGAATTTGTGAGAGTTTCAAGGTTTGCATTAGGTAAGCTTCTCTGAGAAATAGAACCAATAAGACATATAAGAAGAGATCTAGGGGCTGGAGATGGCTCAGTGGTTGGGAGTGCAGGCTGCTCTTCCAGAGGACCTAGGTTGAGGTCCCAGCACCCACGTGGCAGTTCACACCTGTCTGTGACTCCAGTTCTTGGGCTTCTGACACCCTCAAACAGACATACATGCAGGCAAAACAACAATTAACATAAAATAAAAGTAAATTGTACTTATGATTATATGTATGAATGTGTGTGGATGTTATATATTAATATATGATATATATGAATATTATATATGGAAAGAAGAGATCTATTATGGAAATCACATCATAAGTTCATGGAGGCTGAGAGTATTACGATACACTCAGAGTCCTGTGGTACTAATTCAGACCCTGCCAAAATTGAACCAGGGTAAGGATTGGGGAGGGGAAGGGATGCTGGGGTAAATCTGACATCCCCAAATTTGGCCCTGTAATGTCTGAGCACAGAAGAAGATGGATGACCCAGCTCAAGATGAGGGAATTCTCCCTTCCTAGTGGTGTTTTGTTTTGTTTGATACAGGGTCTCACTATGTAACTCTGGCTGGTCTGGAACATGCTATGTAGACCAGGCTGGCCTTGAACACACAGAGATCTGCCTGCCTCTGCCTCCCAGGTGCTGGAATTAAAGGTGTGCAACACTACACCTGGCTCCTTTCCTGACTTTTTGTTCCACTAACCTCTCAGTGGATTGGATGATGTCCACCTGCACTGGTGAGGGTGATCTTAGTGAGTCTGTGGATTGAGTGATTTCCTAATCTCTGCTGGAAACACCCTGACAGTTCCTCTCAGAGACAGCGCTTCATCAGCCAGCCTGGCATCCCTTAGCACAGTCGAGATGGTACAGGAAGTGAGCCATTACAGTAACCATTCCAAACACAGACTGTGAGAGACTGTGACTTAAAGGTCGGGGGAGGCGGGGGTACCCCAACATATTTGTTATTGAACCAACCAATCAACTCACTCATGCAGAGAGAGCAGATTAAAAAGCAAGTCAGATTCCTAATTTTTGGGAAATGTCCAAATCTCCAGAGGTGATAACTTTCAGCTCCGTCTGGTAAGACTGATCATTGACCACAACTCAGCGTGCCCAGTCATGCTATCACATGTGGATCTGCACAGACGAGCTTTGTTCTCTTGCGGTTTCTTCTCCTGGAGTTGTTACTGCTTTTGTTACCAGTTCTCCTGTAAATCCATGGGGAAATTGGGGCAACTTCCTTTTGTTCCTTAACCAGAAATCACTTGGTTCTGAAAGTCTCCTGAGAAGACACGTCAAGAAACTGGGTCAAGAGTGCAAAGAGTGCAGTCCATGGAGATGTGGAAAAGGAGAAGAGCCCTTGTCTTTAACAAACAAACAAACAAACAAACAAACAAAAAAGGGTTTCTCTGTGTGGCCCTGGCTGTCCTGGAACTCACTCTGTAGACCAGGCTAGCCTCAAACTCAGAGATCTACTTGCCTCTCTGCATGTACACCACTCCCGGCTGCCCTTGACTTTTTAAAGCTCTTCTACTGGGGTATGAAAAGGCCCAAGCCAGCCTTTCTAAGAGTGAAACCACGTGGAGGGAGAAGCCCCACCAAGAGCCTGTACCGACTAACAGATGGCGGAATGAGACCATCAGGCCCTCGTCTACGCCAAGATGGCCTGTTACCTGAGTGGCCCAAGATAAAAGTAGCAGAACCATCCCTTTCATCTCAGATTAGTGGCTGCTATGCAGAGTCACACAAGTAAATGATGTAGCCCAGGCTGGCCTTGGACTCTCCATTTTCCCACCTTCAACCTCTGAAGTGCTAGGTTACAGGTGACAGTACCATACCTGGCTATCAGGGATTTTTGTAAATTTTAGTTATTTCTTTTCATGTCTAAATAAATACTAACTTAGGCACACGAACTTTTAAACCTTTGTTTACTTGTGTATGTGTGCCTTAGTGAGCATATGGAGATCAGGGGACAACTTCCGGGGAGCTGGTTTTGTCCTTCCACCATGTGAGTTCAAGGGACTGGCAGCATGCAGCTTTACCAGCTGAGCCATCTCACTGCCCAAGATTGCCTTTTCAAAACTGAATATTGTCAGAGGCATGGAGGGCCTTGTGATTACGGGTACGCACCAGGGGGGCTAAGAACATTAAATGTACATGGTTGTTCCTTCAAAGGAAGGGATGAATAACCTGTTAACTGCCCAGAAGGCTGGAAGCTGATGTGGTTAGTAGCCTGCTGACCTTTATGATATCTGTATGGTCAAGACCACACCAAATCCTCTCATAGACCCTTATTGTGAGCTTGTCAATCTATAGAACCCATCTTTATGGAAGATATCACATGTATTTTACAAAGAGTTTTGGTATAGTCATGTCTTAAGCTTTATTGTGAACACAGAATTGAGTTAATTATCACCAGAAAGTTTTCACCAAAATATGCTATGCTTAAATATGCCTAAAATAAACTACTTGGGGTCAGACTCCTGAAGTTTGAGCCAACATTGGCTACTGAATTGTGTTGAACTGAACTGTCTTCTTGCTTCCTGAAGATAGATCATTACTCTGCTAGCTGTGGTCGTCACAGAGACCTCGAAACTGTATATTGTTTGGTTTCATGAAACCAGGATCTAGAGATGAATGAATGTATGAATACCAGTTTGGACCCATAGAAAGAACTCAGGGACTTCCTCCACCATACCAGGTTCTGGGACAAAAATTCGTGCCCTTCTTGTATTGACATGTGGGGAAGGCAGATGTGGATCGGGGAGGAGAGAACAGCAAACTCATAAAAGGTAGAGTATACAGTACTTGAAAAGGGCCAAGGTGAAAGATGAGACAGGGAAGTGTGGGAGAGTGGTGTGTGACTGGGCACAGCTTTCCACTAGGGCATCAGGAGTGTGTCAACATGGGCAAAGGCCCTGTTTGGGTAGCTGACTAAGCTGGTCTGCAAGCCATTTGTCAAACAGTGGTTTTTCAGGCTGTGTCTTGCTCTGGGTGACTTCATTTCGCAAGCAGCATTTGACTCCATTTTTAGCACAAAGGCAAGAGCAGGCAGACTCTGCACCATGCTGTGCATGTGAACACCACCAGCCAGCCAGCCACATCCTGGAGGCACAGGATGATGTGAAACTTATTCCACCCAACAAACTTACTGTACAAGGGGCTGGAGAGATGGCTCAGTGGTTGACACTTGCTATTGGTCTTAATTGAGTTCAGTTCTGAGCATCCACGTGGTAGTTGTCTATGACTCCTGTTCCAGTGGATCTGGTGCCCTCTTCTGGCCTCTGAGGGCAACAGGCATGCACATGGTGGGCATATACATACACACAGGCAAATACTCATACACATAAAGTAAGACAAATCATTTTAATTACCATATGCTCAAATGAATATATTTAAAGTTATAGCAGGAAATCCAGGCCTAAGAACTTTTGGAGCACAACAGACTAAGGAAAGGGTGTAACACCCTCTCCTGGACCCTATAAGAAGAAGACACTGTGATCATGAGGACCCCCAGTGACCTGCCATCTGACCATCAGGTATACGCATCAAGGGACTGACAGGCGGACAATTCCCAAGTATTCCAGGGCTTTGGCTGGTCTTTATCTGCCGACACAGCCTACAAAAATTTCTGTCTGTCCATCCACTCATTCGTCCATCTGGATCAGGTCCCATGCTTTGCCTCCACATTCATGACCTCACACCTTACTTTGGCAGTTGAACTCAGCTCAGCTCAAACCTGGGACCCTGGGGCCTGGCCCTGCAGCAGTGCCTTCAATGGTTCTCCTACATGGTTCCTTATCCAAACACCCTCCTTCACCCCAGAGACTGTTTACAACTCTGTCAGCCTTCTGCCTCTGCCTCCAGCAAGGCCTCTTTGGAGTCTGCTGTGGCCTTTTTAACCCTTTTATAGCCAGCCTGTAGCCTCCATATACACGTATATGAATGTAATTATTGTGTGCTGTGTAATATGTGAGCTGAGAGTTCCTATTAGTAATTAAGATTGGAATAAAAGAACCTGTGTTTGCCCTCAGCCAGCTGTAAAGGGAAATAGGGACTCCTAGACAAATCACAGCCGGCAAATCACAGAGCGTGTGAAATGAGTGTTATTTTCTAAATTCCTGACGTTGTGGGACGCGCTGACCACCGTGCCCAGGGGAGCAAAAGGGAGAGAGGGGATGAACCAGGGCAGGGAGGCAGAGCTCACCTGACCTGTGGGCAGTGTGAGGGCTCTGGACATCGGGGCACAGTAGCCACCTGATCTGACTGAAGTGGGGCACAGACTGCAGATAGAGGCGGAAGTGGGGAGCACAGGGAGGAGGCCACTGCCCTAGTGTAGGAAAGCCGACGGAAGCTTGAGCCAGGAGATCCTGGAAAAACTTTGCAGTTAGAGCCCACAGCAGTGGGTTGAAAGGTAGCAAAGGCAGGAAAAGGGGGCGGGGAGGAGATTGGTGGTCACTTCTAGCACTGTGAGCTAAGCAATTGCTCTGGTTGACATTGCTCAGGCAGGGGAGCCTGCAGTGGGAACAGGGAAGGCTAACTCGGAAATCACTGAGGTTAGATACAAAGGCCAGAGACATCCTCACCTTGGACATAGGGAGGACTGTGTTAGAAAAGGCAATGTTTATGTACTGTATGAAAACAAAACATGGGACTAGAAAATCTTGTACTGTATTCATTGCAGCATTATTCCTTACAGCCGAAGTGTAAAAATAACCCAAAAGTCCATCACCTGATGAATGGATAGACTGAATGCAGTGTATTTATACAATGGCACATGACTTGGCATAAAAGGACATGAATTCTTAACACATGGCACATCATAGATAAATCCCAAAAACATCATTCAAGTGGGCACAGTGGTCCACACCGTACTCAGGAGGCTGAGTGTGAGGTCAATTTGGGCTATAGCTTAAGAACAAACAAACAAAATCATAATTCAAAGTAGGAAAAAGAGTCACAAAGACTACTGCAGCCAGGAGCGGAGGGAGGGGACATGACTACAATCCAGTGCTTGGGAGATGGAGGCAAGAAGGTCAAGAGTTCAAGGTCATCCTCCTCTCCATAGTGAGTTCCAGGCCAGCCTGGGCTATATGCTATCCTGTCTCAAAAAATAAACAAACAACAGAAAGACTATTTTATGAATCTGTTTTTACAAAATAGATGAGATAGGCAAATCTGAATGGGTATATAAGATAGACAAGTGGCTGATGCTGGCCAGGGAGCTTGGGCAGAGATGAGGCTGAGTTGGGAGATGGGATATCTTTAGGGGACAATGAAAATGTTCTAAAACTGACTGTAGTGATGGCTGTACAAGTCTGTGACTATGAAAACACAAAACCACATACTTTCAATTAGACAATTATGGGCCAAATTTTAAATAAAGCCGTTATTAATACTATTTTCCGAAGAGCTTGAAAATAAAAAGTACATACTACGATTTCCCTGAGAGAGCTAACACTGTGGATGCCTCATGTGAGCATGTGTCAGGGCAGACACCGAGACCAATCAAACCACAAATGACTCCAGCCAATTGCACTTGGCAATTTACAGTCACACGCTGGTCACACGGTACGTTCTGTACTCAATGCTGGTCATGGGAGTTCACAATCCGTTTTGTAGATGACATGCTGGAGCAGGCAAAGTGAGGTTCCCCAACAATGAAAAGCAGTGTTTGGAAACACAGATTCTGCAACGGGACAAGGCTGACTTTGAACTCAGCTCTGTGCCGTGGCCACTGGCCTGTTAGCCTCTCCATGCTTCAGTTCCCAATGTGTAGAACACAGATAATAACACTTATCAAATAAAGTGATGGGTGGATCAAGTGAACTGTTTGTAGAACACGACATAATCCTAGAAATGGGGGATCAGGAAATGGCAGCTGGCATCATTGACCATAACACACATAGACCTCTGACCAGTGTCGTCTGGCACACGAGAAGGAATTATTCTATGAAATGACAAAAGTGTGTATATACATTTACTATCTGTATCTCTATATATGGATAAAGTGTGTGTGTGTATATGTCTATATATGGATAAAAGCGATTTTATATACATATATCTATATCTATATATATATATGAATGATCAGGCTGGCCTTGAACTTACAGAGAATCTACCTGCCTCTGCCTCCCAAATGCTGGTATTAAAGGTGTGTGGCACTGTGTCCAACAAAACTGGAGTTCTGACATTGGAGCCAAGACAAGAAATGATACTGCCCCTCCAAGGCATGAACTGAGTCAGGCTAGGAAAGGATCTCACTTAAAAAAAAAAAAGTACAATCGGTACAATTGGTTTACATAGGAATTCAATGGCAGGAAATCTGTTCATGTACCACTCCACACTATCTGGTTAAAGGAGAAAAGTAGGATTATCTCAATGCCTGAAGGGAAAAGCCGTGGATGCTAAAACTCAGAGTTCACTTACAATTACACTTGAATGAACCAAAACCAAAGGGAAATTCCTGTTGCTGTTTAAAATTGCACGTGTATATTATATACTCCAGTATAATATATTATATAATATTACAAGTATCCTAAGCCTTATCAGGCAACATAGTTAACGCTAAAAACAAGGGAACTGCTTCCCAGGAGGGAACAGCAGGAGGCTGCTCTCTTATTATCCGATGAGGTAGTGGTGGACAACTGATTCTGAGCAAGGCTGCCGGTTCATCCAATGGGGAAAGAAAGAATGTTGCCAGACTACAATAGACGGATAGCTGCATCTAAATACTAACCCTAGAATTTTATTATTATTATTGTTGTTGTTACTATTGTTTTTTTGTTTTTCCAGACAGTGTTTCTCTGTGTAACAGCCCTGGCTATCCTGAACTCACTCTGTAGTCCAGGCTGGCCTCGAACTCACAGAGATCTTCCTGCCTCTGCCTTCGAAGTCCTGGAATTAAAGGCTTGAGCCACCACGCCTGGTGCCACATTAGATTCTTATACCATATTAAAAAAAAAAAAAAAAGAATTCTAATTGGGCCAAACACATAAATATGAGACGGGAGACTATAAAATTCAGAGACTTCCTGACCTGGAATTTGGCAGGGTTCTTAGGACACCGAGAGTGTGACTAACCAGAGAACGAAGCAGATCAATTAGACTTGACCAAAAGAAAACTTTCATTATACTTTAAAAAGATACTGCCAAGCCAGATGTGGTGGTGCCCATCTGAAATCTTAGCACTCTAGGGCCAGAGACGGGCAGAACTCTGTGAGTCTGAGGCCAAACCGGCCTATAGTGAAACCCTGCTTCAAAAAAAGGAAGCAGAACAAACGGAAAAACAACCAGCAGAGAACGGAGGCTTGAGGTTGAGGATATAGCTCAGTGACAGAGTGCTTGCCAAGCAAGTGTGAGGCTCTAACTTCAATCCCCAGGAAAAGAAGGCGGGGCTAGAGATGGCTGAGCAGCTAGAGAAGACAGTCCAGGCAGCAAGGCTGATGTTCGAGTTTTGTTCTGTTGCTGCGGTAACACATTCGGACCAAACTTAGAGGAGGAGGAAAAAGCTTATTTCAGGTTAAAGGTCACAGTCCATCGCTGAGGGAAGTCAGGGCAGGAACCAGAAGCAGAAACCATGGAGGAATGCTGTTTGCTGTTTGCTCACAGACACGTGCTTAGCCCAAGACCACCTGCCCAGGGAATGGGGCTGCCCAAAGTGGGCTGGGCTCTCCTACTCAAGATCGGGATAATCATTCTTTGAGACCCTATCTCCAAAAAAAAAAAAAAAAAGGACGATAATTCCTGAAGGCTCCGCCCTCGTGACCTCACCACTTTTCATTAGCTTTCACCTCCTAACGCCACTACAATGGGGAATCGAACTCTTAACACATCCATTTGGGTGTGTAAATCACAGCAAAGCCCAAACACTATGGAAAAACTTCAAAAACACAAAGCCTTGGGTTCAATCAGCACCACAGACAACACCAAAATTGTTGCACGAATCCTAAATAGTCTTATAATAAAAACCCAGAGCCAGATAATCAGGCTGAAAGCTGAAAGATCAGAGAAGCAGAGCAAGCCACAGCTACCACCTCTCACCTCACCAACTCCTCAGCCTGACAGAGCTTCTGCAAGAGAGTAAATGCTTATCTCCTCTGGCCTTATATTCCTTTCTCTGCCTACCCATATCACTTCCTGTTTCAAACTTACTAGTGCTGGGATTAAAGGTGTGTGATCCCAAGTGCTGGAATGAAAGGTGTGAGCCACCACTGCCTGGCTGTTTCTCTTTTAGACTGGATTAATCTCATGTAGCCCAGTATGGTCTTGAATTTATAGAGATTCAGATGGATCTCTGCCTCTGCCTCCCGAGTGCTAGGATTAAAGGTGTGTGCCACCACTGCCTGACCTCTATGACTAACTCTATGGCTGGCTCTGTACTCCGATCTTCAGGAGAGCTTTATTTCTTAGATTATAAACAATATATCACCACATCTCCCCTTTTTTGTCTAAAATAATAAAAGAAGGTTATAACAAATATAAGAAAAACTATACACAAAAAGTACAATAATTATATACAATATATACAATCAATAATTACATTAATAATGTCTAGTCCGTTAACAATTGACAAATTCAGAGAAAATATTCCATTGTTTATCATATTTTGGTGACTCCAAAGTGTTGTGCCTAATTCACTTTCTATCCTAACTTATGTTACCAACTGAAAACTATCTTTTGATGTCTTTCAAACTTATACACTTTACACCTCTTTAGTGAGTTTCTTTTCTGAATTTGTTAACAAGGAAAACTATAACTATAAATTATTGAACTCCATCAAAGACCTGAGAAGGAAATAATATTACCTAAGTAAACAGGAAGTGTAGGCAAGCAACTTCCAGAAATGTAAGAAATGACAGAAACAGCTGGCTGCCTGGACAGTCACTCAAGGTTCCTCTGCAATGTTGGGGCATCCATCTTCGGCCTACAGGCTTAGCATATCTGACAGACTTTTCTGTAAAGCAAGAAGGGCCTTTCTGAAGGGCCTTCCTACCTTGTCTTAGCATGGTTTGGGAGTCCTTTCTTTTGTGTGCTGCTTGTCCATTTGGACAGCCTATTGTCATCAGCTGAAGCAAGGGCACTTTCTTGCCCAGTGGCTAACTTTTGCCACAAAGAAAATAAACTCAATATGAAGTTTTCTTCAATGCCCATCATCTTCTCTGAAGTAGATTGGTGCTGCCAGGAGCTGACATTTCTCATTGTCATTAAAAAAAAAGAATCTATGTTATTAAAACATCTTATATACCATATTCTGCAGATCTCTAAAGTGTTTGAAGACTATCTAAAATATATCTCTGTTTGAGCTTGAAAACATACCTAACCTGACAAGTTCCATTTAATAGGTGACTAACTACTAACCTGCATTTATTTATATCCTAATTAGTTGGTAATAATAACTTTCAAGGACTAGCAATTTGCGCTACATTGTTAAGTGAACTGTATAGGTACAATACTTTGAACAAGATTAGAAGTGTATGTACAGTATGGTCTAACAAAAATAATCTCGCCCGGTGGTGGTGGTGGTGGTGGTGGTGGTGGTGGTGGCGCATGACTTTAATCCCAGCACTCGGGAGGCAGAGCCAGGCGGATCTCTGTGAGTTTGAGGCCAGCCTGGGCTACCAAGTGAGTTCCAGGAAAAGGCGCAAAGCTACACGAGAAACCCTGTCTCAAAAAACCAAAAAAAAAAAATCTCAACTTTGTATCAATATACGCAGTTTGTATACAATATAAAAAAATCCAATCCAATGTAAAATATTTAAAACTTGTAGTTGCTTTTTAAAAGTAGATTCAATAATCTACCTTTTTATCTTATTATATCCATATTCTGTCTTTTTTCTTTTCAGAGTAGATTCAATAATCTACCCTTTTACCCTTTATTTATATATCTTTTTTTTCAGAGTAGATTCAATAATCTACCTTGTATCTTATCATATCTATAGCCTCTTTTTTCTTTTTCTTTTTTTCAAACAAGAACCCTGAATCTAATCTCCTTTGTTTAGCTTGATTCCTGACCATTACCAAGAACAACTTATAATCAACCACCAAAACAATGACAAATATCCATAATTCATTGAATGACCAAAACCACCCACCCTACCCCTTGGGAATGTGGGCATCGTGTCTTAAATTTACTTCCTGCTGTTTAGGAGCAAAGACATCTTTAGGAGATCTTGAAAAGAAAAACTTTGGGTTAATTGTCAAGTTCTGGGAGTGGTAGCTGTATCATTTGTTGTCCAGTCTCTGAATAATGGGAAACTGCAGAGCTTGTCTCAAGTCCAAGCAGTCTGTGAGGCTGGATCATCTCAGCTAGCCACCTTGAAATTGTCCTGAGCAGTTTGTAGTCCAAAGTCAATCTTTAGGTGGTGTTTGTCAGCTTAGTGATGTTATCATTGTCCTGATAAAATCATCATTGTGAGGCCCCATCATCCTTCTGGAGACTTCAAAGTGGCTGTTAGGCATGGTCATGGTTCACTACAAATAGAGTGATAGAGATTCAAACCCAAAATCATGGACAGGAAGCTAGATGAAGCCTTTTTTCTAGAATTAGTTAGTACTCTATATGACCATTAATATAATGACAAAAGTTTAAAATATATATATATTAATCTTATAAATTTTGAAGCCAGGCGGTGGTGGCACACACTTTTAATCCCAGCACTTGGGAGGCAGAGCCAGGCAGATCTCTGTAAAATCGAGGTTAGCCTGGTCTGCAGAGTAAGTTCCAGGACAGCCAAGGCTGTTACATAGAGAAACCCTGTCTCGAAAAAAAAATTTGATATAAAATTCATACCTTAAGAAGAGTTGTAAAGAGTCAAAATAAAACCAAAGGATCATGAGACTCCTAGCAAAAGAATAGTCCCTTAATTTTGGTTTTTCTTCTATCTTGTATCAGGTGGCTCTTTTGATATGATACAGAGATTTTGCATTTTCCTTTAACAAGCATGTCTTAGTTTAGAGAAGGAGATAGCCATACTCCAACTCCAAAGCCAGCTTTAATTTTTAATTGAACTGGGAATACATAAAGACCATTTGCGCCGGGCAATGGTAGCGCATGCCTTTAACCCCAGCTCTCGGGAGGCAGAGGCAGGTGGATCTCTATGAGTTCGAGGCCAGCCTGGTCTACAAAGTGAGTTCCAGGAAAGGTGCAAAGCTACACAGAGGAAACCCTGTCTTGAAAAATCAAAAAAAGAGACCATTTGCATTATGTGTCTGTAAAGAACAATAGAAACAAACATTTAGGAAGACTTATGAAATTTTATCCTGTTAAATATGTGATATACCAGTAGGCCAATTTATTCTTTTTCTTGGGACACTTTTTTTCTGGATGATTTGTCCTTTTTTTTTTTTTTTTAGATGTCTCATTTGTCCAGTGTTCTTCAGATTCCTTAGCCTTCATTTTCCTGGAAGACAAAAACAAAACCCTTCCCCAATCCTAACTTTGGGGAGGTTCCCTTTTGGCAAGTTATATATGATCATATGAAAAGCACTTGTTAGTCATATAAGTTAGTTTAAATTGAATGGTCATACTGGTTGATAAACTATCACCTGTTCTAATTAAGAAGTCTTTCTTGATCAAATCGAACCTTTATCAATTTTGATGGTATCCATAGCTTTTCTTCTTCTGTGGAAACAAAAGCAAAACCTTGTCCCCAACTTAACACATATCCTGGTTTCCATTCTGAGATCAATACATCTTTAAAGTATGTAGCCTGATTTAATTCTGTAGTTTTTTTCTATTATCCAATGTCTCTCTACAGCTGTTGTTCCTTTCTCATTAGCACTGAGAAATTTAAAAGTTAATAAAGCATTATGTAATCTATTTCTGGGGGGTCTTTATTACCACTTTCTGTTTATTTAGCATATCCTTTAGAGTTCGATTTGATCTTTCTATGACTGCTTGGCCTGTAGGATTATGTGGTATACCTGTAATATGCTTTATATTGTAATAAGCAAAAATCTGTTTCATTTTAACAGAGACATAGGCTGGAGCATTGTCAGTTTTAATTTGTGCAGGTATACCCATGATGACCATAACTTCTAGCAAATGTGTGATTATAGAATCAGCCTTTTCTGAACTCAGAGTAGTTGCCCACTGAAATCCTGAATAGGTATCAATGGTGTGGTGTACATATTTTAATTTTCCAAATTCTAAAAAATGAAACATATCCATCTGTCAGATTTCATTCCTCTGAGTACCCTTTGGGTTACTTCCTGCAGGTAGTGGAGTTTGATTGTATAAAAAACAAGTAGGACATTTCCTTATAATTTCCTTGGCTTGTTGCCAGGTTATGGAAAAATCCTTTTTCAAACCCTTACTATTGGCATGATTTTTGTATGAAATTCTGAGGCCTCCAGCACATTTCCTATCAATAGTTGATCAGTTTTGTCATTATCTTGTACTAGAGGGCCTGGCAGATCCGTATGGGATTGGATATGTGTTATATATAAGGGATGATTCCTATTCCTGATTATTTCTTATAACTGAATAAATAACGAAGTTAATTCTGACTCATCAGGGATTAATTCAGCAGTTTCAATGTGTAAAAAAACTCTTTCTGCATACTGGGAATAACTATGTTGAGAGGTTCTGTAAAATCTATTAATACCATCAGAATGACATATAATTCTGACTTTTGGACAGAATTATAAGGACTTTGATCCACTTTACTTAAATTTTCTTATTTGTAACCTGCCTTTCCTGATTTGCTTGCATCAGTATAAAATGTAGGGGCTTCAGCTATTGGTGTTTCCCATACAATGAGAGGCGGGATCCAGTTAGTTCTCTTTATAAATTGAATTATATTGCTTTTGGGATATTTGTTGTTAAAAAATTACTGCAAGCCCTTTGCCAAGGTTCACTTTCTGCCCATAATTTGTCAATTTCATCATTAGTTAAAGGTACTACAATTTCTGCTGGGTCTATTCCTACTAATTGATGAAGTCTCAATTTTCCTTTTACAATCAAATCAGAAATATTTTCCACATATGTCTTTAATTTCTTACTCTGTTTATTTGGTAGAAATGTCCATTACAATATAATATCTTCCCTCTGCATTAAAATTCCCGTAGGTGAGTGCTTAGAGGGTAAAATAATCAGAATGCAGTCAAGCTTTGGATCCAAACAATCCACACATGCATCCTGTAATTTCTTTTCCACCAAAGCCAATTCTCTCTTGGCTTCAGCTGATAATTCTCTTAGACTATTTAAGTACTTGTCACCATCTAAGGTTTTGAACAAATTACTCAGGTCATGATTTTTTGCCCCAATAGTGGTCCATAGATTGGAAATGTCTCCTAGCAATCTTTTAAAGTCATTAAGGATTGTAATTGATCTCTCTTAATTTGTACCTTTTGGGGTTTAATTTTTTGTAGACTTATTTTATATCCTAAATAATTAATAGATCTCCTCTTTGTATTTTTAGGAGCAATTTGTTAATCCCTAACAAGGCAAAATTTTCTTTACTTCTTCAAACATTCTTACTAAAGTATCTACATTTGAATCAGCTAGTAAAATGTCATCCATGTAATGGTAAACTATAGATTGAGGAAATTGCTTACATATTACATTCAATGGCTATCGTACAAAATATTGGCACAGGATTGGGTTATTTAACATTCCCTGTGAGAGAGCCTTCCATTGATATCTTGTAACAGGCTGAAAATTATTATAAGTAGGCACTGTGAAGGCAAATTTTTCTCTGTCTTTTTCTTGTAAGGGTATTGAGAAGAAACAGTCTTTTAAATTGATAACTATAAGAGGCCATCCTTTAGGTAACAGAGAAGGCAAAGGAATTCCAGATTGTAGAGAGCCCATTGGCTGAATTACCTTGTTAACAGTCTTAGATCTGTTACCATTCTCCATTTACCAGATTTCTTTTAAATAACAAATACAAGAGAATTCCAAGGGCTGGTTGATCCTTCAATATGCTAAACATTTAACTGCTCTTGTACCAACTGTTCTAAGACCTACAGTTTCTCTGTTGTTAAAGGCCATTGCTGAACCCATACAGGCTTGTCTGTTAACCATTTTAAAGGTAGGGCTGTTGGTGTCTTTGAAAGATCAGCAGTTGTTGTGTCCTGTTCTTGTGCAACCTGAATGGTTGGTGACTGTTCTTTATAATACCATCTAATATTTTTCCCAGAAACATATGTTAGTTTATGGTTTGTTTTTGAGATTGGAGGAATGTTAATCTGGGTATTCCATTACTGTAACAAATCATGTCCCCATAAATTCATGACTATATTAGCCACATATGGCTTTAATTTTCCTTTCTGTCTTTCTGGCCCTATACATTCAACCCATCTCTTGCTCTGTTTCACTTGAGATAATGTTTCAATCCCTAAAAGCTGAACATTTACCTCCTGAAGAGGCCAGTTTGGATGCCAAGATTCTGGTGCAATTATTGTTACATCCACACCTGTGTCTACAAGAACTTCAGTGATGCCATTTATTCATATTTTTAGTTTTGGTCTTTGTTCATTTATAGAAGTTTGCCAAAAAAACTTGCTTTATGGTTTCTCTCAGATTTTTTATTCTCTTTTCTATAGCTGTTCTACCATCCAGAGCAGTATGGTTTTTTACAATAGGCATTAGGTTCTTTAAATGTCTGGGAAGGAGTTTCTTCCATGATGACAGGAAAGGACTGAACAGAATTTGACATGGGGGCCTTCCAGAGGCCCCTTAGGGTGTTTCCTAATGGCAAAGGCAAGGGATTACCTTGTCTGTCCCTTGTTGATCTACATTTGTTAGTCCAATGTCTGCCTTTGCCACACCATCTGCATGATCCAGAAGGGAGGGGCATTCTGTTGGGATTATTCCTTGAAAAAACATTATTTCTAGGAATTCCCTGTTTATAGTTCCTTTTTAGGTGAAACATTTGACATTACTATTTTTCTTCAAACCTCTAGAAATCACCGCTCCTAACCAAGCATCATCATGGTCATGAGATTCAATATCGATTGTATCTTAGATCCATTCCTCCAAGGGTTGCTGATCTTGCCTTTAATGGCCTAATTACCTTTTTGCATTGTGCATTAGCATTTTCAAAAGCCAGAGATTCAATTATTATTTGTCTAGCTTCTGAATTTGGTATCATTCTATTTACTGCTGAAGTCAGTCTTTGTAAGAAATCAGTGGCTTTTGGGACCTGTACAACTTTAGTAAATGACTCAATTTTCTTTCCTACTTCTTCAATTCTGTCCCAAGCATTCAAGGCTACCGTGTGGCATAAAGCCAGGGTGTGGTCATCATATAAAGATTGTCTTTGTATATCAGCATAATTGCCCTCCCCAAGAAGTTGGTCTTGGCAAATTTCAATACCTCTACCCCTACTCTGTTGTTCAATGGTCTTAGCTTCATCTTTCCATCAGGTCCTCCATTGTAATTGGGGACCAGCCTCTAAGACTGCTGTAACCAAATCTCTCCTGTCTTGAGAAATAATTCTATTACAAGTTGACCATGAATTTGACATTTGCTTCACAAATGGTGAGTGCATGCCATATGAGACTATTGCTTCTTTGAATTTCCTCAAATCTAACATTTGTACAGGAGTCCATTCAGCTCTTATACAGTCTTGTCAATACGTATCATTTGGCAGTTCCTGTAAGGTTACTGGATAGATTAAGGTTGGCTGTTTGAAAGCCTTAGGTTGTTTCCCTGTAACCTTATAATGCAATGCTGAAATTGGTTCTCCTTTAAATTCCTCTGATGTGTCTGAATATCTCTATGATCTGTTTTAATAAGTTTTTCTAAGACTTGTATCTTGGCACTCATATCAAGCAACTTGGCACTCATATAAACCAACTTTCAAGAATGATCAAACCAATAATGTTTATAATTGACATTACGTCCTCTCATTTAATTGTTCCATTTTCAGACCATCTAGTGTATTATCAAACAGAGACCAAACTCCTTCCATTGTAATAGGGTTTCCTATTTTATTTTTATTTTTATTTTTTGTTGTTGTTTTGTTTTGTTTTTTGAGACAGGGTTTCTCTGTGTAGTTTTGGTGCCTGTCCTGGATCTCGCTCTGTAGACCAGGCTGGTCTCGAATGCACAGAGATCTGCCTAGCTCTGCCTCCCCAGTGCTGGGATTAAAGGCATGTGCCGCCACTGCCCGGCCCATTTTATTTTTAATGTGGGGGGAAAAAAACCTCTCTTTTAACTAATTTCTCCCTTTAAGAAATCCCAGTTGACTCACCAAATCTTCCAACAATAACGATTCAGATGACGATGTGGTGGCAGCCCAAGGAGGGGTCCCAGAGAAAGTCATGACCCACCAGAGAGGGGAGAAGCCAAAGAGCCAGCAGTGTGCTGGGGGGGAGGGATTGGGAGGGTGGAGGAGGTGGGGACGACACACAGGACACCACATGCGAAAGCAGCTAAGTGTTTGGAGCCTGAGCCTGAGCTTGAACCTGGGCCTGCGCCTGTGGAGTCAGCTGTCTGCACAGAGGAATGTGTGAAAGCAGCTAACTCCTGTGGTTTTTGGAGCCCCCAAATCTGTGGAGTTTACTGCAGAGAGGCTACAACAAAAACTTAACCGGCAAGATAGGGATTCCAACCCAGGCAGGGTGGAGACTCCGGCCTCATGTAGCAAGTGGCTTTTTTGTGAATTGGTGCCCCAGAAGTTGAACAACGGATGTTGCACAAATCCTAAATGGTCTTGTAATAAAAACCTGGAGCCAGATATCAGGGTGAAAGCTGAATGGTCAGAGAAGCAGAGCAAGCCACAGCTACCACCTCTTACCTCACAAAATAATATTCAGGACAGCTAGGCTGGTCTCTGGTAGAAAGGCTCTTAGCTGTTGCATGATGTCACCATCAATAAAATGTAGTCCCTCTGTGTGATGGGGGACTCTATTCTTCACTGGCCACACAAAAGTGTCATGTGTATCAACTTGGAAAAGTCTCAAAAATATATTATTGTAGGTTAAAAAGTGAGTTATTAGTCAGGCATGGTGGCACACACCTTTAATCCTAGGACTCTGGAGGCAGAGGCAGGCAGATCTCTGTGAGTTCCAGGCCAGCCTGGTCTACAAAGTAAGTTCTAGGATATTCGGGACTACGTAGAGAGACCCTGCCTCAAAAAGAAAAAAAAAAATGTGAAATACAGAGCCTGAACTGGCCACTCTTCTGTAACCAGACGAGGCTTCCAGTAGGGGGATTGGGACACAAAACCTTCGACCTACAATTTGTCCTGCCTGCAAGATGTGCTGGGATAATGGTGGTGCAGAACTTCTGGGATTAGCCAACCAATGACTGATCCAACTTGAGGCCCATGACACGAGATGGAGACCATGCCTGGCACTACCTAGATGGCCAGGAACCAGAGCCTAGTTAGCCCAGAGACCTAAAACAGAACCAAACATAACTAGACAAAAAAAAAAGTCAATAAAATGATTCCTAATGATATTCTGCTGTGCTCATAGACCAGAGCCTAGCCCAGTCATCATCAGAGAGGCTTGTGCCAGCAGCTGATGGGAGCAGATGCAGAGACCCACAGCCAAAAACTAGGTGGAGCTCAAAGAACCCTGCGGAAGAGGGGGAGGAAGGATTGTAGGAGCCAGAGGGGTCGAGAACACCACAAAAATCCACTAAGCAGGGCTCATAGGGGTTCACAGAGACTGAAGCAGCAACCACGGAGCCCACCTGGGACTGACCTAGGCACTCTGCATGTATGTTACAGTTGTGTAGCTTGGTGTTCTTGTCTGACTCCTAACAGTGGGAGCAGGGAGTATCTCTGACTCTTTTGTCTACTCATGGGACCCTTTTCCTCCTACTGGGTTGCCTCATCCAGCCTTGATATGAGGATATGACCTAGTCTTATTGTAACTTGTTATGCCCTGTTTGGTTAATATCCCTGGGAGGCCTGCTCTTTTATGAAGGGGAATAGAGGAAGAGTGGATCTGGGAGAGAGGGGAGGTGTTGCGGGGGAATTGGGGGGAGTGGAGGGAGGGGAAACTGCAGTCGGGATGTAAGACATGGGAGAAGAATAAATAGATAAATAAATAAGCCAAAAAAAGTGAGTCATAATGTGTCATAACTGTTCCTTAACTGGGAATAATCCCAGCACTTGGGAGGTAGAGGCAGGAGGATCAGAAGTTCAAGGTTTTTCCTGACTGTGAAGTGAGTGAGCAGCTGGCCTACCTTTAAAAAATGAAACAAAACGAAACTGCTTTCAATGAACAGGAAGGGCATTGTGATAGTTAATGTTGATTTTCAGTTTGACAGGATCTGTAGTCCGGAAGGAAGAAAGCCTCTGGGCACACCTGTGAGAGAATATTGAGATTAGGTTCACTGAGGCGGAAGACCCGCCCCCTTCTTTTTGAGGGAATGCCCTGGGCTAAGGAAGGTTTCAGACTAAGAAGGAGGCAAAGCTGAATGTCCCGGTTCATTTCTGTGTCCTGGGTGTGGATGCAATGTGACGGCTACCTCAGCCCCTGCCTTCCAGGCCTGACTGGACTGTTGGGTCTTCAAGCTGTGAACCAAAACGCACACTTTCTCCCTAAGGTGCCTGTGTGAGAAGATTTTGTCACAGTAGCAGTAAAGTAATTAAGATAGACCCACTATTAGACACTATTTAGAATCTTGCCTGTGTGCTCTCTTTGGTTCTTGACTGGCCTCAAACTTCCTGTGTAGCAGAGGCTGTCCTTGAACTTCTGATCCTCCTGTCTCAACCTCCCAAATGCTGGGATTGCAAACATGTGCTACCGTGTTCCGCTAGAGAGAACCTGCCTCTTTGAGGAAAAGGAGGGGGCACCGCCCAGTTTCTGAGCCGCTGTGCCATATTTTTATTATGCAAAAAAGAACACTAGTTGTGTCATTTACTTATCCACTCATTTTCATTGTTGTTTGTGTTGACAGAGTCTGACTCTGTAGGCCAAAGCAGCCTAAAACACTTCAAATGTACAACAATTCCGTCTCTACCTGCTTAGCAGAACTGGCCCCGCTCTTTGCTGCCTGCTGAATTGGGTGAGCTAGCCAGGGCAGTGCTGGAGAGCTCACCCAGGTAGGGAAGATGAGGGAAAGCTGGCAGGCTGACCGATCCAGCTACCACCCAGGCCCAGAACCAGGGCGCCCACCCCCAACATCCACTTGTCATCTATAAGCTGCTGGAGCGTGTGAAGGGGCCAGATCTGCAGATCCAAAGCTGCAGGATCTCCATGACACAAGGCCACAGCAGGTCATCCAGGAGTCCCTCCCAGTGAGGGTCCAGCATCTATGGTGTAGCACAAGCCAGACGCCTCAAACCAGAGGTGATTTGTAGCAATGAACACTTGCAAGTAAAGATGTGTGGACTAAAGGGTGTACTGGGTGACTCAGTGTGTCACACTACAGCTTCCATGCCAAGACTTCTTGTTTGTTTTTCTTTTAAATTTTATTTTACTTTGGGGGTGGGGGTGTTGCAAGGGCAGAGGGCAGATATGAAGGGACAGGAAGATGAACGGGATCAAAACGCATGATGTAAAATCCACAAAGAATCAATAAAAAGTTTTTTAAAAAACTGACAGGGTCTGAGGAAATGGCTCAGTTGGTATAGTGCTTGGCTGGGCAGGCTAGGAGGACCTAAATTCCAACCCCCAGCACCCACATAAAAGTGGGTTGCAGGTACATGCACTTGTAATCCCTGAACTGGGGAAGGGGACCACTGAAATGG
Source organism: Peromyscus eremicus (assembly GCF_949786415.1). NCBI lineage: Eukaryota > Metazoa > Chordata > Mammalia > Rodentia > Cricetidae > Peromyscus > Peromyscus eremicus. Next base: position 101,742,802 of record NC_081420.1, on the reverse strand, counting down.
GTGGATCCCCAGAGCTTGCTGGCTAACTGAATCTGTGAGTTCCAGATTCAGTGAGAGACTGTCTTAAAAAATAAAGCAGAAAGTGACTGAGGAAGGTATCAATGTCCAGCCTACCCACCACCACCAACAACAACAACAACCACCACCACCCGGTTCATGGATCCTTCCTTTTCTCCAGCATCAGCCTGGAGACCTGCCCTACACCAACCCTCATCTCTCTGTCTGCAGGCAGGCAGGCTGGTGGAGCCAGGTGAACACGTTGCACCCGGCTGTGAGATCTCTGGCCTCTAGCATCCAGGGCCCACCTCTGCCCTCAGGTGGCTACATTCTTGCCAAGGCTTTTAGATCTCAGGCTTTGATCCTTAAAACGTTTCCAGAGCATCAATGCATTAGTTTCACCCACGTGACAAGATGGGGCTTCCCCCAGCTGTAAGGAGACCCGGGCCCTCAGGCTAGCTGCAGAAGATGGCTGGGGTAAGTGTTTATACAGGTGGGCTGCTACAGAGGTGCTTGCCGGAGGCCATTTCCTTCCCTGGCAGATGCGGAATGGAGGGCTTTATCAGACCTTTAAATTTTTAAAGACTTTTGCTGGGGATGTTTTTGTCTTGCTGTCACCGTTTTATCAAGGGGGTGGCTTTGGTGTCCTAACCATTGTGTGTGAGGGTGTGAAAGCCAACTCCTACAAGCCCCACAAAATGCAGATTAGTGGGGCAGAGGGGGGAAATGGGAGCCTGAGACTGTTAGCACCTCTGCAGAAATGTTCTGGAGTCTTCTGTTAGTCCCTTTCCTGCCCTGGAGGTTGTCCTTTCTGGCTTGGATCAATTGATTCTTTACTGGCAAATCTTAAAATCTGATGTCTGAGTAAAAAAAAAAAAAAAAAAAAAATTTAAAACTCACAAATGACAAAATTGTAAAATATTTTATTTTTCTACATTGACGATTGATTGATTGGTGTATGTGTGTGGGTGCACTGGGTCAGAGTCACTTGGGGGAGCAGGTTCTCTCCCTCTGTCTTGTGGATCCTGGGAATCAAATTTGGGTCATCAGGCTTGATGTCAAGTGCCTTTACCTGCTGAGCCATCTTGCTGGCCCAGCAGAGATTGTTTTTTGTAGAAAAACCAATAGGAAAAAAATATATAAATATGCTAAAAAGAAAATGAGAGAGGAAGACACAATTACTCATAATTGTGCCACTCACTGGCTTCTCTTCCAGAGGACCCGGGTTCAATTCCCAGCATCTATATGGCAGCTCACAACTGTTTGTAACTCCAGTTCCAAGGGATCCGACATGCTCACACAGCCATAAATGCAGGCAAAACACCAATGCACATGAAATAAAAATAAATAAATAAAAAAGATAAAAAGGAAGGAAGGAAGGGAGGGAGGGAGGAAGAGAGAGAAAGAGAGAGAAAGAAAGAAAGAAAGAAAGAAAGAAAGAAAGAAAGAAAGAAAGAAAGAAAGAAAGAAAGACAGGTGATTTCCAGCTGAGTGGTTGTGGAGCATGCCTTTAATCCCAGCACTTGGGAGGCAGAAACAGGTCGATCTCTGAGTTTGAGGCCAGCCTGGTCTACAAAGTGAATTTAGGACAGCCAGAGCTACACAGAGAAACCCTGTCTGGAAAGCAAAACAAAACAAGAAAAGAAAAGCAAAAAAAAAAAAAAAAAAGACATGTTTTCCCGCAGAATATGATACTGAAGCAGGATAGAGAGTCCATCATGGTGTGGGCTACACAGAGAGTTTGGAACCACTTGGGACTTGTAGCAAGACGCTGTCCCGAAAGAAAAGGAAGCGGGGGCTTCGTATCTGTTCCTTTGCTCACTTGGTAACTGCTGCACACCTTGTCATTTGGCAGCATCCTTGCGGGGAATATGTGTGCTGAGCGTTCACCTGGACTCTTCATGGAGTTAGCAGTGAGCGCAGAGCTTCAAGCTAATAAAACAAGCACACAGAGAAACGCCAGGATTAACACTGAGGGAGACAGCAGGCCCAGTCCTGCAGAGCTTTCTTTTGTGTGGTTGATGGTGGTGGGGTGTTTTGTTTGTTTGTTTTTGTTTTTCCAGGCAGAGTTTCTCTCTGTAGCCCAGGCTGGCCTGGAACTCAGAAATCGGCCTGCCTCTGCCTCCCAAGAGCTTGGATCAAAGGTGTGCTCCACCAAGCCTAGCTGCTACTGCTGCCTTTTCTTTGGTTTCATTTTCAAGTTATTTTAAATATTTTATTTTTATGTGTATGAATGGTTTGCCTGCATGTATGTATGTGCACTATGTGTGTGTGTGTGTGTGTGTGTGTGTGTGTGTGTGTGTGTGTGTGTGTGTGTACCTGGTACCTGTGGAGGCCAGAACATGGTCCTGGATCCCCCAGAACTCGAGCTACAGACAGTTGTGAGCTGCCATGTGGGGTTGAACCTGAGAATTGAACCCAGGACCTCTGGAAGAGCAGTCAGGGCTTTTAACGGCTGAGCCATCTCTCCAGCCCCTCTTTTTTTATACAGATTTCTTTCTTTTTATTTTTTATGTGCATGAGTTTTTTGCCTACATAGATGTGCATGTATCAAGTACATGCCTGGAGGCCTTTGGAGGCCAGAAGAGGCCAACAGATTCCCTGGAGCTGAAGTTACAGAAAGTGGTGAGCTTCTTTGTGGGTGCTGGGAACTGAACCCAGGTCCTCTGGAGGAGCAGTCAGTGTTCTTTTTTTTTTTTTTTTTTTTTTTTTTAGATTTATTTATTTATTATGTATACAGTGTTCTGTCTGCATGTATCCCTGCAGGCCAGAAGAGGGCACCAGATCTCATTACAGATGGTTGTGAGCCACCATGTGGTTGCTGGGAATTGAACTCAGGACCTTTGAAAAAGCAAGCAGTGCTCTTAACCTCTGAGCCATCTCTCCAGCCCAGTGTTCTTAATCACTGAGCCATCTCCCCAGCTCCACATTTGGAACTCTTGATTCTCTTGTCTCTGCCTCCCAAGTGCAAGGATTGTAGGCCTGTGACTCCATGCCCTGCATGTTTAGAGTTTTTGAGACAGGGTCACATGTAGCCCAGGATCTATGTAGCTGAGGCTGGCCTTGAACTCCTGATTTTCCTGTCTTAGCCTCTAGAGTACTGCCTTATTATTATTGCTGTTGTTATTTTGATACAAGATTTCACCAAATTACCAGGCTGGACCCAAACTCTGTATGTAGCCTTGGCAGGCCTAACACTTCAATCTTCCTGTTTCAGCCTCCTAAGAAACTAGATCTATAGGATCATGCTATCAGGCTCTGATAAATTTTTTAAGTTGTTTTATTTTTATTGTATGTGTATGAATGTTTTACTTGGATTGTATGTCTATGCACCACACATGTGCCTTGGGAGGCCAGAAGAAGGAGTCAGACGCCCTAGAACTGGAGTGGCAGGTATCTAGTTGGGAGCCTTTATGTGGATGCTGAGAACCAAACTCGGAGCCTCACAGTAAGTAATGTCAGCTGCTGAATCACTGCTCCAGCCTTGAAACCCAGCTAGATGATGATGATGATGTGATGATGTGATGATGATGTGATGATGATGGTGATGGTGATGGTGATGATGATGGTGGTGGTGATGGTGATGATGATGGTGATGATGATTTGTTTTGTTTTGTTTGAGATAGTCTTCCTCTGTTGCTTGGCTGGCCTTGAACATGAGCCTGCTCCTGCTCCCTAGGGTTCGTATTCTAGGTGCATACCACTACACCTGGTCTTAGATATTATTTTTAATTAAATTATTTGTTTGTTTGTTTGTTTGTTTGTTTATTTACATTTTTGAGACAGAGCCTAGCTGTGTAGCCCAGAGTGGCCTCAAACTCACCATTCTCCTGCTTCTGCCTCCCAAGTGCTGAGTACAAAGTACCATATCTAACAAAACAATTAGGTCCAAGTATTACATTACAAATTATTTTGAAAAGCTGAGGAGACAGCCCGGTGCATAAGAGCAGTTGTTGCCCAAGAATGAGAACAGCACGTACATAAAAAACTAGGTATGGCTGTGCACACACCTGTAACCACAGCACTGTTGGGGACAGAGACAAGAGGATTATGGGGGCTGCTGGTGGTCACCAGCAGCCAGCCTAGCTCCAGGTTCAGTGAGAGACCATGTGTCAAGTGAAAAGAGCAAAGAGCAATAGGTCAGGACACCCATCACCCTCCTCTGACCATGCACACACCTGCACATGTGTACACACTATGCACAGACACACCACACTCACATGCATATATGAACACATACAACATTTTTTCAGGGGCTGAAGAGGCTACGTCAGTCAGTAAAGTGCAAACCTTACAAGTACAAGGACCTAAGTGTGATCCTTAGAGCCCACATTAAAAAAAAAATAGATGGGATGGTGCATCCTTGTAGTCCTTCACACTAGGGAGGCATCCACACACTCAGGACATGAACATGTGCACACGTGCGTGCACACGTGTGTGCACACGCATGCACACAGAGAGAGAGAGAGAGAGAGAGAGAGAGAGAGAGAGAGAGAGAGAGGGAGAGAGAGAGAGAGAGAGAGAAAGAGAGAGAACTAAAATACACAAAAAAATGAAAGAATTGTACCAGAAGCAACCACACACTACCACCTGGATTCTCTGAGTGATATTTTTGTATATTTGCTTTATCACATATCTATCTAGTTACTCATACTCTAGACAGCCACCAACACATTTCTCTTTGTATTCAACAGCACACTGCGTACATCTTTTCATAAAAGCAAACACTCTTCCACAATAGTGTGTTAGCCGGCCTCTCGCCATGCTGTCACTGAATGTGACACCTGCAAGAGCCTGCCTTGTTGTAATTCTTTAAGGAGAATATCCCGGTTGGGGTGTTTGAAGTGAGTACTCGATACCCAGGTTAGAAAGCTGAGTTCTAAACCAACAAGAAGACAAGAAATCAGTCGGTGAGAACCAGATGGCACCTGCATTGTTGATAAAGCTGCTGTTGGGTTTTGGAGGCTCTGCCGGCCGACAAGTGGGCTTAGTAATTTCCCAGTACGAGAAAGGCCTGGCCAGTTAGCTGTGTTCTCAGCAAAGGCATGGCTTGCACCCGAAGAAGCCGAGTAGAACATGTTCTTTCATTCTTCTGTGTGTTTGGAGTTTTTCATCATGTTTGGGCTTTGCTGTGGTTTGAGTACATCTCCCCAGTTGATGGGTTAAAAGCTTGATTCCCATCGCAGTGGCCTCAGGAGCTGAGTGGTGCTCAGTGGTGAGGTCATGAGGGCGGAGCCTTCAGGAATGACCGTCCTTACCTCAGGAGTGAGTTAGTTACTGGGAGAGTGGCCTGCTAACCAGAGTAAACCAGCGGCTGGTGAGGTAGCTCAGTAGTTAAGAGACTGTACCGTTCTTAAAGAGGGGGTGGGTGGGGCTGGAGAGATGGCTCAGCAGTTAAGAGCACTGGCTGCTCTTCCAAAGGACCCGGGTTTGATTCCCAGCACTGACATGGCTGCTAACAGCCATCTGTAACTCCAGTTCCAAGGGGATCTGAACGCTCTTCTGGCCTCCATGGGCACTACATGCACATGGTACACAGACACACATGCAGTCAAAACACACATACTCATAAAAATAAATAAACCTCAAAAATCTGCCAGGCAGTGGTGGCACACACCTTTAATTCCAACACTGGGGGGGGGGGGGGGACGACAAAAAAAGAGGACCAGAAGTTGGTTCCTAGCACCCAAGTCCAGTGGCTGACAACCACTAGTAATTCCGCTCCAAACTATCAAGAAGGAGATGGCAAGTGGTTCAGTTAGCCATGGGTTCAGTCTCCAGCATCCTTGGTTAACTTTTCCTGAGGAAAACACAAACAAATGACTATTCACCCCTAGCTGGGCACCAGCAGCTGACCGAAGTGTGTTGTATGCGTCTGTGTGGGTGGTATGTGCTCCTGAGTGTCGCTCCGTATGAAGGCCAGAAGAAGGCAATGGATTTCCCTACAGCTAGTGTCACAGGTAGCTGTCAAACTGCCCAGTGTGGGTGACTGGGACCTAAATCAGGTCCCCGGCAAGCCCATTCCTGCTCTTAATGGTTGAGCCGTCTCTCCAGGCCCAGCCTTTCTTTCAGTCAGAGTCCAGTCAAGTATTTAACCGGTAGGAATTTAAACAGAGAAATGGAGAGCCTGGAGAGCCAAGCAGGAAACAGAAATGAAATTCCGATTCAATGGGATGACGTCACAGGCTTTCCCTTTGGTCCGCCCTCCTGCTCCCAGCAGTATCTCCTGTTGGCCGAGGGCTGAAGGAAGTCATTTCTGAAGGGAACTGGGAGATAATCCGAAGGGGTAACCCTGCTCTGCAGAGGGAACTGAAGAATGGTTCTGAGATCAGTTGCTATTATTGTTATCATTTTCTTTAAGGTTTGGGGGTGGGGGCATGTCTAGAATTCTGAGTTTCTAGAGCTCAGCCCAGCAGTGAGATCTGAGGCTTCCTGAGTGCTTTATTGATCTTGGCCCTTGGTGTATAGAGATGCATGTTGGCTTCTGGTCTCTGGAAGGTAATTGCTCAGGCCTTGGCAGTTATTCAGGAAGCCCTGAAGTCAGCACTGCCTCACCCAAGATTCAGCGAAAGGGAAGCAGAAGGGATTTCTCAATGAACGCAGAGAGGTTGTCTCAGCACCTTTGAGGACTCGACATAGGCGGGAAGTTCTGGCCAGTGATGTCACTCCGCGAAAAGGAGGCTCCCGGGAAATTCAGGGATAGACTGAATATTGTGAAACAGTTTGTTACAAGACCTGGGTGGGGCGTGCCCAGAAATGGCTTAACCCAGTTCTAAGGCCACTTCCTGGAAGACTGGGAAATATCTTCTGGTCTTTGAGACATCCCCTTAAGTGGGCTCTGGGGGAGTAAAGCTTTAGGAATTTGACTACCAAAAATGGGAAGAAAGTCTCTATCTAAATAGTTCTCAGGAGACCCAGAGTTTAACCTTGAACCAAGGTCAAATATGTTTATTTTCAGAGTTGAGGAAAAGGATTGTGCACTGAGAATGGTCATTTGGCCGTATGCAAGGCCCTGGGCTCAGTCTTCAGTAAGACAGAAAAGTCTCCAATATTTAGAGAGCCTTTCTCACGTACAAAACTTATTCTCCAAGTTCATTCTAGAAAATGCTTCTCAAGAGCAGGTTGGCAATGAAGTTAGGCAATAAAATTTGAGTACAGAGCTGGGGTAGACTGTGGTTTTTGCTTCTGTCCTGGCTATTTGGCTATGGGCAGGGGACAGAATCTCTTACTCTTAAGAAATATGACCAGGACAGCCAGGGCTATACTGAAAAACCTTGTCTCAAAAAACAAAAAACAAAAAAAAAAAAAAAAAAGAAAAGAAAAGAAAAAGAAAGAAAGGGAAAGGAAAGAAATATGAATCATATGAACTACTTCATAGAACTGCATAGATTAAGAATAAGTTCACACATGAAAGTACATGGCTGCAAGTCCGGTATGCAGTGAGTAATACCCAATTGTGGTCATTCATTTTCTTCTGATGTGCATGATTTGTGTGGCACTTTGCAAAAAACACTTTCCCTTATGTGAGTGCACCGGAGCACTGTTGTGTGAGGTCAGCCAGGGAAACAACATTGATTTTGCTTCTCCTGTGCATTTAGCACCCTGCCGGATGCTAACAGTTACTTTGTTGGTTTCACTCATTCAATAAATATTTGAGTGTTTGATATTTGATGCCAGACTGTTTTATGCACTGGGGAATCTAGCAGTGAACAAGAGACAAAAATCCCTGCCTGGGGCTGGAACGATGGCTCAGTAGTCAGTCTCTGATGCCCAGACGTGAGGATCTGAGACTGGATCCCCAACACCTACTTACAGTCATGGGCCTGTAACCTTAACACTGTGCAAGCAGAGAGGTGGGTCCCCAGAGCTTGCTGACTTGCCAGCCTAGCTGAATCAGTGAGCTCTGGGCTCAGCGAGAGACTCTGTCTCAAAGAAACAATGAAGTAGAAAGCCAAGGGTGGGGACACCAGCATGGACCTCTGCAATCACATGTAAAGGTAAGAGTGAAACAGGTTCCATGTCTTGGCACAGCTGACTCCATGATGGAAGGTACCACTCAGGCTGTAAAACTCAGTGTGTAGACAGCACCATCTGCCAAAACTGAGAACAAAACTCTGACCTATCAAAGCCCATAGCTCTGGGAAAGCCTCAGCTTTTTGGCTTCTGTAGTTCCACTCCTTGCTAACTGTTCCTGTTAACTGGAAGTACCTCAACCCAGGATGTGGTTTTTGTGCTTAAAAGCTCACCCTGAGAAAAGCTTGGGATCACACTGGGATCCCAAATACCCAGTGTAGTCACCAGATTGCTGATAAAGACTTTCTGTTGGCTTACAGTCCAGTCCAAGCAGTCTTCTCTGGTGGACACCCCACAAGAGTGTACCTGCACAAGCACATGCACATATGTACACACACACAAATATGCACCCAGACATGCACTACACACACACACACACACACACACACACACACACACACACACACACAATAAAAAAAAAAACAATAATTAAAAGATGTTCGTCAGGACCAGGAAAGATTCCATTAAGAGCACTGGCTGCTCTTCCAGAGCACCCATATGGCAGCTCACAACCATCTGTAACTCCAGTTTCGGGGACCTGGAGCCTTCTCTGGCCTCCATGGGTACCAGGCACTCACATGCACGGACATACATGCAGGCAAAACACTCATAGACATAAAAAATTTGAAATTTTTAAAAAAGATGTTTAGTTCCTCTTCAGATTACTCAGCTGCAAGTTGATTAAACTAGTTTTGGTTTGGGTTTTTTAAATCCCTTTCTCACATAGGGAGTTCTCTCCATGTGGAGAAAGACAATAAACACAATATAGTAATCTTTTGGGTTTGGTGTTGCACAATGATTTACAAGCACTCATTGTACAGACGACATTTGAGACACATTGATACTCATTCGGTCTCACGACTAAATGTGCTAAATTCAAGATTTAAGGTCAGATAGCACGATTCTGAGTTCTGGATCCTAATCATTATGGTATGTTATCTTGACAAACAAAACAAAACAAAATCATTATTATTATTATTATTATTATTATTATTATTATTATTTTGGTTTTTGACAGAGTCTCTCTCTATAGCTCTGGCTGTCCTGGAACTCACTATGTAGACCAGTTTGGCCTTGAACTCACAGACAGCTGCCTGACTTTGAGTGCCTGGATTAAAGATGTGCGCCACCACACCCGGCTCAGTAACAACAACAAAATTATATAGGTACTAATAAATCAAGATCCCATAAATGCTCTGGGAAGGGGTAAAACAAAGGCCGGCAAGATGGTCAGGTGGATGCAAGATGGTGGGGGGGGGGGGAGATGCAAGATGGTCAGAGGGGAAAGTGAGATGGTCAGGGGGAAAGGCACCAGCCACCAACCCTGATGGCCTGAGCTCTGTCCTGAGACCCACATAGTGGAGGAAGAACCGATGCTGTAACCGTCCTCTGGTGGCCACATCTGAGTCACCGCACATGCACCCACACAAGATAAACAAATAAAAATGTAGTTTAAAAAACTGAAACGGGAACCCTTGGAAGGCAAGTGCAGGCATATCTCTGTGAATTCAAGGTCAGTCTGGTCTACATAAAAGGTTCTAGGCCAGCTAGGACTACAGAGTAAGACTGTCAAAAAATCCATAATAATAACAAAATAAAAAGGCAACAGGAGGAAATATGGAGTGTGTGTTCTCTACGTAGGGCCATCAGAGATGGGCTCCTTGAGGAGTCACATCTGAGCAGAAACTTTCCAGGCATGGAAAAGATTACAAGGGATATCCTGGACCCCAATCCTGGCTGAGGGAAGGGCATGTGCAAAGGCCAGAAGCGGACTTCTGTGTTCCAGGGAACCACACGGAGGCCAGGATGGCAGGTGCCATGAGTCAGGGGTTCAAAGATGGCTCAGCTCAAGCTGCTGGCTGGATGCAGTTGTTTTTTTGCTAAGGAAGATTATGGGAGCAGGTTTGGATGGCAAGGCGAAGGTTTGGGGTAATCTATCACCCAGGTGGGAGTTACTAACGCCACAGGATTTCAAGGGGTTAAGTAGCTCAGCCCAGGCAGTCATTTTTTAAGACTTGATTCAAACTCATGTAGGTGAGTGTGGTGGTACACACCTGCAATCCCAGCATGTGGGAAGCAGTGGCAGAAGTTCAGGGCGAGCCTGGGTTACACAATCAAGTCTGAGGTCAGCCAAACACCCTGCCTCAATAAAAACAAAAGCTTCGGATAGAGCTCTGTTGGTAGAGTACTTGCCTGGCATGCACAGGGCTCTGGGTTTGATCCTTAACACCAGGTTTGATCCTGGGTGGGTGTGGTGGCTCACCTGTCATCTCAGCCTGGGAAGGTGGAGACATGGGATCCTCAAAAGAACCTAGCTAGGGAAAGTAGCTAGCTGTATTGAGAAACTCTGGGTTTGATGAGAGACTCTGCATCAAAGGATAAGGTAGAAGAGCCTTAGAAAGAGATTCCTGATGGACAAACAACCTCAAGTCTCCTCCACATGCATGCATTTGTGTTTACACCTGCCCACGACATGTACCCTCATAATGGGAACACACACACACACACACACACGGAGAGAGAGAGAGAGAGAGAGAGAGAGAGAGAGAGAGAGAGAGAGAGGGAATGGCAGTCTCAGCCTTGAATCCCACGTACGTTTCCCCATGTGGGTGCTGTGGAGAAGTCTGGAGTTGTTTGATTCTGACAGCCTTAGCCTCTGTCCCCAAGAGGGTTTAAGGTGGGGGGAAAGAGGGAGAGGGGTAGTCTCGGGTAAAGCGACAGAGACACTTAGAAGGAAGCAGTGGTACCAGAGGTTGGTACAGCACAGCAAATGGCAAGTGTTTAAATACAAAATGCAATCAAGAAACACTGGGAAGCGGTGATTCTCTGGAAAAGGAGAAAGAACAGAAGAGCCCCAGCCCCGTGTAGCTGGAGGATGTCCAGCAGGCTATACCCTGTCAGAAATGGTATTGTAGTTTGGATCTTTGTCTCCCAAAGGGGGCTGGGGGAATAGCTCAGTGGTACAGAGCTTGGCACACACAAAGTCTTTTATCCCCCGTACCACACACACACACACACACACACACACACACACACACACACAGGTCTCCAAAGGCCCATGTATTAAAAGATTGGTCTCCAAGGTCCACTAATGGGAAATGATAGAATATTGAAGAGCTGGGGCCTGGGGATAGGTATGGTGGTACACTCCTTTAATCCCAGCATTCTGGAGGCAGAGGCCAGCCTGGTCTACAAAGTGAGTTCCAGGACTGTGGGAAACCTGCTCCCACCTTTTAAAGGGTTCCTATGAGGAGGAGAGAGGAATAAGAAATATTAAATAGAATGTCAGGTCTAGCCAATGAGAGGAAAGACAGAAACACAGGATAGCTTCGGAAGGACTTGGGTCAATACCCAATGGCCCAGAACTTTATTTAAAAGGGCGTTTTAATAGTAATGCCAAGGAGCAAGGCAAAAGATCTCCCCCTTGCTAGATACAGCCAAGTGTAGACCTTTCCAAACACGTGGTAACCAAGCCCGTGGTCCGGTCATCCTCTTATGCAGCCCTGCTGGGTAAAGCAAGCTCAGATCTCACTAGGGAAACCTCTGTGGGCCTCCACACACGACAATAAAGGCTACACAGTGAAACCAACCTTCTTTCACAAAACCACACTCATACACACAAAAAAGGATCTAGGGCCATGGGGTAAGTGGATTTTGTATTCCTTTATACCTCTGCCATGATGGTTTAGCACAGGCCCAGAACTTCAGGGACTCTCAGCTGTGGACTGGAACCTTCAAAGCTGAGAGCCCCAAACAAGCCTTTCTCCTTCTAGGTTGCATGTCTTGGGTGTTTTCTTATTACGACAGAAAACTAACCAATGTAGATGAGAAGACTCCAGAAGCCTGGAGTCTGCTGGGCAAGTCTTCCCTGTAAGGTGTCTTCCCGTTGTGACAGTATCCCCTAGCCAGACTCTTCCTCTGACCTGGAACACACAACCCGGAAGCCTCCTCCTCACACCATGTCAGGTTTCTGAAATATCACCAAACAGAAACTCTTGGTCTTTCTCCAATCCCAGGCTTGTTCTGCCCATGATGGGATTCTAAGAACCCAAACTTGAGATAAGGATTCACATTCCCAGCCTGACACACCAAGAAGTGCTCCCAGGAGGAACCACGTGGGAGAAGTAAGATAATGAAGGGCAAGAGGTGGTGTGAGCACAGACGTAGGCCCACAGACGGTGGCATCAGCCTGCTCCACACGGAGCTCTATGGTGCAATTACATTGAAAGGGTTAATGGCTCCCACTTTCACAACGGAATGTAGGTTCCAGTTCTCTGAGAAGGACAAACAGGTGTCTTTTCCAACAAAGGGTCATTTATCCACAAGGCTCATACACTCAGGGTCGAGGGAGAGAACAAACACAGAGGACCGAAGTCAGCCCCACAGTATCTCAAGGACAAACCAGCAGCCCCCTTCTGAGTTCACGTCCAAGCTTGTGCAGATGTGTCCAAAAATGATAAGACTAAATCTTAGCCAATTAAAAATATACTAGCCAATTAGGTAACTGACACAGAAACGCTTCTAAGCTGTCCTTAAAAGGAGCTTGCACGGCCCTCTGGGGGTTGTCACCATTTTGTACAGGTGAAGGACCCTACATGCATGTGATGTAATAAACGCTTTGTTCTTGCATACTATTTGAGTCTAGGGTCTTCCTTTAGCGTTTCCTCGGACCCTACAACGTCTTAGGGTTTGTCTATCTGGAAGGAAGGATGCTGGGCTGTCACCTACTCCAGGTAATCATTGGCTGTGGGTGGAGGAAGCAAATTCTGGGCGTCTTCTTTTTTTGTTTTTTGTTTGTTTGTTTGTTTTTCTGAGACAAGAGCTTGCTATATATCCCATGTTGAGCTGACCAGGCTATCAGTAAATTTAACTGAAACTCAAAACTGAAATTCATTCAGTTAAACGAATGAATTGATGAATGGCCAGCTGGGGAAGCTGCGCAGAAGGCAGCATCGTGATCCAGGCACGCATAAACGCTGAGTACCGTTTTCTCCGCTCGGCTCGCGGCCCCCCGCCGGAATGCTGAGTGCCCGGGAAGGAGGCGGAAATGAGCGTGCTCCACAGCTCTCCAGCCGAGTGTTTACTTAATTAGGGCCTGTATCCCGAGGCTCGTTTGTGTTTAACTGTCCGCCTAATAGCTTCGTCTGGCTCCGGGCCGGCGCGCGGGGGAACTTTGGGGGAGAGGATAGGTCGGGCCACCCTGTTCCCTGTGGGCCAGAGCCATTGAGCAACTCGGGCAAGCACCTAGGACATGGAAAGCGTCCCCAGCAGGAGAGCGGGGCCCCTAGCTAGCTGCCTTAGGCTTTGCCTGCAAGTGGCCACCTCCCACCACAGCTGCTGGGACTGCGCGGATCACTGAAGACTCCAGAGATGGCAGATGCCAGCTACCCTCAGCCGTGAAATTGAAGGATTCCGACACTGCTCATTCTCTTAGTTGTGGAAATGGGGGTGCTAGCCAGGAGAGGTATGGCTGGCTGACTAGGCAGAGAAAGCCAAATGGGCCGCATCCTAGAGCCCTAATACCGACAACACTGGGGCCCTTGTTCTGTGCCAACTACTGAGTTCAGCGTTTTTAACACATTAATCTGTTTAATCCTCATGTACACATGTTCACTTAATCCTAATACAGCCAAGTACAGTATGTGTGGTGTGTCGGGCGGGGGGTGGGGGGAATGTGGGTGGTGGTGATGTGTGTTCATGTGGATGAGTAGAGCCCAACGCGCATGGCCGGAAGACAATCTCCGAGCCAGCCGCCCGATCTTTCACCTCGTTTGAGACAGGTGTTCTGTTGTTTGGCACTGTATAAGCCAGGCTAGCTGGCCTGATAGCTTCCCTTGGGTCTCTCATCCTCCTCCCGTGCCTCCATAGGAGATTACAGATGGGCACTGCTTTCCATATAACATGGGTTCTGGGGATTTGAACACAGGACTTTACCAAAGCTGAGCCATCTCCTCTATCCTGCCCACCTGTTTTGAAACAGGCTCACTATGTAGTGCAGGCTGTCCTTGAACTTGCAGTAATCATCTTGCCTCCCATCCCGTGCTGGGATTAAAGGCATATACCACCCACCACTCCTGGCTCTAGTACAGTTCTCTAGAGGGTAGGTGTCAAAATAGTTCCATACACCAATGGATAGGTAAGGGTTCCATCCCAGTAAGAGGTGGGATCCAAGCCTGAATCCCACCCAGCAGAGCAAGCAAAGCCAGTGCTTGCCTGATTGCGTCACAAGTTCCACGGCTCAGTCAGAGACTTGTGGTAGGAAGGACAGGTAGGTTCAGGTAAATACGTGAAGGACAAAAAAACTATAAATAAACCTTTAAATCTGAGCTAGGTGGAGGAGAAGGCAGGGGAAGGAGAGGCATCATCCTGGGGTTCTCCAGGGAGCAGTGGAAGGTGGGGAGAGCTCAGGGCGAAAGGCGTTAGATTGGTTCAGAAAGCTCAGCTCCAAGGCTGAGGCTGTAGCCCCGAGGTGGAGCGCTTGCCAGCCATGGGCAAGGCCTTGTGTTCAATCTCCAGCATTGCAGAGAGGTGAGGCAGGGGAGGGGAAGCTGCCTATATGGGGAAAGGGCATGTGGAGTAGGGCAGTTGGAGCCTATGCCTGCCCAGGGACTTACGAGCCCCAGGGTGCCTCAAGGACAGGCATTCTTGTCCAATACAGCAGAAGGAACAACCTAGAGCAACAAGTCCCAGCTCACCAGGGAGCTGTCTTCCCAGGACAAGCATTATGCAGCAGGTAGTTTTCAGAATATGTACAGCATTTCAGGCCAATAACAAAAGCTACATTTGAAATTGCCATTATTGGGACTGGGGCTGTAGCTCAGCTGATAGACTGCTTGTCTAGCATGCATAAAAAAACCCCTGGGATCAATTCCCATAATCACCTAAACCCAGCATAGGGATACATGCCTGAAATCCTAGTAGTAAGAAGGTAGAGCCTGGAGAAGCAGAAGTTCAAGACCATTCCCAGCTGCATATTGAGTGTAAGGCCAGCCAGAGATATATTAGATTTTTATAAAATCGTCATTATTAAGCTAGTCGTATCGGGTCATGCCTTTAATCCCAGCAGTTAGGAGACTGAGATGGAAAGTTTGCCATGAATTCAAGGCCAGCCTGAGCCTACAGAGTGAGATCCTACCTCAAAAAAATAAATAGAAGGGCAAAGAGATGGCTTAGCAGGCAAAGCACTTCCTGCACAATCCTGATGCCCCGAGTTCAAACCCCAGAACCCCTTTAAAGGTGGAAGGAGAGAACCGACTTCACAAAGTCCTCCTCTGACCTGCCCATGTGTGCAGTGGGCCCATATACACACAACAAATAAGACAAAAACCTCCATTATTTGTATTTAACATCAAATTGAGGAAACGTTTATATTGGGGGAAGAAAGCATTTATATGGGGGGGGGGTGGAAACAATGGGGCTAATAACTAATAACCGTCTCCCTGCCTCAAGCCCTTTGAAGTTACTATGACTTCCAAACTCTGGGGATTTCTCTACTTGCTTCCTCCCATTTGTTCAGCTGCAAACGGAAGTAACTATTCTCTCAAACGTATATCAGATCGTGTACTGCGGTCCTCTGAGATCTCGATGTCAGTTTCAAATCCCGAGCGCTCCCAGCGCGCTCGCCTGGGAGGTGGAGAAAGTGTCAGGGGGGCAGACCCCGCTGTAGCTAGTGTGAAGACACGCCCTGCCTCCATCAAAGCTTTGAACACGACGCCTCCGGCAACATGAATGGGGAGCCTCTGTTTTTTGTCGGGTTTCAGATGCGTCTCCACTTTTTTTTTTTTTTTTTCCGTTGTAGTTGCCAGCAATGGAATATTTGTCTTCCCGTGCTGCAGAGGCTGAGGTGGAGTGGATTGGGGGTTTTGTTTTGTTATACTTTTTTCCAGCGAAGCCAGAACCTGCGAGAGCCACGGGGTACCTTTCGGGAGTAGCTCCAGAAGAGCTGGGAGGACACAGGAGAGAACACCAGGGAGGCTCTGCAGGGGCTTTGCAAGTGCCTCCCGCAGGCTAGCCTCGGCCCCACCTGCGAGGGGGCGGGACCTTGTGACGTCGGACCAATCAGCAGCTACCTGAGCGCACCTGGCCTCCTCCCGCGGGCTCCAGCGAGCCGCGGCGCTCAAAGCTGCACCAGGAGCTTAACGGAGTACATTCCTACCGTCGCGGCAGCCTCTTCACCTCCCTCCAGTCATGAGACTCCATAGTGGGCCTCTCGCCTCCCTGCTCCTCCTGCTTCAGGTACCACAGTGCCTTGCCCTAGTCCTAACCCAGATTGATCCCTGGAGGGCGGGCGGGGTTCTCACGCTGCGGGCGTCGGGCAGGGAGTGGGGGCACGGACCTCGGGGCTGTGTGCCTTGGGGCCAAAGTTGTCCCGGAGGCTCACCGAGGACTCCCAAGGATGGGTGTGCAGAACCGGGCACGCCTGTGACTCAGCCTCATTCTTAACCCTTCTGTTCTCAGACGCAGGTTTGCTGGCTACTAAGCGTGGCCTCCCAGCCCTACCCGGCGGACTTCGGGGAGGCTGAAGTGACCTTGGAGATGGGAGGAACTGATCTGGAGCCGAGCCAAGCGCTGGGGAAAGGTAAGACCCTCCTGGAGCCAGCCTGGGATGGAACAACTCTGCTTTGCTGTGGCCCTCCTGTGGGGTGTCCAGACCAGAGTTGGGGACGTCTGGAGCCACCTCACATCCTAGCGGAGGAGCAGAAAGTGGTTCCCGGGCTGGGCTGGGCTCTAGAGGGCTGAGCAACGGTGCGCCCACTAACGTCCTAGCCCCGCAGCCGCTGCTTGTCTTGACCTCTTAGTGGCTCGCGGCTGAGCCCCTCACCCAGCCCCGACGTGGAAAAACCTCTCCCGCGCCGGCCACAACCGAGGAATGCGCAAGGCACATTCCTCCCACAACCCCCGCGCAGGTGTGGGGATGAGCGGTGCCCCGGGCAGCCCCCTTCGCCCTTCTCGGGCCCCCTTTGTGAACCGTGCTTTGTGTCTCCGACAGACAGACCGGGTCTGTTTCTCTTCTCCGGGCTGCCCTCCCCGCCCCCCTTCTTCCCGGGCTGGAATGCACTCTTAACCCTGCCCTCCCCGGAGGGCCTGCGCCCCTGCAGCCTGCCTGCGAATGGCCTGGCACACCTGGCCGGAGGCCATCACGCATGGGGGACACACTAGGTCCGGTTCTCCAAGCATCTTGTTAATAGGATGTTAGATCAGTTGAATGGGGGGCGGGGGACGGGACGGGACGAGGAGGGGGGGGGGCGCATCTGTGTTGTGTCCCAAGCCCGTGAGCGATCAAAGCACATTTTGATCTTTCTGTTGGAGTTTTCTCCATTCAAGTTAAAAGACTTGAAAGTGGAGGGTCATTTTGGTGCTGAGGACCATGAGACCCGAGCGTCTACCGGCTAGTGGGGGCTCCTGACTAGAGAGGACAATGGAGTTTTCTCTGTAGATCAGACCCACGTTGTTAAAAACCAGGAGTAACTCGGGATCCTTGAGTGAAGTTCCAGAGAACTTTTGCATGCATTTTTCTGGCAAGGGGATCTATAGTTTAAACGACTTTCAAAACATTTGCCACCTAGCGCTTTTTAGTGCTCCCATCAAACACTCTCCCTACATACACGTGTCCACGGCTTGAATACGGGATGGTGGGGGGAGTGGGGGTGTCAAAGTTTAAGGACAAAATGACTCTCCTTTGTTTCTCAAAAAAAAAAAAAAAAGTGAGGCCCTTGAGTCTGTAGAACTCCTAAAAAAAACAAAAAACTTTTCTCAAATAACTCTGCAGATTGACAAAATAATTAACACCCAGGCTAGGCTAGGTTCCTTAAAGGCTTGGCTGTAGGGAGCCGGAGCCTTGGCATTAAGAGGCCATGCCTCATAAACTTTAAATTCTTGCACATGGGTTTATTACTGGCGGGCTAACAAACTGCAACTGAGCCAACCTGTAAAAACGTTAACTTGGGCAGGGCCCCAAATCCAATTCCGGCTCCCCGAGGAAGCTCTATGGCTAACCACACTTCTGCCAAAATCCACCTCCCCACCCCCACCACCACATTCTCTGCTGCATTTTGAGAGCAGGTATGGCTTTGAGTTGGGAGTGTCTTATCTTCCTTACTGAAGCAAATATATATATGATATATATATATATATATCATAAATATATATCAGATTAGCTGTCACTTTACTTGGCTGTGGGGAAGTGCCGATCAGGTTTTTGATTACATGGTTGAGCTGGCCAGTGCTTCCTGGTGATGTCATGAATTTTAAAACTTCTTTTTCTAAGGAAATTCTACTTTCTCCGATGTCTGGTTTATGGTTGTGAAATGGTAGGTTTGTGCCAAGAATGCACCTGGTTTATAAAACAGACTGGGCTAATGTGCTTAGCACGCCTTGATTTTCCCTGCAAACACTACTGACTTCTTGGGGTAGGCGTCCCTGGAAATGGGAAGTCACTTGGGTTTTTAAGAAAGAGCAAGTTTCTGGACTCATGTGGCGCTAATAAGTTGAGGCTCTCTAAGCTGAACAGCATGCTTGTAGTCCCAGCTACTCCAGAGGCTGGGACAGGATCCCTCGCCCCGAGAATCAGGGTGGGGTGGTGGGGTGGTGGGGTGGTGGTGGTGGTGGTGGTGGTGGCGGCGGCGGCGGCGGCGGCGGCGGCTCACGCCTTTAATCACAACACTCGGGAGGCAGAGGCAGGTGATCTCTGAGTTCAAGGCCAGTCTGGTCTACAGAGCCAGTTCCAGGCCAGCCAAGGCAACTTTAGAGACCGTATCTCAAAAAAACAAAACAACAGTATTTACTATTTGTGGCCAGGGTGCATTCAGGAGTCTATTCTCTCCTTCCTCCATGGTTTCCCAAGGTTGAATTCAAGTTTTCAAGGTTTGCTCAGCAGCTTTTCACCTACTGAGCCAACTCAGTACCCTAAGTGTGTGTGTGTGTGTGTGTGTGTGTGTGTGTGTGTGAATGCCTGCATGAATGTATGTGCACCATATATGTGCCCACCGAGGCCAGAAAGAGGGCTGCAATCCTCTGGACGGTACAGGGCTTGTAAGCCACCTGATAGGAGTGCTGGGAACTGGACCCAAGTCCTCTGTAGGAGCAACTCCTGATCTAACCACTGGGCCATCTCTCCTGCCCAAGATTCCATCTCTTAAAGAAAATAAATAAATACGGTTGTGGGTATAGCTCAGTGGCAGGATGAGGCCTTGGCTTTGATCCTTAGCACTGCAAAACTATTTTTTTTTTATTTAACTTTATTTTATGTGCATTGCTGCGAAGGTGTCAGATTCCCCTGGAACTGGAGTTACAGACAGCGTGAGCTGCCGTGTGGGTGCTGGGAATTGAACCCGGGTCCTCTGGAAGAGCCGCCTGTGTTGTCAACCACTGACCTATCTCTCCAGCCCTTTCAAAACTAAATTTTAAAAAATTAAATAAATGAAACTCCCTAACAACAAGAAGAATATGTAAGTCTTATTCCCCGGTGTATTTCTTCATGGTCTCAACTGCTGAGAAGTTTTACTTCACTGTCGCCACCCTAGTTCCCTGTTCTTAAAACATCATGTCCCTTGGATCTGGCAAGGTTGAAAGGGTTATCCTGCAGGTACATACAAACCCTCAAGTCTGGCCAAATAAACAACCCTTTCCATTACAATTGTCCCTCCTTGCCCCTGGGTTATGAATATTATAAGCGGCTATGAAGTTGAGCTCAAAGAAATGATCTGGTGTAATTAGCACCTTGTTTGTGTGTGTGCCTTCCTCTTCAAAGCCCTTCTACAACTCTGAGCTTGCTTTACCCTCCTAACAGTCCCTTGAAGCAGGGTAGGTGAATATTAAACACTTTGAGGTCTTAATCTCAGAGTTAGGACTTGAGAAACCCCATAGCCAAACCCTGCCAGAAGTTTTAAAGGTGGAGAAACAAAGGTACAGCTTCCTCGTTTGAATGTGTTCAACAGTTCGTAAACATCTTTGAGGCTCCCAGACAAAACATTCCTTCCTGTTGCCTGCCCAAGGCCCAGTAGGTCCACTGGAAGAAATCAAGACAACCTTCGTGAAGGCCAGTCTATTTTTTTGTCCCACCCCAAGCCCCTTTTTAAAGATAGGGTCTCATTCTGTAGCCTTGGCTAGCCTGTGTAGATCAGACTGACTTTGAACTCAGAGAGATCTTCCTGACACAAGGGACAGTGAAGATCCTCCCACACCCGGCTGGCCAACCCATTTTACAAAAAGTGACTCTAGTGGTGATGATTTTATCACAATCATTGTTGCAGCGCCCAGCTAGGATTTGAAGACTTTTCTGACTCCATGTTGTGTGGGACAAATGATCAGAGTGAATGCTGGGTCTCGAATCTCACAGACACCAGTCACCCTCACTACTCCTATGAGCACTTTGTCTTTGGTTGGTTGGTTGGTTGTTGTTGTTGTTTTGGTTGTAAGCCTAGACTTTCATGTCTGAGCCATCTCTCCATCCCTGTTTGTTCATTTTTTTTGACATAGGGTCTCACTATGTAACCCCCGGCTGTCCTGGAATTCACTATTAAGACCAGGCTGGCCTCAAACTCACAGAGACCCACCTGCTCTGCCTCTGCCTCTTGAGTGCTAGGATTAATGGCATATGGCACCATGCCCAGCTAGTCAGATATTTTTTATTGTAGGATTTTCAAAAAACATTTCTCCACAGGGAGACAGTCTCTCAGCGTCCTAGTATTAGGAGCTTGACTAAAGAAGTTAATCTGGAAGGAAAGAGAACAGGGCTGTTTCTGTGTTCTGGCCCCTCCCAGTGGGGGCTCCCTAGTCCTTCAAGTGTGATCTGAGAGCAGAGACAAAGGAGAACTTGTGAGGTATGAGTGCTGTGATGAGAAGTGAGGAACCTCAGCCACCTACCCATCCTTGATGTGGAGCAATTGAGAGAAACTGCTTCATGACATTGGTCCAAGACACTCAGGTCCCAACTGTGACCCCCCCTCCACAGTATCAACCAACTCTTAGGAAGCCTTTGGGTGAGATTGAAAGCTAAGCATAGGAAGCGTCAAAGCTCACTAATGAACTTGACTGGACTTGAGTTGCTTTCAAGATGGTTGTGTTTAGCTCAGCTATTAGTATTAAAAAAAACCCCTTTAGTTTGGAGTTAACAATTCACTTTTTCAGTAAACTGTAATCGATACCTACATGTTTCAGGGTCTGTTCTAGAAGTGTGTCCAACAATGAATAGATTAAACGAAGTCCCCGCCTTTGGGAAGCTTCCATTCCGGTGTGAGCTGTTTTTCAGTGCGATGGCTGCCTTGCAAAGCGGGTGATAATACCTTCTTCCCCTTGGATGTAAAATGGAGTCACTAGGGCAGTCAGCAGTAAGTCCAGAATGTAAATCCTGGTTGGCTGCTTCCATAGCCCAAGGGGATTCTGTAGTGCCCAATAAATCTGCCTCTGAGGAATGAAGGGTAGGGAACCGGGGGTTGGAGCCCAGCCAGCTGCCTTCCCTGCTTGGCAGCGGGGAGGGCTGGTTGCTGAAGGCTGCCCTATATCACCATCCATTGTGTCAGGGGAGCAGGTCTCAAACCTCTAGTCACTCCTCTCAGAGCACTCTGTTCCTAGGTTACCCAGAACGAGTGTTCTCACCTCTCTACTGCTTCAGGAAGATGTTGCTTATGGTGGACAGTGAGTAACTAGGGTCAGAAGCCTAAGTTCTGTAAAACGTTTGGAGTGGGCTGTGATAGGAGGGGAGAAGGCCTCCCCTGCCGAGATCAGCGAGGCTTCTGTCCTGATGCCGAGCAGTCTCTGTTAGGAGACTTGATGTTGAAGAATAGCATATGTTGAGGACTGGCAGGATGGCAGCACACTAAAGCACTTGTCTCCAAGCCCAGTGACCTGAATTGAATCTCTGGGATCCACATGGTGGGAGAGGTAACTTCCTGCAGGTTGTTCTCTGACCTCCATAAGCATACCGGGTAATTTGGCTTTCCCTCCTCACCCTGCCATAACTAACTAAATAAATGTAATAACTAAATAAAATAAAATGAAATGTAATTTATTTAGTTATTATTTATTTTGGGTTTTTTTTTGTGAGACAGGGTTTCTCTGTGTAACCCTGGCTGTCCTGGAACTCACTATGTAGACCAGGCTGGCCCTGAACTCACAGAGATCCACCTACCTCTGCCTCCTAAGTGCTGGGATTAAAGGCGGTGCCACCAGCACCCGGCTAATAAATGTAATTTTAACAAAAGAATAAGTATGTTGAGGTAAATGCCAAATTAATTAGCTTATTGGCATCGCCAGCTTAAAATGCCCATGTACCCAGCACACAGACCAAGAAATGACATCACTAGTAACTAGTAACCCCTTGCCTTCTAGCTACCCATCTCTCAAGATAACTACTATTCTGACTTCTGATATTGTAGATTAATTTTCCTGCATTAGAATTTTATATATAGGTGTGTGTTACTCTCCCTGCAACCCCAGCACTTGGGAACTAATGGCAGAAAGATGAGAAGTTCTAGATCACCCTCAGCCTGGGGTATATAAGACTCTGTCTCAAAAAACAAATGGGCCTGTGAGATGTCATAAAGACACCTACTGCCAAACCTGAGTTCAATCCCTGGAATCTACATAGAGGCAAGCAAGAATTGACTCCTGCAAGTTGTCCTCTGACCTCCTGTGTGTGTGTGTGTGTGCACATGCTGTGATGTTTACACACACACAAACTAAATAAATAAAAAGCTAATAAGAAACCAACAGGAAAGATCACATAAACTGGGAATGGTGGTGCATGGCTGTAATTCCAGCACAGAAGGCAAAGGCAGGAGGGTCTTAAGTTCAAGGCTAGCCTGGGCGACATAGTGAGACCTTGTGCTAAAGGAAAGATAGATATGAAGTATAAGCTCTTGAGCCTGGCTTTTTGTTGTTGTTGTTGTTGCCCATATTGAGACCTTTATGATTCTGGGTGTGAGTGCAGTTGAGTCTCACTGTTGTGTTCCACTATGTGGCCATTTCAGTAGTTTCTATTCGTGCTTTGGCTATTAGTAATAATATTCTGTACATACACACACAGATGCGTGTTTCTTACAGGGACTCTCAAAGTGCATGCTAGGCAAGTTCTTTGCCACTAAGCTACATCCCCCTATTCCCTCATGAACATCTTTTTTTT
The DNA here is from genome assembly GCF_949786415.1 of Peromyscus eremicus. Classification (NCBI taxonomy): domain Eukaryota; kingdom Metazoa; phylum Chordata; class Mammalia; order Rodentia; family Cricetidae; genus Peromyscus; species Peromyscus eremicus. Next base: position 101,719,611 of record NC_081420.1, on the reverse strand, counting down.
TATTTTTGAGACAGGGTCTCATAATGTTGCCCTGGCTGGCATGGAGCTCACATAGACTGGGCTGAACTTGAACTCACAGAGACCTATCTGCCAAGTGCTGGGACTAAAGATGTATGTCACCATGCCCAGCCCATGAAGACTTTTGTTCTAATCTTCTGCTTAACCTTTCTGAACACATTTGCTGGATTATCCCTTGGTCCCCTGTGCATCACGGTACTATGTGGTATTGGATCAAGCTAATGACTGTTCTCTGTCCTAAGGTAGCTGCTGTCTTCCAGATGCTCTTACCCTCCTAGACTGGTTTCTCGTATGGCCAAGCGCTAAAGAGACAGCGGGTTTCTAGTGTGTATTTGGTCCTTTGCCTTGGTGGAGACTCTCATCCTATGTCTGCTGTTAAAGGTTTCTCCTTTTCCCCAAATTAGGAAGCATGTCTTAGTCACTGTTCTATTGCTGTGAAGAGACACCATAACCAAGGCAGCTTCTACTGTAAAGCATTTCATTAGGGTCTTCTTATAATCTCCAAGGGTTGGTCCATGACCATCATGGCAGGGAGTGTGAGGGCAGGCAGGCATGGTGCTGGAGCAGTAGCTGAGAGCTTACATCTGATCCACAAACAGGAGGCAGAGTGACTGGGCCTGGTGTGGCCCACCCCAGTGACACACCTCCTCCAACAAGGCCACACCTCCTAATCCTAAACAGTCCACCAACTGGGAACCAGACATTCAAATATGAGCCTATGGGAGCCATTCTCATTCAAACCACCACAAAGCCTGGCAAGGGCTGTGGCTTTCTAGGCAGGGACTTTTATCCTGGCCAGGGCAAGGGAGGGCAGCAGCTTTCTGGTTTTGCCCCATGGACAAATTCAGTTCACTCCTCATTACAGAAGCAGTGAAGTATCTGAGAGCTAAAGCCAAGTTGAAATGGTCATTCAGCCCACAAATGCCTGGGCTTGTACTTGGTGTGAGATATTCAGAGGTAAGCAAAACCCATAGCTTCTTGTGAGCTCCCAGTTAGAAATACACACAGGTCGGTCTCCTGGCCATTATAATTGCTAGTCCTCAATTCAACACCTACCCCATGCCTCACTCTACTTTAGACTGGCTCTCACTATGTAGTCCTCATGGTCATGATCCTCTTTTCTCAGTCTGCTTAGTGCTGGGATTCCAGATGTGTGCCAGGTTCTGTTCTAGGTGCTGGGGATACATTAGTGAGCAGATGGACAAAGCCCCCCCAAGCTTCAAAGGCTACTTTGAAAAGTGGAGAGACAGGCAAAGTAAGTGTGGGGTGGGTAGGAATTTAGATTGACATTAGAAGGGAACCCTAGGAGGGGACCCATAGGAAGGGATGTCTTCAAGGCTGGGAAGGATCTAGGCTAGAGTGTTGGACATGAGATGGCAGAAATGTTCCCCCAGGTGATCAGCATGGATTCCAGGACTAAATCCATGTCATATGGCTGGACCATAGAGCGTAGGGTGGAGAGAGCAAGCGAGAGCTGTTTAGGACTGTCGGGGCCTCAGCGAGGGCAGCAAGGTAATGTTCGGGAAAGGCAGGCCGGATGTTTAGGCAGTCATAGCCTCGCTGAAGTCTTCCTCTGAGCCAGGATGCTGAACCCCCACACTCAAGTGTCCCCCCCCCTTGCTTCTCCTCCCTGGCTTTCCTCGGACCAGAAGACATTTCGTGCATTGACCCTTACCCCTCACTTCATTTATTTGGGCAAAGGAACTGGCAAGAAAAGGTTCAAATGCCATCAGCCTAAACGCCATCTCTTTTATTTTTATTACACTCATTTACTGTGTGTTCATGTGTGTGCGTGGATCCATGAGTGGAGGAGAACAGCTTGGGAGAGTCAGCTCTCCCCTTCTGCCACGTGGGATCCAGGCTTGGTAGCAAGCACCTTTATCTACTGACTCATCTCACCAGCCCCTAAGTGCATTCCAGAACCACACTTTGTACTTGATGTAATGAGCCCCTTTAATCCTGAAAGGCCCCACGGGCGGTTGGCATTGGCCCCATTGAGCCGGATTGGAAACCTATGTTAGTAATTTTGTAACTTGCCCAGTGTCATCTACTAGAAAGTTGTGGAATCGGGCTTTGAACCCTCCCCTAAGTGTACAGTACTAACCATGTGGGAATCCAAGTAGTTGAGGGAAAGCTATTGCGAGTCCTCTGGCCCCAGACGAGCTAAGGGAAGATTGGAAATAGTTAAACTTCTGACTCAGGAGCCTTGAATTCCTGTTCCCTCCCCTGGCCTCTGTTAATCACCAGGACCTGGAGTGGTGCGGCCGAACACTTCCGTCCAACAGCTCAGGCATCTCCTTTAGGATGGGGGGTGGGGTTCAGATACCAGGCCTGTTAGGGCTCAGGCTGACATTCTTAGCAGACATTGCCTCTGGCTGTTCATCTTCTGCCTCTCCTTGACCCACACCTCCCGCCCCTGGCCCTGGATAGTAGAGCTTGAAAGACCTCGCCTCCCTCTTTTCTCCACCACTACCAGATTCCAAACCTCATGGTTCTGGGTTCCCGGGAACTTTAGCAGCACTGGTCTAGAAACTACACTAGCTACCCGGTCTGCAGGCCGCAGCTACCCTGATCTTGCTCAGAAATACCTCACCCTGGGAAAGCAAGCCCAGTGAACCGCTTCTTTTCTCTCCTGACCGCTTCTTTAAAGTCACAGCGTTGGCTTTGTCGCTGACTTAGCATCAGAGAAGGCCGGCTCAGCCACACAGGTGGGAGAACCTGACTCAATGAGGAGAGACGGTGGGCTGCTTCCCCTCGGGGCTGGAATGGAGAGCTCTGGATTGAGGAGGTGTAATCCCAGGCCTTCCTCTCCCCACTAAACCTTAGGATCCCATCTTTGCTCATTTGAGAGTTCTTAAGGGTCAGGTATTGTGGGACATGCCAGGGATCGTAGTACTTCAAAGGGGGAGGCAGGAGAATAGAGAGAGCCTGACCGCTGGGCATGATGGTGCATAATCCTCAACAGACTGAGGCAGAAGATTGTGGGGCAGAGCAGCCTTCTCTACGTAGCAAGACTTTGTCTTAGTAAAATAGACTGCCTAAGATACTGGAGGTATAGCCAGCTCAGTGGTAGAGTACATGATTAGCAAGTCTTTGATCCCCTAGAATTATGTGTATAGGGGGGCATATACATATTTCTAAAAGATTCTCTTGAGACAGACTATTGCTGTGTAACATAGGCTAGCCTGGGATTGGAGACCTTCCAGCCGCAGCCTCCTAAGTGATAGAATTACGTTCATGTTCTGCCAAGTCCGGCTTCCTTTCTCACACTTGAGGACCATAGCACCTTTCTTGATCTTTCTTGTGTTGTTATTGTTGTTACGCGCGCACGTGTGTGTGTGTGTGTGTGTGTGTGTGTGTGTGTGTGTGTGTGTGTGTATGATGCATGTATGTCTTAGCAGGCACTTGGAGATCAGAGGACAGCTTGCAAGAGTTGGTTCTCTCCTTCCACCGTGTGGGTGTCCTGGGGATCAAACTCAGGCCATCAGGCTTGGTGACAGGCACCTTTACCCACTGACCCACCTCACTGTCCTTGGTCATTTTATAGAGAAATAAGGACTACATCTAAACTGAGCATGTAGCACAGGTCTGTAACCCTAGTGCTCAGGAAGCTGAGGCGGGAGGACCATGAGTTAATGCCGACCTGGGCTGTATGGAAAGGTGGTGTCCCCATCCCCCAAATTCCTTTAGACTCTTGTTAAACCAGCCAGAAGGGACAGACCTATGGTGTTCACCTGAGCGCTTAAAAGAGAGGGGAATTTTCCTTCCTGATGCTCACCCCAAACTGTGTGACCTGAGGCAAGCTCCTCCAAGCTCCTCCTGGAGGCTCAGAATGCCTCCAGTGCCCTAGGGCTGTGAGGAGATAAGCCTCTGCTCAGACAATTAGAGAGACAGTTGGAGGGTCTGCTAAAGGTTCCGTGCCCCTTGGCACATCCTGGGTGTCCTGAGCCAGGCTGACTGCTGGCTGATCTGCCTTCACAGGACAAGCCCTGTCTTGTACCTTCAGGCATAGGGTAAATAGCTTCTTGTGGGCTCCCTACATACAAGCCAGAACAAGACACCAGTCCCACACCCTGCCCTCTCCCTATTTAGTCCCACAGCCAGCTTCCCAACAGGCTCCCAGACCTTTTTTTTCCTTGTCCTTTATGGTCTTTATCCCATTCCAGAATTTTCTCGCATTCCCCAGTTTGGACTTAACCCTACCCCCGTGGTTTCATCCCTGCCTTTGGCCTCTGAGTCAACAGTTTGCAAGTTCATCTTTTGTAAGAGTGGTGTGTGCTCATAACTGCTGCCGTCTCTCCAACTCCTGAGATTTTTAATTCAACCATGCACATATGCTCCCTATAGATATAAACATTTTTGCAGTAAAATATGCGGCACTTTCTATGTGACAGGCATGATTCTAAGCACTTGATATGTACTAGCTCGTTAAAGTCTCCAACATTGTTTGAGGGAGGTACCATCACCCAGTTTTTCAAGTGAGGGAACTGAAATCAGTTAAGTAACCCACCTCCCATTCTCACCACCCCACCACCACCCCACCCATCCCACCCCGCTCCCAGTCACACTGATCTTAGCAGACAGTCTGACTCCCTGTCATTGACACCAAATCGTAAATAAATACAGAATAGTTCTTTTTCCGGATTCTACTCCCTATGGGCAAGCACAGTTAGTAGCTTAATATAGTCCTATTTTGTAGACCTTTTTAATTTTTTAAGGCATTTATTTATCTGTGTGTGTGGACAACTTGCTGGAGTTCGGTTTTCTCTTTCTGCAGGATGGGCACCAGGGATTGAATTTGGGTCATCAGCCTTGGCAGCAAGCTTATTTACCGGCTGCGCCATCTTGATGGCCCCATTGCAGACCTTTTTCTGACCAAAACCTTGAGCATACATACAGGAATTTGTAGACATGTTACTGTACAGCTTGCTTTGCTAGCTTAGAGATGCAGGCATCTTTCCAGATTGTGAAATGCACGTCTATCTTGATTTTAACCACTCCTGGAGTCTTCCAGGGGCAGACGGGACATGATTTATTTGAGCCAGGCCTCTGTTTTTATCTTTTACAGATGTGGTGGTAGGAAGGAGCTAGCACAAAGACTGTGAAGTGTTTGGATTTTTAGAAATCTATCAGGAGTCGCCTTATTAGGAAAGACAGCAGCTGAATAATGATGGAGTGAACTGTGCGTCTTAACCCCATCCAGACGAACTGAACTTTTTATGGTCAGACTGTGCTTGCAAGCTCAAGATAAGGCATCTACACTATTTAAAAACCATTAGTTTTCACAGTAACATTTTTTATGACTCCATAATATGAATTTTTCAAAGCATCTGAAATCACCAAAAATCAAGACAGTTTAAAGCTGTATGACTTAGAAGTAAACTGCCAAATGTATTCATGCCGACATATTTTTCTCAACCCCTCAGAGCTTGAAAGTATAGTTCAAACAGAACAAGAGAGAAAACACATTTTCTCCCCTCACATTTTTCTTTAGACTTCAAATTCTGCTAGCAGGTCTTTTGCTCACCAAAAGTTGGTTTCCCGTCTTCAAGCAGACACTCACTTCTGATCTTATTTTTCCCTTGAAAGAGATTTTAAATTCTTTCTTAATCCCAGAGAGTGCTGTGGTCGACAGTCCTACCCAGGGCACAGTTGCATGGATGTAAAGGGTGCATTCCAGAAAGCCTCAAATAATTCGTGACACCCATGATTTGAGATGTGTGTTTCCATATGAACAAATGTGAAGAGTGTGCATGGCTCCGGGCAGATGGGGGCTTTACAGTTCCACAGCCTCTGCAGTTTAGCATTTGTGTGACTTTCTACAATTTTTTTTTAAATATGAGAAATAGGGGTTTTATTGGTTGGTTTTTTTTTTTTTGGTTTTTCGAGACAGGGTTTCTCTGTGTAGCTTTGCGCCTTTACTGGAACTCACTTGGTAGTCCAGGCTGGCCTCGAACTCACAGAGATCCGCCTGGCTCTGCCTCCCGAGTGCTGGGATTAAAGGCATGCGCCACCACCGCCCGGCTGGTTGTTTTTTTAAGATTTATTTATTTCCTATGTTTTTCTGCCTGCATGTATATAAGTGCATCGTGTGCATTCTGGTGCCCAGGAAAGTCAAAAGAAGGCATCAGATCCCCGGGAACCGGAGTTATAGACAGCTATGAACTACCATGTGGGTGCTGGGAGCAGAACCCAAGTCTTCTGCAAGAGCAGCCTCTTCACCTCTGAGCCATCGCTCCAACCCCCTATCACAGGAATTTGTGTGTCTTTAAACTTAGCACACAAAGGGGGGCTTTATTTGTGGAATCATTTCAAACTTGTTTTTTCTTTTTAATTATTTATTTTTATTTTATGTGCATTGGTACTTTGCCTGCATGTTATGTCTGTGTGAGGGTATCGGATCCCCTGGAACTGGAGTTACAGACAGTTGTGAGCTGCCATGTGGGTGCTGGGCTTTGAACCAGGGTCCTCTGGAAGAGCAGTCAGTGCTCTTAACCGCTGAGCCATCTCTCCAGCACCTCATTCCAAACTTCCATAGTTGAAGTTTATATAAAGTTTATCAATAATATGACATGTAGGGTACTTGGGCTGGTCTGTTGGTTCACTTATTAGCTGTGGCTCTTGGGTTAGACTGTTTATCTAATCACTGCACCTTAGTTTCTCAGCTGTAAGATAGAGGAGGTGTTAGGGACTGGAGAGATGATGGCTCAGGGGTTAAGAACACTGATAGTTCTTGCAGAAGACTGGGTTCAAGTTCCAATACCAACATGATGGCGCGCAACCATTCTTAACACCGTTCTAGAGGATGCAGTGCCTCTGCTGACCTCCATGGGCACCGTCACACGTGTGGTGCACATATTACACACAGGCAAAGCATTCATACACATAGAATTAAAAAAACAAAAACGTTTAAATGCATTTTGAAAACAGGTATTAACTGGGCATGATGAGAAATGAAGGAAGGAATATCAAGAGTTCGAGGCAAGCCTTGGACACATAACACATAAAGCCTGGGCTACATAAAATACTGTCTCAAAAAATAATAATTACCTGGCTGTAGTGGTGCACACTTCTAATCCTAACACTTGGGGGACAGAGGCAGGCGGATCTCTGTGATTTCAAGGCCAGCCTGGTCCACAGAGTGAGCTCCAGGACAGCCAAAGCCACATAATGAGATCCTGTCTTGAAAAAAAAACAAACAAAATAATAATAATAATAATAATAATAATAATAATAATAATGTTGTTATAAGACATGGTAATGCATGCCTTTTTTTTTTTTTTCCCGAGAAAAAATCTCACTGTGTAGCCTGGCTGGCCTGAAACTCACAGAGATCCACCTATTTCTACCTCCAGTGCTGAGATTAAAGGTATGCACTGTAAGAGATGGTATCAGCTCAGGACCAAATTCTCTACACAAAAGGAGATTTATTTGCCCCAGAGGGACAGAGGGCAGGGGATAAGAGACAGAGACAGGAGATAGAGGACTAGGGAGAAGGGCAAGGGAACAAGGGAGAAGGAGGGGATAGGGGTGTTTTTCCCGGAGGGGAACAAAGACCACCTCTGGATGGAGCGGAGACAGATGTGGCACATAGGAAAATGGCGGTTTATAAAGGTAAGGGGGGAGACCCTGTGTTAGGATGAGGTGTTTAATTTTAATTGGGCGTGTCAATTAGGTGAGCCAAAGGGAGCTTTTGACTGCTGGGCCTCGGTGGTCAGCCTCAGGAGGACGAAGTGGCCAAATAAGGCAATAGACCTTGGTGTCTAGCTTTAGGAGTGCAATCTAATGGTTTTTAGCAAGGCAGAGGGATTGGGGAAGGCCAAGGACTGCCAGAGACATGTTTGCCAGACCCAGGCTAGCTAGAATCCCTTCGTGCACCACCACATCTGGCCTTGACTCTTGCCTATAATTCCACTATTTGGGAGGCAGAAGCAGGTGGATCTCCATGAGTTCAAGCCCACTCTGGTCTAGTAGCAAGTTCTAGGCCAGCCAGGGCTACATAGTAAAACTCTGTCTTAGAAAAAAAGGTTACTACTAAAAGTAAGCAAAGTAAAATTGGACTACAGTGAGGAAATTAAATAAGTTTGTGTATAAAACCATACATAGCTACTGATGGGAGGTGGTACATATTTGTAATCTTAACACTCAGGAGATGAAGTTCTAAGGATTGTGAATTTGAGGCCAGCCTTGGTTACATAGTGAGATCTTGTTGAGGTGGGAGGAAGGACTTAGAAAAGGAGGGAGACAATGGGGCTGGACAGTGAAGGTAAGGATTGTATATTAATGTTTTTGAGGGGTTTTGTTTGTTTTATTAAAGACTTTTTATTTTTTTTTAATGTATGTGTTGTGTGACAAAAATTTTCTTGGGGAGATGAAACACCCAGATTGGGAACCCACAATAGACCAAAGTACAGATGCCACCAAAGACCAGCTTGGTGAATCAGTGAGTTTTAATGGGATTACTTACAGGAATATGGAGGAGGGGTTACCTAGAGGAGCAGAAATGACTCAAAGACCAAAGCATCACCAAAGCCCACCCCAGCATGTGTGACAGCTCAAAACCACCTGGGAACCTGGAGCCCACTGCACAGCCTGCAGACAGCTCATCAGGTTGGAGAGTGTCCTTTCCAAGGGACTTGGGTCTAAACCTCTTCCAGGCAGCCCAGCTGGTTTCTGCTTTCTCCAGGCAGCTGGTCTGGTCTCAGATTCTTCTTGGCAGCCAGCGGCTCTGAGCATCTCTGCTAATGGACTCTGTTTACTCTGGCAGGGAAGGCCCTAATGAATCTGGTTAGTTTCAGGTACTTCCTGAAGCTGAGTTGTTTACCTTCTTTCTCAATGAGCTCCCCTGAAGGGTGGAATGATTTGCTCTCTAAGGAGACTGCTCCAGTGTCTATTTTGCCTACATGAGTTTACGTGCACCATGTGCATCCTAGTGCTAGTAGAAGCCAGAAGAGAACGCCAGAACTCCTGGAACCGGAGTTACAGGCATCTGTGAGCCACCCAGTGTGAGTGCTGGAGACTAAGCCAGGGTCCTCTCCAGGAGAAGTAAGTGCTCGTAATCTCTGAGCCATCTCTGAGCCATCTCTGAGCCATCTCTCTAGCCTTTTTATTTTTGTTTTCTGAAACCGAGTCTTAGGTAGAGACTGTTGGACCTGGACTGTGTTCTGCAGTCACTTCAACACATGACCTTCTCATCTTTCTGTCTCCACTTCCTAAGTTCTGGGCTACAGGGGCTCACCACCCATGTTCAGCAAGGTTTTGTTTTTCATCCTAGGATGAATGGCACATGATTGATGAGTTCCAAACAAGAATCACAGCCTTTAGACCTCCAGAAGACAGTAGTGTCAGTGTACATCTCCAGAATCTCATGGTGGACTTTTGGCCTGCCCACTATAGGCGCTCTGGAGAAGCTCTTGGAGAACCCCCAAGTGTGCTGGAGACTAACTAGTGTGGGGATGTGTGGGGATGTGAAGCTAGTGTGGGGATGGACCTTCCAGCACGGCCTGGGACAGCTTCTGGGTCAGTCAGAAGCACAGGGGCTCTTAGCCTGCATAGTGGAGTACATTCCCAGCATGCTTTTCTGCCCTCCAGCCTCTCCCCATTGGCCTGCTCACTTCCAGTCTTCTTCAACGTTGTTCTCCACTGCCATCTCCTTGGTCTCTTGCCTCGGCCTTTGGTGTTGGTGTATGTAAGCATGTGCCACCACAGCCGGCCATCTTGGTGTTCCTTTGTTTAGAAGATGCCTAATGGATAGGCTTCAAAGACAGGAAGCCTTCTCGGTTCCAGGGCTGGGCTCCACCTCCTCATTTGTGCAGTGTGAAACTATTAATATTGTATAATTGTTGGACGCCTACTATATATAAATGGCTCTTTGTGACCTTTTCTCTGCTTTCTAGAGCACTGCTTTTCCTTGGGAGGTTTTCTTTTATAGGATTTGAGGCTATAGTTTAGATATTTGAGTCCTTGTAATACAGCCTAATTAAGCATTCCATTGAAAGGTTATTGAGTCCTTTATTTTTCTCCTACTTAAGCAACAGACTTGAGGATTCTCATAGTCTGTCTTTGCCACACCTAGGATGATTTCTGGCACTGTACCCAGGTCAGAGGGCTTATTTATTTATGGATTTTTAATTGATAGAAAAGTGCTGGTTTACATTCTCGCTCATCCCAGCAGTATGTAGCAGCACCTGGTTCTCAGTGGTCCACAGCACTTGGCCTTTTAATTAGTATTTCTCAGTGTTATAAATAAATAAATATATATATATATATATATATATATATATATATATATATATATAATACAGCTTTCCTTAGGAAAATCCCAGCATCTTCCCAGTCAGTTCCACATGCTTCCCCCTGAGCCCTCCAATGCTGCCTCTCATCAGAATCTTATTTGCCTTATGAGGCATCTGTGTCCCCAAACAAACTAGAACGGAGACTTTGAGGGCAGTTTCCCCTGCCACTCTCAAGACTGCCATGTGACCACACCCTAATCAGGTAGCTACAGTTTCCCAAACTGGCTAGGACTGGTCGCTCTGATGGGTCTTTGGTCCTCAGAGAGGTGGTTTGTTTTCTTTTGCCAGAGCATCTAACATAACAGATGTTGGAGCTATGTAGCACTTTCATATTGTGGCTGAGAAGTCCAATTCCCCCCTTTCAAGAGTGTTTCCTTGGGGTTGAGAGGGAAGCATCTGGGCATTTCTGACTGAAAGGGAAACAGACATCCTCAGCACAATACCCGTCAGTTTGTGTGAATCTATTTAAAATGCTTCTTTTCTTCCACACAGCTCCAGTACTCCAGAGACTAGACTCTTCATGCCCAAGGTTTATAGTGGTGTCAGTTTAAGATCTGAGGCCAGCCTTCACAGGATGGCTTTTAGAGAGGAGTTTTGAACCCAAGCCAGGGACTCCAGGTTCCTATCTAGAGCAGAAACACGAGGCTCCGAACTTTTTTGTTGGCATTCTTGTTAGTTTCTGTGGAAACAATCCCAGCTGAAAGCCGTCGGTTTCCCTGAGTCCAGCAGGCATGTCTTCCTCGAGTTCATACCCATGTCCAAACCCCCATGGGGAAAGCAGCCAGATGACGTTAAGGCCTTGGTGGGTGTGGAAATCAGAACTGCTTAGGCCTTTGTTTTCCAGCCTTAGAGTCTGAACCATTGCATCATGTATTCATTGGTGCTCATCAACTCACCTCAGAAGAGCGGGACACAAGCCCATTCATGCCCCCATGAGTTAGCCAGGATGTGTGGCCTTCAAAGCTACCACAGCCAGGAACAGGCATCTTCTCTCTCTGAGGAAGGCGAGACCAAAGTAGGATGAGTTATGATGAGACCGGGTGTGGGGCTCAGTTTTGGTCTGAGAGAGTGGCGTGAAGCAGGAAGCAGCCAGGAGGAAGTTAGAGTGGTCTGCCCCAGGGCTTAACCTCTCAGCAGCTTCTCTGTGATGCCTAACGTACAAAGAAAATGACTCATGTTCTCACAGATGCCCCAGCAAGTTTCCCTTGAAAGGTCACTGTGTCTGTGAGATCTCCATCCTCTGCCTGCCCCAGTGAGACACACACACACACACACACACACACACATGCGCGTGCACACACACACACACACACGTACACACACACACACACACACACACACACACACGTACACACGCGCGCACACACACACCCAGCCCTTCCAGCGGAAGACTGAGCCAGTTTTCTTCTGTGTTCTTGGGCACCAGGCATCTACTTCCTCTCTTCAGGTCTATCAGTCACAGCTAACCTCTTCGCAGGTTGGGAGATTCCCCGCCCCCTCCCCCACTGTGGTCTAGAAAAGACTAGCTAGACGAGGGTAGTACTGGAGAAGTGGTCCAGGGATTATGAGCACTGGCTGCTCCTTCAGAGGCCTCAGGTTCAGCTCAAGGCACCTTCGTGACCGCTCCCAACCATCTGTACCTGTGGTTTTAGAGACTCTCTCGCCCTCTTCTGGCTGCTGCAGGCACTGCATGCACATTCAACCCCCACCCCACTCCCAAAAAGGCTCGTAAAAATTTAAAAGTACACATAAAAATCTTTTTAAAAATAAAAAAAGACCAGCTGGGGGTGGTAGCACATACCTGTTATCTTGTACTTGGAAGACTGAGGCAGGAAAATTTCAAGTTTGAGGCCAGCCTAGCCTACATATAGTAAGTTCAAAGCCAGCCTGAGCTGCATAGCAAACCTTAAATCAAAAAAAGAGTGAAGGAACCAGGGAGATGGCTCAGCGGATAAGTGTGCTCCCCCTGCAGGTGTGAGGGCCTGAATTTGAACCCCCACATAGAAGTCTGGCTTGGTTGTGTGTGCCTGTACCCCCAGCTAGAACGGAGGGTGGAGACTGAATGATCCTGAGAGCTTGCTGTCCAGACAGTCCAGCTGGTGGGGGGGGTGTGTGTGTGTGCAAGGTGAGGGGGACGACCCGGGAACTGTTTCCCATTCAATCAGAGACTTTCAGGACAATAAGGTAGAAAGAGATATAGAAGACACTTGATACATTGACCTGGTCTCCACAAGTGTGTTTATGAGCACACTTACATATATGTACCATACACATATATGACACACTTATACACAACACACAAAGGGAGCTGATAGAAATCAAGACTTGGATATAGACACTTTGGTTAATTGTGCATACGTAGATTGATGGTACCTTTTATCGAAGGCTTATCCTGGACCAGGCACACATTATTATTCCCATTTCAGATGAGAAGACTGAACTTCCATAGGCTCACACCATTTCCTAGGCATACAGTCGACAGCCCAAGTCTGCTGGACCTCTGTGTTCTTCATTGACTGACTGCCTTCAAGATTTGAAGTCTGGTCCTGATGCCCTCTAGCCGTTGGGTTGTTCTCTCTCTGAAGCTGTTCCTGGGGCAGTTCAAGGCACCCTCAGCCCCTTTGCCCCTACAACCTCTTGTTTCCTGAGTTGTTGGGTTGGAAGCTGTAATACCTACCTTGCAGGAATATTAGTTCCCAGGACTGGGAAAGAAAACATTTAGCCGAGTGTCTCCAGCAGAGTGGGTATTTGAAGCATGCCCCTGCCTGCCTGAACTCCTGCCCCGTGGTTGTATTCTGCTTCCTGCTGAGTGTGGGTTGGAGCTGATGTGTCTGGAATCCGCAGCCTTCGGGGGAGGCCGAGACACCCATTAATATGTGACTGCTGCCTGCTTGGTTGTTGGCACTGTCCCCTCTGAGAGTAGATGGACAGCCTAGGCACTGAGATGCTAAGGTCCAGCGCTACGTACTAGTGGGAAGTGCCAGGAGACAGGGCAACAGCGTGTGCTGGCACTGCTTGCACGTAGAGTGTGGAGATAATAGGTTTTGCTGGGTTACTGCCTCCTTGTGGGTATGGCGTATTTAGAGTTTGGGGGGCTTAAGGCTTATGAGTATTGGGGGAGTCATTAGTTCCTTGCTGGGTAACATGAAAGGATAGCTGAGTAGGAGAGCTGCTGGAGGCTCTCATCGTTCAAGATCAGGGAAAGGACTGTTACGTTTTCTATGGTTGTTGTGGTTTTGAGATAGACTCTCATTTAGCCAAGGATGGTTTCAAACTCCAGCTGACAAAGACAGTGAGCTCCTGATTCTCCGGCTTCCACCTCCCACATGGGTTGATCTGTGTGCTATTCATGATGATATTGTGCCTGGCAAATTTTAAGTCAGTATTTTGAACAGCTAATACAGTTAGTAACCATGGGACTCCAGAAAGTCTGTGATAGTCATCTTGTCTTGGTCCAGCTGCAGGGGTCTTTGCCCAGAAGCCTGTTTCTTTTGAATTGCTTTTCAGAGATATTTTTCAATGTTTTTTTTGTTTTCCATTATATTTAGGGGAGTTGGGGGGGGCAACAGAGAGGCCAGAAGAGAGCATCAGCTCCCATCAGGAGCTGAAGTTACAGATGTTTGCGAACCTGACATTGCTGGCATCTGAACTCTATTCCTTCTGATTGATCGGGAAGTGTTTGTAACCACTGAGCCATTTCTCCAGCCCTCAGATCCGGTTTTAAAAGTACACATATGAACTAGGGATACAGCTCAGTGACATAGTTTTTGCCTGGTATGTGTAAGGTCCTGGTCAATCCCCATTGTCACACATACAAAAAGTATATCAAATAAATAACAAAGTACAACTTGGGACATATTAGCAGGGAGACAGATCACTCTCTACCTTTAAAGTTTATTAACAATATGTCCTGGGAGCTTTTCATAGGCTACAGAGTAAGGACATCCATCTTTTATAGCTTGTTTAGTTTTTTTTTTTTTTTTTTAAGATTTATTTATTTATTATGTATACAGTGATCTGCCTGCATGTATGCCTGCAGGCCAGAAGGGGGCACCAGATCTCATTACAGATGGTTGTGAGCCACCATGTGGTTGCTGGGAATTGAACTCAGGACCTTTGGAAGAGCAGCTAGTGCTCTTAACCGCTGAGCCATCTCTCCAGCCCGCTTGTTTAGTTTTTGAGTGCTAGGGAGTCAAATCCAAGGCCTAATACGCTAAGCAAGTGCTTCTTGCCACTGAGCTAGATCCCTGGCCCTTTTCATAGCTTTCTGCAATATCTGATTGGTATTTCGTTGTATGGATGATAAAGTAACACAAACCAACCCCTCACTGATGTGCATTTAGATTTTTCTCTGCATTTTTGCTATGTCAACCATGCATTGTTGATTAGTTTGTGAATGGTGTAGATGGCCCAGAAAAAGTGCCTTTGGAGTGCCCTGTAGGAGTGCAAAGATACTTGTGGATCCTTTATCATGGTATCTAGGCAAATGGCAAAGGTGCACAGGTTGCACAAGGCAGTTTTTGAATGAATGCCTTGCTGGAGAATCTGGCTTTAGACTCTGACCGTGCCTGGGTTCTGATTCTAATTCTGCTCTTTAGCAGTATGGATTTAGGCAAGTCATCTCACCTTGGAGTTCCAGTTTCCTCTTCGTGAGTACTAGATGATGCCGTGTGGAGTCGACAGAGTCATGTTTTGGGGTTTTGATCTGTGTGGTATTCGTGATGGTTCTGTGAAGTCGAATGGTGATCTTCCAAATATAATAAATTAATCCAAGTCCTGCATCAAGATATCAATGTTTGTGCCAGATGATGGCGTACACCTTTAATCCCAGTACTGAGGAGGCAGAGGCAGGTGGATCTCTGAGTTTGAGGCCAGCCTGGTGTATAGAACAAGTTACTTGACAGGACTCAAAAAAAAAAAAAATGATGCTCACAGCTAGCAGATTTTAAAAATAAAAATATAGGGGGCTACAGAGATGGCTCAGTAGTTAAGAACATATACTGCTCTTACCAAGGACCCATGTTTGGTTCCCAGCATCCACATTGGGCAGCTCACAACCACATATAACTCCAGTTCCAGGGGATATGACGCCCTCTTCTGGCCTCCTCAGGCATTGCACATGTGTGGTGTACTAAGATACATGCAGGCAAAATAGCTATACACATAAGATAAAAACAAACAAACAAAAAACTTCTTAAAAAATGATCGCTGTTGTTTCTGTAGATGAGGAGACAGATGAGCAAGACTGAATGACCGCGGTGGTTATGGAATGACTCAGGTTTCAGACAGGGCTGGGATCTACTCCCAGCCTTTTCATTGCTTAGCTGTGTGACTTTAATGAACTTGTTTAACCACTCAGTTTCCCAGTCTCAAAAATGGGCATTAAAATGTTTCTCATAAGTTGCGTCATCAGATGAAATAAGGAACTATGAGCTGGACGTGATGGCACATGCCTCTATTTAAGGTGATTTAGTCTGTGTCTTATATCTCTCGTTCCTGGTCTTTCTAGGATTAAGGAAAAGCAAAATTCCTCCGATGAGCCTGCAAACATGTGCAATAGAATAAAAGACAGGCCCACTCTGTTTCTCATGGCTCCTGGGACCCTCTGGAATAGAATCAAGCCCTGGTCCTTTTCTTCCCTTCCTCCCCCAAGCCTGTGTTAGCCCAGGGCTCCTCAGAGAGGTTATTGTCAAGGAGGCAGGGCTGTCTCTAAGCAATCTTTGCTTTCCCACTTGCACATTCCAGCTTTCCAGGAGGAATGTGTGCCTGGATGTGTGCGCTCTGGGGCACTGGGCTCCTGTGGGCTGCAGGTGGCTCGTTATGGTTGTTAAGCCCTGGTGTCCCTTCCACTGACGTCATCCACCTCCGTAAGCTCTGCTGGTTCCCCAGCTTCACGTGGTGGAATCCTACTACGGTCAACTGAAATGTGTGGCTCCAGAGAATGCCTGGATATAAATATTTTTGAGCAAAAGGCAATTAAAAAGTACCAAGAGAGCCAGGCATGGTGGTGCACGCCTTTAATCTCAGTGCTCCTAGGACATCTCTCTGAGTTCAAGACAGCTTGGTCTACAAGACTAAATAGGGAGACTTTGCCTTTAAAAAAAAGAAGAAAGAAAAAAGGCAAGGGAGTATATACTCAGCATGTACAGGACCTGGATTCCATACCTAGCATGGAAAATAAAGATGGATGAATGAATACAGATTCAAATGCAGGGGCTGGAGAGGTGGTCAGCAATTAGAGAAGAAAAGGGACGAGGCTCTCTCTCTCTGCCCTCCCAGCTTTCCCGCAATGGCTGAGAGTTCTCCTTTCTGAAAGCCACTCTTTTCAATAAAGAACCCCCACTCCATTATTTGCTCCCTGGATTTACATCCACTGTTTCCTGCCTCTGTAAGTGCTTCCCTTTGTCCTCTCTCGGAACTGCACTCTTCATTGTTGAGGAAGGCGTGTCAAATTCTAAGCCACGCGGAGGCTTCGCCCATGTGACACATACTGAACGTGTTAATAAGCTTGTGCTTCTCCTCTTACTCCACGACCAGCGTCGGCTGTTGGGGGCGGGGGTGTTTCTTCCCCACAAGCGTGCATCCTGCCTTCTGTCTGGCTTTGCTCCTCCGCCCTCGGTGCTCCTTGAATCCACCCCTTGTTGCATGGCCTTGCAGCTGAGTCATTTCAGAACGTGATGATACCACCATGTTTCTGTGCGTGCTGCTTGCGTGGACACCTCGCATTTCCAGTTGTAGCAATGAGTAGTGCTGCTGTGAACATATTAACATGCACTTCCGGTTTAAAAGAAAAAAAAATGCTAGAGATTGAACTCAGGGCTTTGTACATGCGAGACAGCTCTCTACTACTGGGTTACATGCCCAGCCTTGTGAATACATTCTAATTTTTTTTTCAAGTTTTATTATTTAATGTGTATGGGTGTTTTGTCTACATGTGCGTCTGTGCACCACAAGCGTACTTGGTGTTCATGGAAGTGATTCATGGAGGGTATCAGATCTCCTGGAACTAGAGTGACAGGTGTTGTAAGCCGCCGTGTGGGTGCTGGGAATTGAGCTCAGATCCTCTGAAAGAGTAGCCAGCCAGCGCTCTTCTTAACTGCTCACCGCCTCTCCAGCCCCACTACCAGACTTTTCTACAGGGGCTATTCACTTTCACGTTCCCACCAGCCATGCACGCGAGGCATCTTGTTTCTCCATTCCTCGCTCTAGGAGTGAGACTCCATACTAAAGCACCTGACTACCAGTCACTAAGCCCTGGGCTTGACCCCCAGCAGCACAAAGTAAAAGGAGTTGGGGCTAATAGCCAGCTTGGGTGTACGCTGGTGGCCTGTAGTTAGTAATTCCAACTGCTAGCTGCTCTTCCAGAGGACCTGGGTTCAATTCCCCGCATCCACATGGTAGTTCACAACCACCTGTAACTTCAGTACCAGAGGAATCCAATTTCCTCTTCTGGCCTCTTTGGTGCACAGATGAAAAATAAAAATTTTGGGGGGGGGCGGCGGGGAGGACAGTAGCCTCGCAGGTAGAATTCAAAAGAAGTGAGACAAACTTAAATTCCTAGAAGTTGCAGAAAGTGTCTGTGGGGAACAGTGTCACGTCCTTGGATGCCGACTGTGTGTAGCTCGCCCCCAGGAAATCATCTTCCTCCTTTAGCTGTAACTCAGCGAGGCTACCTGGCAACTAATAGCATGGATGCTCACAACCGTGCTTCTCCAGCCTGGTGGACAAAGGGGTTGGACAGACAGACTGATGGTGAGGTTGTCCTCCCTCCGCCACGACCAAATGTAGGGGCTGGAGAGATGGCTCAGTGGTTAAGGGCATGTACTGCTCTTCCAGAAGACCTGAGTTCAGTTCCCAACATGCCCATCAGGGGGCTCCCAACCACCTGTAACTCCAGCTCCAGGGCATCTGACTCTCCCGGCCGTCACAGGCACCTGCACACATGTGGCATACACTCATACACATACAAATGAAAAAAATTAAATAATGGTAAGACTGCGTGTAGAAATGACATCTGAGACTTGTAACCACCTGCTGGACAGAGAGTAAGCCAAATCCCCGGGTGCCACCACTTGGTACTCCTTGATCTAGTCAGGGAACTGCTTTCTAATTCTCTCTTTCTCTTTTCCTCACTTGTAGCATTGACTGGATGCACTGGACATGAGCTGCATGGTGCTGACCATGGAGAAGTCACTGTGCTGAACAGTGAGACAGTCCAGGTAAAATACCTTGTCTGTCTTCAGGACAAAAGAAAGGTGCTGTGTTCAGATTACTGCTGGCCAGAGGCCCTAAATGCTATAATAATGAGCACTAAATTAAACTCCCAACCCCACAGCCAACCAGCCAGGAACATCAGCTGATAATCAGAGCAGAGAAGTGATTGAAGCTGCCCAGTAGAGGGCGCAAGAGAGGCAGCCTATGGGGGAAGGGAAGAGGGGCGTGGCTGACATCCCCCAGTTCACCATGGGGAAGGGAAGAGGGGCGTGGCTGACATCCCCCAGTTCACCATGGGGAAGGGAAGAGGGGCGTGGCTGACATCCCCCAGTTCACCATGGGGAGGGGAAGAGGGGCGTGGCTGACATCCCCCAGTTCACCATGGGGAAGGGAAGAGGGGCGTGGCTGACATCCCCCAGTTCACCATGGGGAGGGGAAGAGGGGCGTGGCTGACATCCCCCAGTTCACCATGAGGAGGGGAAGAGGGGCGTGGCTGACATCCCCCAGTTCACCATGGGGAGGGGAGGAGGGGCGTGGCTGACATCCCCCAGTTCACCATGGGGAAGGGAAGAGGGGCGTGGCTGACATCCCCCAGTTCACCATGGGGAGGGGAAGAGGGGCGTGGCTGACATCCCCCAGTTCACCATGAGGAGGGGAAGAGGGGCGTGGCTGACATCCCCCAGTTCACCATGAGGAGGGGAAGAGGGGCGTGGCTGACATCCCCCAGTTCACCATGAGGAGGGGAAGAGGGGCGTGGCTGACATCCCCCAGTTCACCATGGGGAGGGGAAGAGGGGCGTGGCTGACATCCCCCAGTTCACCATGGGGAGGGGAAGAGGGGCGTGGCTGACATCCCCCAGTTCACCATGGGGAGGGGAAGAGGGGCGTGGCTGACATCCCCCAGTTCACCAAGGCTCTGTCAGTCCCTCCAATACCTCCATCCCTTCCAGTTTGGTCCATGTTAACCCCAAGTGAAGGCCATTTCAACACAGGATTTCCAATCCTATGGACCTCTAGGATTGTAGACCTGAGGCGCTTAGCTATACTTTCTTGGTTTTTTTTCCCCTAAGACAGTGTCTCACTATGTGACTCTGGCTGTCCTGGAACTCACTTCTGTAAGCCAGGCTGGCCTCTGAACTCACAGAGATCCTCCTGCTTCTGCTTCCCAAGTGCTGAGATTAAAGACGTGCGCTACCACCACCCAGCTTCCTAGTGTCTTTTAGTTTTTTGAATAGTCAAATGTTCAAAACAAAAATATTTAGAGCTTTATAACAGACAGTCTTTGTCTCCATCTGCTCATATCCCTGCCCACCCTTGAGAAGACACAGATAATTACTGTGAGCAGGTTCTCTCCCTCAGTTTCCTTCTATGTGTATATACAAATAAAAATAGACTTTTCCTCTTTTTTTTTCTTTTCCTTTATTATTAATATTACAATTGTTATTATTACTGGGTTTTTGTTTTTTTAAACACAAGGTCTCACATGGTTTAGGCTAACCTCAAATTGCTAGGTAGCCGAGGACGACCTTTAATTTCCGATCCTTGCCTCTGCCTCCTGAATGCTGGGATTATGGGTGAGTGTCGCCACACCTGACTCCTTTCTCCTTTCATGCAAAAGCTAACATGTTATTCACATCTTTCCTTGCAGGCAGCGAAGGCTACGGTGAGCTCCCCGCCCAGACGCATCTTACGGAGACGCAAGAGAGAGTGGGTGATGCCACCGATATCAGTCCCCGAGAATGGCAAGGGTCCTTTCCCTCAGAGGCTGAATCAGGTAGGACTGTGCCTTCGGCCTGGGCAGCCCTGAGGTCTGCAGGATGGATTGTCTAAGAGCGAGGCTTCTTGCCGCCGGGTGGGGAGCTGCAGAAGGCTCCCTGCCGCCGGGTGGGGAGCTGCCACTTGTCAGCTGTCATTTTATTTTGTTTCCAGCTCAAATCTAATAAGGACAGGGGCACCAAGATTTTCTACAGCATCACTGGGCCTGGAGCTGACAGTCCCCCTGAGGGCGTCTTCACCATAGAGAAGGAGACAGGCTGGTTGCTGTTGACTATGCCACTGGACAGGGAGAAGATTGCCAAGTATGAGGTAAGTAGCCTTTAGTACCCAATATAGATGTCTTTTCTGAGGTGGGCCCAAGGCCTGGTGAGCAGGGAACACCAGCTGACCCCAGACCTCTGTGCCCACAGCTTTTTGGCCATGCAGTGTCTGAGAATGGGGCTTCTGTGGAGGAGCCCATGAACATCTCCATCATCGTGACAGACCAGAATGACAACAAGCCCAAGTTCACTCAAGAGACCTTCAGAGGGAGGGTTTTGGAGGGGGCAACGCCTGGTAAGGTTGGGAAGGAGCTACTCTGGGTCAGCAGGGTCCAGATCTAGTTGGGGATCATTCTGGAGGTCAGCCGGAACTACATAGCTGTGTGTCAGGTTCCCTCAGCACACTGCCCATCCACCCCATGAGTCCTGATCAAGCCTGACCTGTAGCAGAGCTCTGGCACTCACATTTGAGAACTTCCCAGAAGCTCTAGGCTCAGCCAGACTTAGGAGCTACAGAGACTCAGAGTTAAATCTGGACTTTGCCTCTTTACTGCCTGTGACCTTAGGCACATCCGTGACCTCTGAGCTTCAATCCAAATGGGAATATCAACCTTGAAATACTATGACGGTTAGAAATAGCACACGCCGCCGGGCAGTGGTGGCTGGCGCACGCCTTTAATCCCAGCACTCGGGAGGCAGAGCCAGGCGGATCTCTGTGAGTTCGAGGCCAGCCTGGTCTACCAAGTGAGTTCCAGGAAAGGCGCAAAGCTACACAGAGAAACCCTGTCTCGAAAAACCAAAAAAAGAAAAAAAAAGAAAAAAGAAATAGCACACGCCACTGAGGGTGTAGCTCAGGAGTGGAACACATGCTGACTGTAAGATAGGCCCTGGGCACTAGCACCCCACAAAAGAGAGAAAGAACACGTGTATCATGTGTGCACTCCTACATACTATGGAGCACCCAGCCCAAAGTTCCGCAGCCACAGGGCAAGCAGCCAGGGCTAGAGGGTGTTAGAATGTGACTTACAGAAAACAAAAATAGGTTGCCATCACTAGAGAAGAGAGGACGAGAAGATGAGGGACTGGATGCTCAGTGACAGGTGCTGGGGGTAGGGGTGGGGTCCCCTTCTTGTTTGGAGTAGTCTGAACTGATCACCTCTTGGCCTTCTGGTTTCAGAGAGTTTCAGAGATGAGTTGATCAGAGAAATTACCACCATTAAAATATTTGGTTGTTTTTATTTGTTATTTATTTATTTATTTATTTTTGAGTCAAGATCTCCCCATGTAGCCCAGGCTGGCCTCAAACTTGTGATCCTCCTGCCTTAGCCTCCTGAGTACAAGCTTGTACCAACACTGATAAAAATGTCTCAAGCCAAGCGGTGGTGGTGCACACCTTTAGGAGGCAGAGGCAGACAGATCTATGTGAGTTCAAAGCTAGCCTGGGCTCTCACTACTCTGTAGTCAAGGCCAGACTTGAACTCATGGTCAGTCCTTCTGCCTCAACCTCCCAAAGTTCTGGGATTACAAGCTTGAGTCACCAGCTACAAGTACATTCTTTAAACAACTCCCTCCAAATTTGTTAGAAGTCACTGCCATGGTCACAGCTGTGGCTGGAAGGATCAGAGCTATGGCCGTGGCCAACCTAAACTGAAGATCCACTTCCGAAGGAAAGAAGGGTGTGATGGCAAGTGGGTTCCAGGAAACTGGCTGCCACTGAGCAGGGGAGAGACAGATCCTTCTGGTATGCAGGGCAGAACTTCACGGGGTCCCAGTGTAGTCAGGCTGGCACTGGGCTGAGAGGGAAAGGTGCTGAACGGTCCCCTCCCCCTGCAGGAACTTCTGTGATGCAGGTAACAGCCACAGATGAGGATGATGCCATCAACACTTACAATGGGGTGCTGGCTTACTCCATCCATAGCCAAGAACCCAAGGAGCCACACGACCTCATGTTCACCATCCACAAAAGCACTGGGACCATTAGTGTCATCTCCAGTGGCCTGGACCGAGAGGTGAGTGGCCTTTGGGAAGGTATTAGTGCCAAAGCCTGACTCAGAGTGGAGGCTGCTGTGGCTGCCCCCAGGTCAAGGCCGGGCAGTGGAGACCCAGGTCAGCTGCTTTGGCTCGGCTGCTGCTGCATCGCCTTTTGCTGTCCCACCGCTCTTTGGGCCAGTGGCCTGCTGCCTAGGCTGCTGCCTAGATCCCCAGCAGGGGGTGAGGAGGCAGCTGTAAAATGCAGGCTTTTGAGTGCTTCTCATTTCCTGTCCGAACGGCTCATTTAGTTTCCATGTTGCCCAGATTTGTCCCTTGTGTGCCACCAAGTAGAACTAGCTCCGTGGATATTGGGACTGCCTTCTGTTTCTTAATTAGCATCTCTGCCTAGGTCCTTGCGCCAGGCTCCTGTGTGGAGCAGCCGAGGGTTGGCGGTGCTTGGGCTTGCACAGGAGAGCTGTCGGGAGATGAGACTCCAACCCTGCGCCCCACCTACCCTGTCCTCTGTTCACTTGTCTGTTCCCTGGAAGTGGGGGGAGGGGGGGGCAAGGGATCGAGAAACGGTGGAAGGGAGGACCGCTCTGCTCCCCTGCCTCTGTACCCCCAAGGCAGTGTGTTGTTGCCCAGCTGGGCAGCCCCTCACATTGGACTCACAGTGGGCTTCCTCTTTGCTCCTTTCTCCCCAGAAAGTCCCCGAGTACACGCTGACCATCCAAGCCACAGACATGGATGGAGAGGGTTCCACCACCACAGCAGTGGCCATAGTGGAAATCCTTGACGCCAACGACAACGCTCCCGAGTTTGAACCCCAGAAGGTAACTCCGGTTCCTTCCTGCGTTCCTCATCACATAAAGGACTGAGGTTGGCTGCCTCTCCAAAACCAGCCCAAGTCTGTCGTTGCTGGCTGTGTGACCTTAGTCAAGCCACCAGGCCTCTCTGTGCCCAATTTCTTAATCTGTGAAATGGAGATACGATAAATACCGGATAAATTGTTCCGAATTTTCGGTGTAATGATCTGTATACAGGTCATTTCCAGTCTACAGGTACTACAGAGGCTTGATGTCATATGAAAACTACCTCGTATCTATACCTGTCCATAAACTTACATAGCTTCTGAGACAGAAAACTCAATGCCAGGACTGGAGAAATGGCTCAGTGGGCAACAGTATTTTCCACTAACCCGAATGATGTTTGATCCCAAGACCCACGTGGTGGAAGGAGCAAACTGACTCTGTCCTTGGATTTCCACAAGTTTACCACAGTGTGTGCACCCCGCGCCCCAGCCCCAATACTAAATGTAATACAAAAATTAAAAGAGAAAATCTCAATGTCTGTTGAAGTGACACATTCCCTGCATATGGACACAAACCTCTAGCCTTGGAATGTTATTGGGCCTCATTTTCCCCTGGGGAGATTGCGCAGTTTGTAAAGTGTTGGCTGTGGGAGCATGGAAGCCTGAGTCAAAAGCCAGGTGTGGCGGCCCACACCTGGAACTCCATTGTTGGGGGGTGGAAATAAGATTCCTGGGGCTCCCTGGCTCGTCTCAGGTGGACAGCTTCTGAGGAACAATACCTGAAGTTGACCTCTCACTGCTGCAAATTACATGCATGTGCACACACACACACACACACACACACACACACACACACTGTTCGGGAGACTTAGGTAGGGTGTCACATGCCTGTAATCACAATATTTGGGAGGTAAAGGCATGAAGATCAGGACTTTAGGGTCATCTTCAACTCCGTATCACACTTTTTTGTTTTTAAAAGATTTATTTATCATGTATAGTGTTCTGCCTGCATGTGTGCCTACATGCCAGAAGAGGGTACCAGATCTCATCATAGATGGTTGAGAGCCACCATGTGGTTGCCGGGAATTGAACTCAGGACCTCTGGAAGAGCAGCCAGTACTCTTAACTGCTGAGCCATCTCTCAATCCCAGCACTTGGGAGGCAGAGGCAGGTTGATGATCTCTGTGAGTTTGAGGCCAGCCTGGTTTACAGAGAAAGTCTCCAGGACAGCCAGGGCTGCTACACAGAGAAACCCTGTCTTGGGGGGGAGGGGGAGCTAAAACTTAAAAGAAAGCTGACTCCCTGGTCTTTGTTACCTGCCCCCAAACTTCCGGCCGGTCCTCCAACACCATGAGGCACCTGTCTTGTTGCCGTCTTTCTCGGGGCCTCTGCTCTCTGCCCTAAAGTGGGTGGCTATGGACAGTAGGGGCTTGGGCACCCAGACTGGGAGAGTCCAGAGCTTCAGGCCTTCATGGAGAAGGTCACACATCTTTGCTGATGCTTGGGATTGTCTCTCTGTACCTGTGTGTGTCCTGAAAATCTCTATGGGTTAGGCCGTGGGGCTTCCCAGCAGCGAGATAAGGATTCCCAGCTGCTGGAGAGTGGAGCAGGATGGCTCCTGTCTCTGCTCTGATTGCACTGTGTCCCCGTCCCTCTCCCTCCACAGTATGAGGCCTGGGTGCCTGAGAACGCAGTGGGCCATGAGGTGCAGAGTCTAACGGTGACTGATCTGGATGCCCCCAACTCACCGGCATGGCGTGCCACCTACCGAATCGTCGGAGGTGACGATGGAAACCATTTTACCGTCACCACTCACCCAGAGACCAACCAAGGCATCCTGACAACCAAGAAGGTAGGTCTGTTTGGGCCTCTAGGACAAAGGGACACCTGCCTCAGGCCACTTACCTTGGGCCATCACTGGGGACTGCACCAAGACAGTGGCTCCTTCCTGGTACTGTCCTTTGCTCTTGTGCTGAGAACCCCTTATTTAGGCTTTGAAACAGGGTCTTACTATGGATTTTGTTTGGGGGGCTCTGGGGGTTCGGAGAGTACTAGGGATGGAGCTCAGGGCCTTTTTCTTTTATGGACTTGATTTTATCAGGATACAGGGCAAGATTGGGTCAAGGAGTCTTTGGGAGCAGGGCAGGGTAGTTCACACCTATGATCCCTCACTTGTGAGTTCAAGGCCAGCCTGAGCTATACAGTGAGACTAGTTCAACAAGAAAAGATAATAACAATAATTGATGGTTCAAGTATATGGGCTGTCACCATGCCCAAACCAGGCCCTGTGGCGGTGGTGCAGGCCTTCAATCCCAGCACTCAGGAGTCAAAAGCAAGCAGATCTCTGAGTTTGAGACCAGCCTGGTCTACAGAGTGAGTTCCAGGACAGCCAGGGGTACACAGTGAAACCCTGTCTTGAAAGACCATAAATGAATGAATGAATGAATGAATGAGTGGTCTCTGGTTTGATCCAGGTTTCAGCACCAAAAAAGAATGTGGGCCTGGTCTGGGCCTGGTGACACACTTGCTTACTAGCACTCGGAAGGTAGAGGGAGGAGGATTTAATGAGTTTTAGGCCAGCCTGGACTACATAGCAAGACCTTATCTCAAAGAAAACAGAAAAAGAGCCTTCATCTGCCTTTGCTGTCTTTCTAGTTCACAGCAGAGAGTGGCTTGGTGTGAGAAGCAGTTCTTAAAACTGCCTAGCCTCATGGTTGCACACACCTATAATCCCAGGCAGGAGGATTACTGCAAGTTTGTGGCCAACCTGGTCTACATAGCAGGCCATTCCAACCTTGCCTTAAACAAACAATATAATAACTAGAGGAATAAAGACCTATTTCAGATATGTTCTTTTGAAACAGATTCATTGTAGTACCTCTTATGTTTCGAAGTGAAGTCCATATATAACACAATTTAGGCAGCTCAGTACTTTCTAGAAGAAAAGGCTGGGGTCCTGACTCAGTGACAGATCACTTGCCTAGTATCTGCAAAGCCCTTGGTTTGATCCCTGGCAGCACCACAAAAATGAAAAGCCAGGTGGTGTATAACTTTAATCCCAAAGAGAGGTAGGTTGATCTCTGAGTTCAAAGACAGCCTGGTCTGCGTATTGAGTTCCAAGCCAGGGGTTGAGAGATAAGCTCCATGGTTAAGAGTTCCAGGCCAAGCTGGGCAGTGGTGGCCCACGTCCTTAATCCCAACACTCGAGAGGCAGAGACAGGTGGATCTCTGAGTTCGAGGATAGCCTGGTCTACAGAGTGAGTTCTAGGATAGCCAGGGCTACACAGAGAAACCCTGTCTTCAAAAACAACAAACAAAAATAGTTCCAGGCCAGCCAGGACTACATAGTAAAACCCTGTCTAAACAAACAAATAGAAAGAGGAGGAAAAATATGTTATATATATATATATATATATATATATATATATTACTGTATTATCAGATTATAATATATAGAGAATTATAAAATAGAAGGAGAGGTTCCTGTATTTTGATATGTGAGCTGTGTTTAGGACAGCGGCACTAGAAAGCACAGTGATGTGGTCAGATGTTTGCATTTGTGTGTAGAACATTCCATGTGCAGTGGGCCCTGTATGTCGGCCTGCTGACGCATTACCACCACTGGTATTCAGAACAGTGAATAAACAACTGAAATCGTCCTGAACAAATTAAATTACAAGCCCCTTTCAGAAGTTGCATTCCTTGAGAACTCAGTCTATATTAAAACCACACCAAAGCTTGCTTTATATATTAAATGTGTTCTTGGTTCTAATTATAAACAGGTTTCTCACTCCAGTGAGTATATGAGTGACTATGGGGACATTGGCAAGTCACAAGAGACATTGAGGTGGTTCTTTTTTTTTTTTTTTGGAGCTGAGGATCGAACCCAGGGCCTTGTGCTTGCTAGGCAAGCACTCTACCACTGAGCTAAATCCCCAACCTTTTTTTTGGTTTTTTCAAGACAGGTTTTCTCTGTGTAGCTTTGTGCCTTTCCTGGAACTCGCTTGGTAGCCCAGGCTGGCCTCGAACTCACAGAGTTCCGCCTGCCTCTGCCTCCCGAGTGCTGGGATTAAAGGCGTGCGCCACCACCACCCGGCAAGGTGGTTCTTTATCCATAGCATTGGTGTGATGCAGCATCCTCCCCAGGCTGGGTACCAGAGGCACCCTCATCACGACTAATACGCCCCACAGCCTCTCAGCTGTCCTAGAGGACATCACCACCCCATTGGGAATGGACCTTCTAGGCCTCACTAAGCCTTTGGGGTGGTCTGAGAAACCCCAGTAGATTTCCCCTTAGGAAACACAGGGAGTTTGGGGGTGATAGGGAATAGGAGGGGGCAGGATTGTTGCTGGCCAGAGCCTTGGTCCCTTCACTGTGACCCTTCTGATGTCCACAGGCCACCTCACAAAATGCTGCCTCGGCCTCTTCTTCTCTCCTAGGGCTTGGATTTTGAGGCTCAGAGCCAACACACCCTGTTCATAGAAGTGGCCAACGAGGCTTCCTTTGTGGTGAAGCTCCCGACTGCCACTGCCACCGTAGTGGTCCACGTGGAAGATGTCAATGAGGCCCCTGTGTTTGTCCCACCTTCCAAAGTCATCGAGGCCCAAGAGGGTATCTCTATTGGGGAACTGGTCTGCGTCTATACTGCACAGGACCCAGACAAGGAGGATCAGAAGATCAGGTACCTGGGAACTGGGCACCAGGTCAGCCACGTACATAGGTACACTTGCGTGGCTTGTGCCACTTGGGTGGCTTGTTCCATTCACCATAACGTTTGTTCAATACTGTTACCATCATTCTTGCACCAAACCCCTCCTTCCGGCCATGCTCAAGGCTGAAGGTTCTACGGTTGGTCTGAGGAGGCTCTGAATGATTACAGTAACATTCTACGTCTGCTAGCTGTGACCCTTCTCAACTTTCTGTCCAGCTACCACATCTTGAGAGACCCAGCCGGCTGGCTAGCCATGGACCCAGACAGTGGTGAAGTCACGGCTGCAGGCGTCTTGGATCGTGAGGACGAGCGCTTTGTGAGGAACAACATCTATGAAGTCATAGTTTTGGCCACAGACAATGGTGAGAGCTTCCACCCAGTCCTTCCACAGGCAGACCTGTGGTACCCAGGGCATAGGACACAGCATATTCCCTCCTTAGCAGGAGGTGGT
Source organism: Peromyscus eremicus (assembly GCF_949786415.1). NCBI lineage: Eukaryota > Metazoa > Chordata > Mammalia > Rodentia > Cricetidae > Peromyscus > Peromyscus eremicus. The sequence continues at coordinate 101,691,104 of NC_081420.1, read as the reverse complement.
GGTAGGGAGGGGATTGACAAACCAGTCTGGATTTAAAGGCCTGACTGCTATGATCCTAATTTTTCTGAATCCCAAGAGATGCAGTATAGAGTGAGGTACGGAGGACTCCCTCTTCAGCTTGTTTTTAGTTCACTGAACTCTAAATTGGCCTGTCGGTTTCTGCTGATAGTTGAATGACAAGGACTGCTGGGAATACCGCAGGTGATTAGTGGTGTTGCCCCATAACCAAGGGGGATTATGATATTATGCCGTTTCTGCTTGACATTTAGTGAACCAAGGACTTGAGACAGGTTTCTCTGAAGCTTCCAGTTCCCTGAAGTTGATCAGTAAACAACTGTACTAGCTTCAGGTAGCAAGTAGGTTTTACTCTGTGATCGATTATAATGGCTGTCTGAATGTAGTAGCTGTAGCTGCACTGTGATTTGTTAGTAATGTCTGCTGTGGACACAAATTAGAATGATGGTGAGATTGCCATGGATTCACCATTGCCAATTTGATCTACAATGAAGTTGGTGTATGGAGGGACTTAAGAGGGGATAGCTGGGTGGTAACCAGGAGTCACCTGGAGGCTGATTGAGTAGGTCATAGGAGAACTTAACATTGGTTCATTGACCAACTGAGAACAAGAGCAGAAGCTGAAGAGATTGTATGTTTAATTGTGAACAGGGAGCCCTCCCACCACCGGCACTGGGACCCTCCTGCTAACGCTTACCGACATCAACGACCATGGCCCACTCCCAGAACCCCGCCAGATCACCATCTGTAACCAAAGCCCTGTGCCTCAAGTGCTGAACATCACAGACAAGGACCTGTCGCCCAACTCCTCCCCTTTCCAGGCCCAGCTAACACATGATTCGGACATCTACTGGATAGCAGAAGTCAGCGAGAAAGGTAACTCAGTGGTTAGCAGGAGGCTGCCAGCTCAGCTAGGTGGTAGGTGTCCACAATAGGACTCACATACATTCCTGTTCCAGCATCTGTGGGTTGCAGAATTAATGGTCTCAACAATGGCCATCAAGTGCTCTTCCTTAGTTTTATATCAGCCTTTGAAATCCCTCAGGAGCCCTAAAAGATGGCTTCAAAAACAAAACAAACAGGACTAAGCATGGCTGCACTTAATCCCAGTACTCAGGAAGCAAAAGCAAGCAGATTTCTGTCGGGGTTCAAGGCCAACCTGATCTACCTAGTGAGTTCTAGGGCTATATAATGAGACCCTGTCTCAAAATAACAAGCAAACAGCATCCACAATAGAAACACAAACAAAATTAGGTAGCCAGGGATGGAGAGATTTCTCAGTGGTTAAAAGCATCTGTTTTAGGGTCTGGAGAGATGGCTCAGTGGTTAAGAATACTAGCTGTCTTTCCAAAGGACACTGGTTCAATTCCCAGCACCCACATGGGGTAGCTCACAACCACCTGCAACTCCAGTTCCAGGGGATCAGATGTTCTTTTCTGGTATCCACATCACTAGGTATGCATGTGGTACACATACATACATGCAGGAAAAACACCTGTATACCTCAAATAAAATTAAAAAATTAAAAAAAAAAAAAAAGAAAAAGAAAAGAGCATGTGTTGCTCTTGCAGAGATCCCAGGAGCAATTCCCAGCACCCGCATGGTAGCCCACAACCACCTGCAACTCCAGTGTCAAGGGATCTGGCATCCTCTCCTGACCTCCATGGGCACCAAGCACACACATTGTGCACATACATACATGCAGGCAAGACACTCATACACATACAATAAAATAAATACTTGTTTAAAGGTGGGTAACCAGGCCAGGCCGTGGTGGCATACCTTCTTAATCCCAGCACACAGGAGGCAGAAGCAGTGGATCCCTGTGAGTTCAAAGCTAGCCTGGTCTACAGAGTGAGTTTCAGAACAGCCAGGGCTATACAGGGAAACCCTGTTTCAAAAAAATAGGTAACCAGTTAATGTGCATGTTAACCAATTAAGTTAGCTACTTCTTAGAATAGTGTTTGAGACAGGGTTTCTCTGCATAGCCCTGGCTGTCCTGGAACTCACTCTATAGACCAGGCTGGCCTCAAACTGGGATTAAAAGTATGTACCACCATTCCCTGGCTTATAATGTATTCTTTTGAGGCAAAGCTAGTCCAGCAGCTGATGATACCAGGCATATTGATCCAATATCACATGACTTACAGAACCTCACATTTTACTAATACTATAGTTGCTTTCTTGTTTGTTTTTAATAAAATGACAGCCAAGCGTAGTAGCTCACACCTGTAATTCCAGCACTCAGGAGACTGAGGCACCAACCCAGACTACAGACTAAAACCCTGTCTTGTAAAAAATTAATTAGTTAATTAATTTTAAAATAATGAATTAATTGGAACTGGAGAGATGAATCAGTGGTTAAGAGCACTGGCTGCTCTTCCAATGGACCAGGTTCAATTCCCAGCAACCACGTAGCAGCTCACAGCTGTCTGTAACCACAGTTCCAGGGGATCCAGCACCACCCTCCTCTGGCCTCCAAGAGCACCAAGCACACATGACGCACAGATGTACAAACATACATGCAGGTTAAATACCTATACACATTAGAAAAGAGAGAGAGAGAGAGAGAGAGAGAGAGAGAGAGAGAGAGAGAGAGAGAGAAAGAAAGATATGAACTAATTGTGGGCTAGCAAGATTTCTCAGGGGGTAAAAGGGTTGCACAAGCTTGGTGGACCTGAGTTTGACTCCCAGAACCCAGAGGTGGAAAGAGACAGACTCCCGAAAGACTTTCTCCTGATCTTCACACACGCATGCCCCCCCCACCAGCAACCAAAACAACACAATAGTAAGATGATAGAAAATATACTAAAAAATGAAGTGATTTTTGTAACCCAATACTCCTCACATTGTTAAATTTTACTTCAGCCACGTTTTTGGAGATGTTTTGTTCTGCTTCTTTGTTCTGGGGCTTGAACCCAGAGCCTCATGGACGCTAAGCAGGTGGTACTCCTTCACAGCACTACACTTAGACAAAGGCTCTTCTTAAACCTTTACCATCTTCTACTCAGTGCCCACCACATATGACGTCCGTAGACTAATAAATTGTCTGTCTCTCCAGGAGACACCGTGGCCTTGTCCCTGAAGAAGTTCCTGAAGCAAGACACCTACGATTTGTATCTTTCTCTGTCTGACCATGGCAACCGGGAGCAGCTAACCATGATCAGAGCCACTGTGTGTGACTGCCATGGCCACGTGGAGATCTGCCCCCCACCCTGGAAGGGTGGTTTCGTCCTCCCCATCCTGGGTGCCGTCTTGGCTCTGCTGAGTGAGTACCATGTGCCTCCACGTGCAACTGAGGAGTTAAGAGTCCTGATTTTTCTCAGAATTTCTGAAACTAAGAGAGCATCCAGTATTTCTCATCCATTTCTTTCTGGTTGTTTTTTTTTTTTTTTTTTTTGGTTTTATGAGTGTTTTTGCCTTATATGTATGTATGTGCACCTCATGTGTGCTTGTACAAGCCATAACAGGGGTCAGAGAGCCTGGAACTAGAGTTCTGGACAGCTCTGAGCTGCCACATTGATGCTGGGAATCGAACCCAATCCTCTGCAAGAGCAGCCAGTGCTCTTAACCACTGAGCTGTCTATCCCCTCCACCGACTCATCCATTCATTAAACTCTAAATTCTGAGAGTATCATTTAGTCAGTAGATGTTTCTGGAACTTCTAGAACATGCCAGGCTAATGTCTTCCTGTCATGTCATTTTGAGACATAAGCAGCGGCTCTGGGTAGTCCAGGGACTTGTTAGAAAGGCAGACTCTCTGCTTCAGGCAACCTCTTGCTACTCCAACTGGCTGTCCCTTGCAGGATACTCAATAAACCTGCTTTTAAAGAACAGGCAGGCCGGGCAGTGGTGGCACACGCCTTTAATCCCAGCACTCGGAGGCAGAACCAGGTGGATCCCTGTGAGTTGGAGGCCAGCCTGGTCTACAAAGCAAGATCCAGGACAGGCACCAAACTACACCCAGAAACCCTATCTCGAAAAACCAAAAAAAAACAAAAAAAGAACAGGCAGATTCTCATGTCTGCTAGTCTGCTATCCTGCAGACCTGCTGATCCAGAAACTTAGGGGTAAGACCTAGTTCCCTGTGTTTTAACAAGTGCTGAGGGCTTTTAAAACATGCCACAGTGTAAGAATCACTGGGCCAGAAGATAGATGTGTTTAGTTAAAAGCAAATTTCTTTTATGACATTGGCAGGAAAATGGATACAACTGGAAATCATTATGCTAAGTGAAGTAAGCTAGACTGGGGAAGACACTACCGCGTGTTTTTTCTCTCATCTGGGACCCAGATTTAGAGTTATATATGTAAATATGTTTCTGTGTGTGCATGTGCATACGTGTGTGTGTGTGTTTATATGTATGCGTTTGCAGGTCATGAAGCTAGCATGGGGATTCCAAGGGGAGGAAGCAGAAAGAGGTGACAGATTACCTGTAATGGGAAAGCAGAAGGGGTACTGTGTGGGCAGAGGAGTGACCAACACCGGTGGGCAGTGGAGACAGGAACAGAGTGCAGTGACACATGTTACTTTGTGTGCTAACTTAAAAAAATTGTGAATAGCTGGGTGTGGTAGCCCACACCTTTAATACCAGCACTTTGGAGGTAGAGGCAGGCTGAGTTCAAGGCCAACCTGGTCTATAAAAACGAGTTCCAGGATAGCCAGAGCTATTACACAGATAAATTGTCAAAAAATAAAATAATAATAGTACTAACAATAAATAAATAAAATTTTCTATGCTAGGCAGTGGTGGTGCATGCCTTTAAATCACAGCACTCGGGAGGCAGAGGTAGGTGGAGCTCTGAGTTCAAGGCCAGCCTGGTTCTACAGAGTGAGTTCCAGGACAGCCCAGGCTACACAGAAAAACCCTATCTTGAAAAACAACAATAACAACAAAAAAAATTCTCAGAGCTAGACATTATACACTTCTGTAATCCTAGCACTCAGGGAGCAGAAACAAGAGTATTACCACAAGTTCAAGGCCAGCCTGGGCTACATTGTGAGACTCATCTCCAAAATAACAATAATGCAGATTTGAGCTAGGTATGGTGGCATATACCTGTAATCCCACCACTGTGAAGACGGAGGTAGGAGGATCACAAGTTTCATGCCAGCCTGGACTACAAAGTGCAACCTTGTCTCAAAAAACATGTGCATACACATATAAGCCCCAAATTTCGTTGCTATAAAGATAGAAATGATCATAGGTGTTTTTTCTGGCTCTTTGGCTTAGTCCTCACACACAGTGCTCATAGCATCCAGATAGGTGTGGGACAAAGGATGGGCCTTCACCACTTCCCATACCGTTCCCCAACCAGTGTTTAGGCACCAGGAGGGTAGGGATGGGGGTGGGGAGATGAGGGTCCAGCACAGAACAATACATGCAGGGGCTGCCCCTGCAGAATGGCCACTGCTGCACAGAGAGCTAAGAACAGTGGTTTAGCAGGCAATCAGGTGCTGCTGGGAAGAAAGAGGAAGCCAGAGGAGCAACAGGGTAGGAAGTCTGCAGTCTTAACTAGGATGAACAGAACAGGCCTAAGGTGGTGTTAAATAACTAAAGATCTGGAAGAGGGAAGGAAAGCAGCCATGCAGGTGTCCAGAACAATGTATGCCCTGGGGTATGCCCTGGGGTGCGTGGAAACTGCAGTGCCGTGGTGGGGAGAGGTAGGGAATGAAGTCAGAGGGGAGAGAGGTGCACACTCCTTGTAACGGATCTTGTGGACTGCTGGAAAGACCAGGTGATTTTGCACAGTCACCAGGAGATTAGAAGCATCGGAGTGCTATGAGCTAACATGAATTTTATGGAATTTCTACTGAAAAGACTATGCAGGGCCAGGGTGGAGGCAGGAGACTGTTGCCATAACTTACGGGTAAGAAGATGGTGGGTGGCCATACCAAGATGGCAGTATGGTGGTAAGAGTTCGTTCAGCTTGGGGGAAGAAAGACTGGCAATGATTCCAAGCAGAAATAATGGAATTTTGGAACTGGCCCCTGAGGCCTCCTGCACCTTGCCTCAGTCCCTGAATCCCCCACCACTATCCAGTCAGTCCCCGATGTTCATGAGAGTCATGAGCCAGGTAAGGCGTTTGCTTGCTGGGTTAAGGGAGGAAGATTGGTTTCCACTCGTAGCTCCAGGTTTCAGTCCAGAACTTGAATCATCTGGTCACATCCACAGTAGAGAACAGGGAGGAACATCCAGGTCCAGTGGCATATCTGTTTAATCCCAGCACTCTGGAAGCAGAAACAGGTGGACTGCTGTGAGCTTGAGGCCAACCCTAGTCTACATAACAAACTCTTGGCCAGCCAGAGCATCACGGTGAGACTGTCTCAAAAAGGGGATGAAAAGGGCTGGAAAGATGACTCCGCAGTTAAGAGCCCTGGCTGCTCTCTTTCTGAGGACACCGGGGTTCAATTTCTAGCACCCACATGATGGCTCACAATCATCTGTAACTCCAGTTCCAAGGCTCTGACACCCTCTTCTGGCTTTTGTGGGTACCAGACATATACAGGATACCAGACATACAAGCATCCCTACACATAAAATAAAAATAGAGGAACAGAGAGACTGGATACATGCAAACTCATGTTCATTCTCTTTGCTCGAATACAGTTCAGGATCCCCTGCCTAAGAAATGATGCCACCCACAGTGGGCAGCACTTTCTACCTCAAGATAATCCCCCACAGCCATGCCCACTCACTGGCAGATTTGATCTAGGTAATCCTTCCTTAAGATTCTCTTCCTAGGTCATTCTAGATGGTGTTGTGTTGACAATTAAAACTAACCATCATGCTAGTGCTGGTCACATCTCAGAAATTGTTAAGGACAAGCAAGATTTCATAAGACAGTCTCCCTCTCACATCATCCAGGTACTTAGACTAAGTTGAAATGAGCCAGGAATCTCGGCTTTAAGAGAACTGGGCATTGACAAAGTGTAAACTTCTGTGGACTTCACAAGAATTTGTGAGTATGTGATTGTAGACAGTCACCTAGAAATGCAGACGATAACACGTGGCCTTAGTTGAACAAAACTTCCTTTATTGAGTACCAAGCTATGTAACAGACACTTGGAGTTTAATAAAAGAATGTTTGTCTAGCAGGCATGAACTCCTGGGCTACATCCCCAGAACCACATAAAAAAACTGGGCAAGGTATACCAAGTACCTGCAGTCCCAGTACTTGGGAAGCAGAGGCAGGAGAATAAGAAATTCCAACTGAGCCAGGCAGTCCCAGTACTCGGGAGGCAGAGGCAGGCGAATCTCTGAGTTCAAGGCCAGCCTGGTCTACCTAAAAACAGGGAATGAGTGTGGACTGTGGTGGAGCTGGGGGAGGAGGATAAGGAAGTACAGTTTCCTTTTGCCGATCTGCTGTGGGAAGAGATATGCCTGGCCAGACCAAACGGAGAAGTGAGTAGGCACATACACATAAGCCTTGGGCTCAGGTGGGAAATCCAGTTTACCTTTAGCCTTCCCCCAGACCCGGTGGGGAGGAAAAGAGAAGAAAGGAAGTCACATCCAGTCCATTCCTGTGTGTGCATCCGGAGAAGCCATGACCCCCAAAGAAAGCTCGGTCTGTCTTGTCTAGTCGCAGAGACAATGCTTCTCTCAGTCAATAATAATAATAATGATAATAATAGGCAAACCCAAAGAGAGTTTGCCACAGCAGAGGTGAGAGGGCACCCCATAACGTCTGGGAGGAACGGCCTGGCCTTAGCTGCAAGTTCTCCCCAGGCAAATGCTTTGCTGGTCTTTCCAACTGTGCCACTAGAAGTCAGTCTTTCCCTTCCGATTCCAATCTAGCGTTTGCCACTAGATCGGTTACTACAGTATATCAACATCACTTATTTTACCTTTAAGTCCGTGGCTAACTTAGAGGATATCAATGGCTAAGAGTATCATGGAAGGTAACGACTAGCCCCACACACACACACTTTGATACCACCATTGTGGAAAGTCTGAGGTAGTAAATGCTGTAGGACTGCAGGCGCGAGAATTGGGAGTCATGATGCTTCCAGGAGGAGGTGACGTTGAGTGGAGACCTAAAGGTGAAGCTGTGATTGTGCATGAAGGACAGAGACTGGAGGGCTCTAAATCTATAGAACTGGATATCGTAGTGAGGTCCTGGGTCCCAGCATTGGGAGGTCTTGGAGGCAGAGTGTCAGGGTTCTCTAGAAGAACAGAACCGATACGGTGAATGTGTGTGTGTGTGTGTGTGCGCGCGCGCGCGCACGCGCGCACGTGCGTGCGTGCTTGTATAGATAGGGGATTTATTAGAGTGGCTCACAGGCTGGGGTCCAGCTAGTCCAACACTGACTACCAATGAAAGGCCCAAGAATCCAGTAGTCGTTCAGTCTACAAGGCTGGATTCTCAGCCGGTCTTCAGTATACACCAGAATCCTGAAGACGTAGGCTCTAAGGCCAGTGAAGGAATGGACTTGCCAGCCAGAGGGTGAGCAAGCAGGCAGAGAGAGCCAGCTTCCTCCTCCCGCGTCCTTATCTAGGCTGCCAGCTGAAGGTGTGGCCCAGATTAAAGGTGAAGGATCTTCCCACCTCAAAAGATCTGGATTAAGAGTGGTCTTCCCAGTTCAAATGATTTAATTCAGAAAAATCCCTCACAGGTGTGTCCAGATGCTTGGGTTTTAGTTAATTCCAGATGTAGTCACGTTGACAACCAAAACTAGCTGTCACCCAAGGAGGATCGGGAGTTCAAGACTAGTCTCAGCTAGACAGTGAGACTAATCCTGGCTACATGAGACCCTCTCTGAAAAACCCCTAAGTAGCTAAATGCACTGTTCTCTGAGGGCTTGCAGTCCCAGCTGGCCTCGTGGTAGGGGAGTACTCACATTTCTCCACTCTTTCAGCCCTTCTGCTGGCGCTCCTCTTGTTGGTGAGAAAGAAAAGGAAGGTCAAAGAGCCCCTTCTGCTCCCAGAGGATGACACCCGTGACAACGTCTTCTATTATGGTGAAGAGGGTGGTGGCGAAGAGGACCAGGTGGGTCACTGGAGGGGCTAGGCGGTAGATATGGATGCTCCCAAGGCCCATGGTGGAAGTGGTTGGACAACCCAACAACCTCCGTTAGCTATGTTGAGTGGCCCCGGCAGAGGCATCAGTCTTCCTGAAGAACTGGCCACCAACTCCCTCTCCTGGGACGATGTCTAGTGCCATATTCTCTTTGCCCCAGCTAAGTGGCTCTCAAGTCTGCCCTTAGTTTGGAAGAAGGGGGGCAGTAGGAATGAGGGATTTCTGGGATCTCTGGCTCTTGCAGAGCACCACAGGGGTGAGATGTAGCTGGTAGGAATGGGGTACGTTCTCAACCCCGTGCTCCCATTTGTTTTCATAAAGGACTATGACATCACCCAACTCCACCGGGGGCTAGAGGCCAGGCCTGAGGTGGTTCTCCGCAATGATGTGGCACCAACCTTCATCCCCACACCCATGTACCGTCCCCGGCCAGCCAACCCCGATGAAATCGGCAACTTCATCATCGAGGTGAGGCATGGCAGGTTAACCCACAGCAGCCCTGAGTCAAGCACAGGTAGCGTGGGAGAACAAACACTGGCTTTCTGTATTGACTCTGAGTTCAAATCCTGGCTCTACCCACCAGCTATGTGAGCTCTGAACACTCGAGTATCTGTGGGCTTCTCTTTCCTCCTCCATAAACTCCAAATTTGTAGAAATAGTTTCATCATTTATTCAAGCACTGAGTTATTAGGAAAGTATTCTGGAATCAGACAACTTAGGTTTGATTTTGATTTTTGGTGTGTAAGGCGCTCTCTCTCTCTCTCTCTCTCTCTCTCTCTCTCTCTTTGTGTTTTTTTTTTTCAATTCTTATTTATTTATTACGTATACAGTGTTCTGCCTGCATGTATGCTTGGATGCCAGAAGAGGGCACTGGATCTCTTTATAGATGGTTGTGAGCCACCATGTGGTTGCTGGGAATTGAACTCAGGACCTCTGGAAGAGCAGCCGGTGCTCTTAACCTCTGAGCCATCTCTCCAGCCCATGTGTTGGTTTTTGTTGCTTGTTTTAAAATTATTTTGTTTTATTATTTTGTGTGTATGGGTATTTTGCCTACATTCAAGTCTGTAAACCACATGTGTACAGTGTCCCCAGAGGCCAGAAGAGAGTGTTGGATCCCCTGGAACTGGAGTTGCGGACAGTTGTGAGCCCCCATGTGGCTGCTGGGGATTGAAACCCATTGCTCCAGCCTGTGGTTTTTGGTTTTTGTTTGTTTGATTGGTTGGGGTTTGTTTGTTTGTTTGTTGTTGTTGTTGTTTGGTTTTTTGAGACAGGGTTTCTCTGTGTAACGGCCTTGGCTGTCCTGGAACTCTCTTTGTAAACCAGGCTGGCCTCAAATTCACAGAGATCTGTCCGTCTCTGCCTCCCAAGTGCTGGGATTAAAGGCGTGCACCACCATATCCGGCCTGTTTGTCTTTTGAGATAGTGTTTCACTATGTAGCCATCACTGTCCTGGAACTTGCCTGGCACTGGAATCCCTCAGAACTTTCGAGACCACTGGAGCCTCTGAAACCTCACACACACTCCCAGGACTGGGCCTCCATTGATCTGGATGTGACCCTAATCCAGCTTTAACTCTCCAAATAAGTTATTTTGTAGATCCTTAAGTTAGGTAGGTTGGAGGTCTATGTGACCTACTACAGACTCCTTAAAGTTGTCTTCTGATCTACACACACACACACATACACACACACACACACATACACTCCCATCCTCTGTTCTGTCTTCTGCAGAGATGGAAACACCTGCTTGCCCCTTTTGCCTGTTGGAAGTAGTCCAGCAACAAGCCTCTCTTCTTGAGCTTTATTTGGAAGAGTGCTGCATCAGACACACGGGTGCTCACACCTGGAAAGCTGCATCAGACACCTAGGGGTTCACACCTGGAAAGCTGCATCAGACACCCAGGGGTTCACACCTGGAAAGCTGCATCAGACACACGGGTGCTCACACCTGGAAAGCTGCATCAGACACACGGGTTCACACCTGGAAAGCTGCATCAGACACACAGGTGTTCACACCTGGAAAGCTGCATCAGACACACAGATGTTCACACCTGGAAAGCTGCATCAGACACACAGGTGTTCACACCTGGAAAGCTGCATCAGACACACAGGTGCTCACACCCAGAAAGTTGCGTCAGATACATGTAGCTAGAGTTTTCCTGCCTGGCCCACAGTCAGGACAAATCTCTATCACCCGCCAGTCCCAAAAGGGGAAGTGCTGTGGATATTGTTCTGTATAAATAAAACACTGATTGGCCAGTGGCCAAGCAGGAAGTATAGGGTGGGACAAGGAGAGAGGAGAATTCTGGGAAGTAGAAGGCTGAGTAGGGGAGACACTGCCAGCCTCCATGACAAGCAGCATGTAGAGATGCCGGTAAGCCACAAGTCACGTGGCAAAGTATAGATTAATAGAAATGGGCTAAATTTAAGAGTAAGAGCTAGACAGTGGTAGGCCTGAGCTAATGGCCGAGCAGTTTAAATAATATAAGAGTCTGTGTGTTTATTTTATAAGTGGGCTCCGGGACTGGCGGGATTTGGCGGGAGCTGGAGAGAAATTCTCCAGCTACAGATACACAGATGCTCACAGCTGAAAAGCTGCATCAGACACACAGGTATTCACACCTGGAAATGTTGCTCAGGGCGGCTGGTTCAGAGAAGATGCTTTGAGCCTCTCATTAGATGAGGACAGTTTCTAGACAATTTCTAGATAGTTTGCAAATTCTATCTTAATTCCCACATTTGCAAATATAAAGATGATGTCCAACTATGTCAGGTACTAGCCTACTAAGGTTTTGTATGTACTCAATTCCTCAAAAGCCACAGGGGCATACAGATATGAAACAGGCATAGAGTGATTGAGAGGTTTGCCCAGTCTCAAAACTGATGTGTGTAGTCTGCTGGCTGGATCTGTCTGACTTCAAAGTCATGGTCTTTGCCCACTGCCTTGGGTTGTCCTGAGCTGCTGTGCTAAATACTTTCTATGCATTATTTAATTCTAACTTTCAAAGCCTTGGAGGCAGAGGCCAGGCAGCCTTCCCCTGGGTTGGAGGTGGTGGGAGTATAGAGGTTCAGCAGATACACTGATTTGCCAGAACCCAGACAGCTGGCAAGGGTCACCATCCTGCCATTCCTAACTGCTGATCTCTGTCGCTCTAGAACCTGAAGGCTGCTAACACGGACCCTACTGCTCCGCCCTACGACTCCCTGCTAGTGTTTGACTATGAGGGCAGTGGCTCCGATGCTGCCTCCCTGAGCTCCCTCACCTCCTCCGCCTCCGACCAGGACCAGGACTACAACTACCTTAATGAATGGGGAAATCGATTCAAGAAACTGGCTGACATGTATGGGGGTGGCGAGGATGACTAGGCTACCCTGCCAAGCCATCCAGCAAGAACTAAAGATCAGGTCGCAGCAGCGTCTCCAAGGGAGCCTAGCTTCCACTTCAGCCGAGGACTCTGGAGCTTGCCAGGAAGCGACCTGTGTAGCACACTGCCTCTGACATGAAGGCTGGACTGTAAGCCTTTCAGATGGAAGGGATGTGGTGTTGATTTCGACATTGATCCCCTCTCAGCCAAGGTTGCTTCAGACACTGAACTTCTAGAGGTCTCCCACCGCCATACAGTGCTCAGCCCTGCCCTTTCAGGGCCAGCTTGCTCTGATGCCCTCTCTTTAGAAAGAGGCTTCTTACTCTAGCCTTTTTTTTTTTTTTTTTTTTCTTAATGCAGTTTTCAAAAAGTTAGAGGCTGGGGGTGGGGAAGGGGTCAGTGTCCCCTCAGGCCTTCTGGAAGAGAAGCCTGCAGGGCTCACTGGTCCTGGTGCATTTCTCTGATCTCTAGACCTCGAGGCTTCACATTGGGATGGATTGTTGCATTATTTTTTTTATTTTTATTATTATTATTTTTTTTTTTTTACTGAGTATGTCTAAATTGTCTTGCATTTTTTATTTTCTCTGTTGCGTGTAGATGGAGAGTGATGACAATCGTGTAAATGTTCTGGAATTTTTTTTTATTAAACGAACTTTTCCCAGAAGTGGTAGGAGAGTGAATTTAAAGCAAAATGCTTATCTAATTCTAATTCTCATACTCTACCGTGCATTTATGAGAAGAGTTTAGCGGTTCTCAGACTTTTTATAAGCTCTTGCAAACCCCCTCACTTCTCCTCAACTTCCCCCTTGCGGTATAGATATGCTCAGCATTCATTCCAGGGCTCTGTGGGCTCCACTGATCTCAGGGCAGGAAGGAGGAAGTAATTCTGTGACAGGCAGAGGTGGGTACCAGCCTCCTCTCCCTGCAGCTTCAGAGCTCTGAGAGGACCCAAGTTAACTTCCTTCCCCGGGAACTGAGTGGCCGAACCTGTAGTTACAGCACTTGGGAGGTGAAATCAGGAATCCAAGGTCATTGTGAGCTATGCAGCAAGCGACTCGGGGGAAAAGGGAGAGAGGGTATCATGGGTGGTGTGTACCTGTAATCCCAGCACGCAGAGGCTGAGGCAGGAGCTCTCAAATTGGAGGTCAGCCTGAGTTATATATCAAAGCTCTTGTCTCAGAAAACAAAAATGCTTTCCAGGCCAACCAGAGCTTTGTGGTGAGACCTGTCTCAAACAAACAAACAAAGGTTGGATGGATTAGTAACCTGCCTCATGGTAAGTACTGCCACTTACTCGGGACTTCTCAAGCCCCACAGCACTTAACTTTGCAGACTTCTTTAAACTTGACCTCACAGTCATCCTCTGAGGGGTTTTCCTGCGTTAAAGAGTGACTCATTGGCCGGGCGGTGGTGGTGCACACCTTTAATCCCAGCACTCGGGAGGCTGTGAGTTCGAGGCCAGCCTGGTCTACAGAGCAAGATCCAGGAAAGACGCAAAGCTACACAGAGAAACCCTGTCTTGAACCCCCCCCCCAAAAAAAAAGAGAGACTCCTTTGTGGGAGTTTTTTGTTGTTGTTTGTTTGTTTTTTAACTTTGTTTTGTTTTTAAATGATCTGTCAAAACCAAGCAAAATGGAAAATTGGAGAATTCACTCAGAGTGTTGGTCAAATTAGAATAAATTAGAATGTTCCTGACAGTGCCGGGGAGTTGAGATGACATCATCTTTAAATTGGAGTACAAAATTGTTCTTTTGTTGTTGTTTTATTTTATGTATATGGGTGTTTTCCCTGTATGTATGACTCTACCACATGTGTGCCTAATGGCCCCTCTGCCCAAGGGGGCACCAGAAGAGGGTGTTGGATCCCTCAGAACTGGGGTTACAGACAGTTGTGAGTTGCCATGTGAGTGGGAATTGAACCCAGGTCCTCAAGAAGAGAAGTCAGCATCCTTTACCACTGAGCCATCTCTCTCTCCAGACCCACAAAATTTGTTTCAGAAGATACTGAGTATGTTAAGTATGGCCATCAACAAAATTGTTCTTTTCAATGAATGAAAAGAATAATGTCTGGCTGAAGAAATCGATGAGATTACAGTGGATGTTTCTTCCCCTGAGAGTGGCTTTTGTTTGTTTTGTTTTATTTTGTTTTTTTTTTTTTTTTTGGAGAATGGTCTGTGTAACCCACTGGCCTCAAACTCACGATCATCTTGCCCTAGCCTCCTAAATGCTGGGATTACAGGTGTGAGACCCCACCCCTGACTAAGAGTGGATAATTCTATTCTAACGTTTATTTTTATGTATATGAATGTTTTGCTTGCATGTATGTATGTATACTATGTGTGTGTGGTACCCAGGGAGGCCACCGAAGGGTGTTAGATCCTCTGGACCTGGAGTTACAGCCTGTGGTGAGCTGCTGCGTGGGTGCTGGTGTTATGGGAAGCCCACTAGAAAAGACCACTCAAATGCAGTCCATAGCCAATTGAAAGTCTTTATTCTGGCTGAGTGGGACTGCACTCTGATATCTGGGACCCAAATATAACCCCAAGCCTTTAGAGCAAGGGGCTTTTAAAGGCAAAAAACACATTCTGGTCTCTTGTTTGGCAGCTGCAGAGGGAGGTTTTATGCAAGCAGGTAGTTTAACAGAAGCTAAGATAAGCAGTTAGCTGCAGGGGCAGGTTTGCAAAAGCAGGCAAGTTTAACAGAAACCGAGATAAATTACCTGGCGTATCTTGACCCTTGGGTTCTTAGAACAGAGTTGGTAATTTTCCATGGGATTCTCCATCAAGGAGGTCAAATTCTAGTCAAACCTAAAATGTCCTCTAAAGAATATGAGATGGAGGAAACTGTATTGTCTGGTCCTGTCACTCTGGAGCTGAACCACAGGTCCTCTGCAAGAACGCCAAGTACTCTTAACGGCTGGGACTATCTCTCCAGCCCCAGGAGTGCTTAAATCCTTGAAGCAGCTGTACTTCAAATCCAGTCTAGACTTAGAAGCCCCAGCTGTCACCTGAAGAACAGCATGCTGGGGGTGGAGCCAGTGGTGAGTTACACAGACCTCAGGTGATTTGGGTGCCCGCATAGGTTTGATATCAAGACTGACAACTAATGTCATCTGATGAAGAAATCAAAAGGGAATTATGGGACCAGTGCAATGGCTCAGCAGGTGAAGGTGTCTGCCACCAGCTTTGACAACCCTGAATATGGTCGCTGGAACTCACTTGGTAGATTCTCCCAAGTTGTCCTGTGACCACCCCACGTGCACCGTGGCCTGCATACCCATGCACACTAATAAAAATATAATTAAACGTATTTAAGGGAATTATGTAGGTTTCTCACCTATCCTTGATCTGTTGTGTGTTAGCCCTCCTACCAAGGCTGCTCCTGCCTCTTTGGGGCCCCTTTGCCTCTGGTCCCCCCTACTGCTCTCCTTGATAAGCAGGTGTGGAAGGATAGGATGTCCCAGCCAGTCACACCTGCTGCCCCTTATCTTTCAATCCCCTCTCAGAGACTGAATGAAGCAGGGAAATCCTATCTGCAGCCACAGCTAGTCACAAAACCCAACAGCCACCGTGTGGCCCGGCTTCTCCCCTGGGACTTGCAGAGGGTGTCGGGAGAGAAGTGGCTTTTCACAGCCAAACCTGGCTCCGTGAATGAACCTAGACTCCTTTGAGGAAGGGACGAATCACCGACCTGGGTATCTGGGAAGAACGGGCCTGGAAGAGGTGGTTGGGATGTGTGGCTGGGGGGCTGCCACACAGTTCCCTTGCTTTGGATGTGCTTCCCGTCTGTAAAATGAGGTCTTGGACCCGTGGTCCTTGGGTTCTATAACAAGAACCAGGGTGAGATGGCTCAGCAGGTGAAGGTGCTTGCTGCCAAGCGTGATGAATTGAATTCATTAATCCCTGGGACCCAACGCGGTGGAAGGAAAGAACTGTCTTCCTAAAGCTGTCCCCAGACCTAACACACACACACACACAGGAACACACAAACTAAAAAAAAAAAAAGTAATTTTTTTAAAAACAAAATATTTTCAGAGAGTGAGTCACCATCTCCATTCCTGATGAGCAATAATCACACACACCCCTGATAGTCGGCCGTGCTAATGAGGACTGCCTGGGTATTTGGTTAATCGTCTATGTTTTATAGTGTGTGGGTCCTCCAATGTCGTCGTCCCCCCCCCCCCCCCCGTGTGTTGCACCCACGTTTTGTGTTACACTTTTGCAGAGCAGCTTGCCGGCCCCTTTGCTGGCCCCATCACACCCAGTTTTTGGTATTGATTTGCTCTCACCACCATCTGTGAACACAAGTTCTAGGGTTTGGTTTTGTTTCTAACGACAACGTCACACAATCCAGGCCATCCGTCTTTGTAGAGGCTTCAGAGCCACCTCCAACCTGGTTGACAGAGCTGAGGATGCAGTTCTGGCTGAGATCAGGGCGGTCTGGAGTGGAAAGTTCAACCTGGGATGACTAGTCGGCCCTGAAAAGACCTCTGGGGTCTGCTCTCCTCAAGTCTCAAATCTCTCCCCAGACTTCTAAAAAGCTCCAAGCCCAGGAGAAAAGAAAAAGTGAATCTTTAAGGATGGATGTGGTGGCGTATACCGGAGATCCCAGTCCTGGCGAAGGTGGGGCTGAGGGGTGGGAGTTCAAATCCAGCCCGGGCTTCATGGTGAGACTGTCTCAAACAGCAGCAAAACAAAAGCTCTGGAGCTTTCCCGTGAGAAAGGTCTTCCATTCCCTGTCTGCTCAGCCTCCCTCCTCCCACTCTCCTCACAAACTCCCCTCACCCCAAGCGAGGTCAGCCTGGCTCGCTTCATAGCAGGCCTCCTACCTTGTGGCTGACCTAAGCGATGCTTTGTTTCCTCCATCAGGGTGCAGGTAATTCCATACGCCCAGTCATTGCATAGCCTGAGAGGGGTTTTAAGACCCAAGTAGAGAAGAGTGGCCGGGTGTCCAGTCAAGGCAGGGGCTGTCTGTGAGGTCAGCTGGGTGACAGGCCACCATGACAAAGTTGGGGCAGTCCCCCTGGGAAGCCCCGCTAGCAGCCCACCCCATAGATGTCTAGTTTGGCTCACTGGGGAACTCTATGGGCCATCTCCCATAAGAGAAATGATGGGAGAGCCTTCCTTCCCGCCTCCCACCAACTCCTCTCCCCCACCTCCACCCCTGCCAAGACAGGCTTTCTCTGGGTAGCCCTGGTTGTCCTGGAACTCACTCTATACCAGGCTGGCCTCAAACTCACAGAGATCTACCTGCCTCTGCCTCCTGAGTGCCGGAATTAAAGGTGTGTATCACCACCACCTGGCTTCCCTTACAACTTTTCTAAGGAGGCAAGGTTCAGAGGTCAAATTCAGGTCCTGCACTTCTGGATAAGGCCTTGAGCAAATCACTTCAGCTCTCTGTGCCTCATTTTTCCTATTTGCAAATGGGTGAGTAAAAAGTTTTCATCTCAGCAGGAGGCCTGGCGCCGGTGGACTGTGTGCGTGAGATTGCTAACACCACTGATGTAGGAGGTTGAGGGAGTGATAGGTTCCATATACGTGGAACCTTCCTGAAGAGTGAACTTCGATGGGAAGAATTCCTGGAAACTCCCGACTGCTTGGGACATCTTCAGTGATCTGCGGTTATCCCAAAGGAACTTCCCTTTCCCCCCAGCAGAGGGCACCATTCTCCAAACCAAACCACATCTGTAGCTTGCATATCCAGCCTGGCTTGCCAGGGTAGGGACTCCAGGAAGCGGGAGGGCACACACCACAGGGCCACTGGCCGTGGCATACCTTATGTGGAAGTCCGCTTGTGAAGACAGACCTGCCTGCACACAACACATCCTCAGTAAGTACTTGTTGAATCACCGAATGTAAAAGCTCTGTGATGGAAAATGTACCATCCTCAGATGGGGAGGGTGGCTGTGTGGACAACAGCAGTCCTTGTTTATTGGGCTGTGATTGGCCATGACCTTCACCAAAGAATCACTTACATTCTCTCAAACCTGTCAGCCACCTGGAGAGGGAATTTTTTTTTTATAATTTCCTTTTTAAAAGGAAGTTGAGGGCCAGAGAGATGGCTCTGGTTAAGAGCACATATTGCTCTTGCAGAGGACCCAGGTTCAATTCCCAGCAGCTGCATGGTGACTCACAACCATTCATAACTACAGTTCCAGAGGATGCAAAGCCCTCTTCTGACTTACATGGGCACCAGCATTTACACGGTGCACAGACATACATGCATGCAAAACATTTGTCCACATAAAATAATAAGATGAATAAATCTAGCCAGGCGGTGGTGACCTACTCCTTTAATCCCAGCACTTGGGAGGCAGAGACAGGCAGATCTCTGTGAGTTTGAGGCTAGCCTGGTCTACAGAGCAAGTTCCAGGACAACCAGGGCTACACAGAGAAACCCTGTCTCAGGGAAAAAAAAAAAAAAAAAAAAAAAGAAAGAAAGAAAGAAAGAAAGAAGGAAAGAAAGAAAAACCAAAAAAGAAAAGAATAAATCTAAAGTAAAAGAGGAAATTGAGAGTAGGGGTCAGTGCTGGGCATGGTAGCTCACCAGAGTATGCGTTTGCAATCCCAGTAATCAAGAGGAAAACTAAGACATGGGGATTGAGAGTTCCAGACCAGCCTGATTGACACAGTGAGAGGAAGAGCTATGATGGAGACAGGTTCAGATCCAGTTCTCCTGGAGCCCCAAGGATGGGCTCTCTGTGTTTTCTTTAAGGACCGTGTCTCAAATATCCCAGGCTGGTCTGGAATTCAAATTTGAACTCACTATGTAGCCTTCAACCCCAGATTGTCCAGTCTCTGCCCCCCAAATGCCAAGATAACGGGAGTGCCCCACCACGCCTTGTGTATGAAGAGCTATAAACGGAATCTAAGGCTTCATGAGTGCCAGGCAGGCATTCTGCCAACGGAGGTACCCCTCCAGCCCTCTTCATCATCAAGAATAAAACCTCTGCCAGGCATGATGGCAAATGCATGTAATCCCAGCGCCCAGGAGATAGAGGCAGGCAGATCTCTGTGAGTTCTAGACAGCAAGCTTCAGGACAGCTAGACTTACACAGGGAGACTCTGTCTCAAAAAACCAAAACAATAAACCACAAAACAAAAGCAAAAAAAGTCGATAGCTTCTAAAGAACAACATCCAACTGAGGTACCTCCCGGCCTACACACACACACACACACACACACACACACACACACACACACACACACACGAAAAAACAGGAAGAAAAACCCTGCAAGGGCTGGGAAAGTAGCTCATAAGTAGAACCCTTGCCCAATATGCACAAAGTTACACAAAGGCACACCCACTCTGCCGGAGATTACAGCCAGGGCCAAAGTGCAGGCGTGCAGGACAAAATACCCTTCAGATGTTAGGCTGGTCCTGCACTATGGCAGGACTGCTCGCCTGACTGTTGAACTCCATGTTCTGCATCAGCCCTTCCAGCCTCTTCTGGGGTCCTTTGGAGCGAGGTGGGCATTATCTCAGGGCTTTTGTATTTGTTCATGTAGCAACTATTTATTAATCAAACTTGTCCTATACCAGATATCATGTTAGCGCTGGAAAAAAAGAAAGTCAGTAAGCAGCTAAAAATCCAAACTCAGACATGTTAGGGACTCTGGGCAAAAATATCTGTAGAGAGGCTTGGTGCAGTGGCATATACCTGTAATCCTAGAACTCGGATGGTGGAAGGAGGATCAGTGTTCAAGGCTGGCCTTGGCTATCTACTGTATAGAGAGTTTGTGGCTAGCCTGGGCTGCGTGAGAAAGCGTCTCATAAAAACAAAATGTGTAGGGCTTGCCATGCGGTAAGAGGCTAGCCAAAGTGGGAGAGAGGGCTGGGATCGGGCAAGGGGGAGAGAGGGCTGGGATCTGCAAGGGGGAGAGAGGGCTGGGATCTGCAAGGGGGAGAGAGGGCTGGGATCTGCAAGAGGGAGAGAGGGCTGGGATCTGCAAGAGGGAGAGAGGGCTGGGATCTGCAAGGGGAAGGGCTGGAGTGAGGACTCCGTTCTAGCAGCCGATAAGGCTGTGTGAGCAAAGACTTCAGAGAGCAAGCATACAATTGTTGTGCCTCAGTATGAGGAACAGAAAGTGAAAATCTCTATGCAGAGGGCCTGGTGGGGTTCAGCAGGCAGGCTAGGATGTCTGGAGCAGAAGAGCCGTAGTGGTAGGAAGTAAAGAATGGGACCCAGGGTGCCCAATGCTGGGCATCTTCCTCCACGTCTGGGCTAAAGGCTGAATGAAGGACTAGGCCCAGCCCTGGAAATCCTGGGAAAAGTCCTGACTCAGCTTGGCTCTGGAGCTGGTGAAACCTGATTCTTTCTCTGAGCCATCCCCAGTCACCAAGGGGGAGGCCAGGGCCTGCCTGGACCTGTGTTGGTTGCAGACCTGGCAGACAGGAACAGCGAGATTCTTCTCTCAGGGCCCCAGGGCAGACTGGGAGCGGGTCAGAAAGTAGCGTCCTGGTTAAAGTGCAGCCCCTTGTGTGGCAGGGATGTGGGGTGTGTGTGTGTGTGTGTGTGTGTGTGTGTGTGTGTGTGTGTGTGTGTGACTTCTCCCAAAGGGCCCAAATGTGAGGTGATGTTTGAGGAACGCCCAGTGTCGGTGCCTGGCCTGACATGCAGCTAAGTTTCCCTAAGAGGAACCGCTGCTGTTCTCGCGGTTTTCTGTTCTCAGGCCCTCTCCAAGTTCATGGTGGTCCAGGAGCCCTGCCCGCTCCTCCACATCACCAGCAAGCTGCACGATAGGGTGGGAATCTGAAAGGGGGTGGGTGGGTCAGGAATGCTGGAATCTGGCCCTGTTATTCCTGTCCCCACTGCCCTCTTAGTAAGCCAAGGCTGGGTGGCTATCAGGGCAGGACAGACAGAAAAGGCTTGTGTGTCATCCCGGGACCTGACTGCCACGGCACTTCTGAAAGACAGTGTACTGACTCGTACATAGGACTTACTAGTGCTTGAGGTTCATGACTGAAACACCTCCTCCCACTGCAGGACACTGTGGTCAAAATTCCCTCCCTCCAAATCAACCCACTACCCCGGGGCCTCTACATTTGCCTTTTGCCTGGCATGCCCTTCCTCAGACACCACCCAGCCTGTCAGGGGTGCCATCCTTAGATAGCCCTCTGTTTTCCTTTTAGTGTGTGTGTATGTGCAGGTGTGTGCTGGGGATGTGAGAGACTGACGTTGGGTATCTTCTCAATTGCCCTCCACCTTAGCAGCATTATTACTATTTCTTCTCTTTGAGACAGGGTCTCACCTTGTAGCCCAGATTCACCTAGACCAGGCTGGCCTTGAACTCACCGAGATTGGCTGCCTCTGCTTCCCGAGTGCTGCGATTACAGGTATGTGCCATCACATCTGGTGTGCTGGTGAGTTTTTTATTAACTCGCCATAAGCTAGAGTCATCTGGAAAGAGGAAACACCAGTTGAGGTATTACCTCGTCAGACAGGCCAGTGGGCAGTTCTGTGGGGCATTTTTCTTTCTTTCTTTCTTTCCTTATTTTTTAAGGTTTATTTTATTATTTTATGTGTAGGAGTGCCTTGCCTGCATGTATGTATGTACACGATGGAGGTCAGAAGAAGGTGTCAGATCCCCTGGAACTTGAGGCACAGACAGTTGTGAGCTGCCATGGAGGCGCTGGGAACTGAACCCAGGTCCTCTGCTGGAGCAGCCAGTGCTCTTAACCGCTGAGCTAACTCTCCAGCCCTCCATTTTCTTTCTTTTTTATTTTTTTCAAGTCAGAGTCTTACTATGTAACTCTGGTTGCCCTAGAACTAACTCACTGTGAAGACCAGGCTGGCCTCAAACTCACAGAGATCCGTCTGCCTCTGCCTCCCCAGTGCTGGGGTCAAAGGTGTGCGCCGCTGCCACCACCGCCCAGCCTGTGAGATGACTTTAAACAGTGGATAAAAGCCCAGCGTGGTGGTGCATGCCTTTAATCCCTGCACTTCCTAAGACAGCCAGGGCTATGCAGAGACCAATTTAAAAAAGAAAGAAAGAAAGAAAGAAAGAAAGAAAGAAAGAAAGAAAGAAAGAAAGAAAGAAAGAAAGAAAGAAAGAAAAGAAAAGAAAAGAAAAGAAAAAGCTAGATGAGCAAAGGTATTAAAACATTGGGTAGCTGGGCGGTGGTGGCACACGCCTTTAATCCCAGCACTGAGGCAGGTGGATCTCTGTGAGTTCGAGGCCAGCAGTCCAGGACAGGCTCCAAAGCTACAGAGAAACCCTGTCTGGGGGGGTGGGGGGGTTGGGGGGGGTGGGGGGTGGGGGACATTGGGTGGCACTGAACCACATAGAGAGTAGATTTCTTTCTAACCCTTCTCTCAGTCCTACTTCCATTGAAGAAGAAGGTTCTGCTTTGCACTTGGTGCTTTGTTCGTTTGAGGGGGAGGTAGATGCTGGGCTTTGGACCCAAGGCCTCACTCGTATTAGGCAAGGCTCCACAGCTGAGCCACGTCACAGCCTTGCTATTTTATCCTAAAGATTTTCCGGTGTTCCCGTTCTTTGGAAAGAGGGTCTTTACATCCAGAAACTAAGAAAAGAATCAAGTGTTAACTCGAGTGCCCAAAATTGCCCGAGTTCAGGGCAGGGTGGGAGGGACTGCTGGAGAAATCTAGGAAGGCAGTTTGGCGGAGGCCTGTAAGAGCGATTGTTTGTGAGGCTGAGGCAGGAGGATCACCAAATTCAAGGCCCGTCTTGGTGATAGAGTAAATTTAAGGCTGGCCTGCACTAGTGAGACAATCCAGCAAGGAAGAAGGAAGCCCTTTGAGTCATCCTTGAAGAATATAACTTCAATCAGAGGCTCAGAGTAAAGGGGGAAAGAGGGACTGAGGAGATGGCTCATAACTGCCTGTAACCCCCACTCCAGGGGATCCGACTGACCCCCTCTTCTGGCCTTCTTGATCCTTGCCTACATGCATGCTTTCAGGAACACTGTGCACTCATGTGCGCGCCCGAGCACGCACGCACACACGCACACACACACACACACACACACACACACACACACACACACACACACACAATTAAAAATAAATAAAAGAAAACACAGGCATCTGGAGCTCCATGCCTGGCTCAGACTTCTGCAGACATGGTTCAAGGCTTCGCCAAGTACCTAGCCTGGGCCGGGCCCTGGAGATGCAGCCTCATGCCTCCTTCACAGGGTTCCAGCCTGAGAAAGGGAAAGTGATCCCATCGAGGGGAAGCCCAAGCTGAGCCCAGATGGAGAGCTGGGCAGGATGTTTCCAGGGGCTTGGGAGGACAGCAGGAGCAGTGTGGGCTCTGTGGGGACAGGAGCATGATCCAATTGGTGCGCTAGAATTGATTCCTCTGGTCGTTTTTGATGGACATTTACACATATGCAAGATGACATGGGAACAAAGGCCATTCATCCCACCACTGCACTGTCTGCATCAGCAAAAGATGGCTAGTGACCTTTCATCCACTAGTGGGGTCTGCTTGAATAACGTGCCCCATTTCCTGGAACGCGCTGCCACTGAAAATAAAGGATGAGGAACATTGCTGTGTGCTGATGTGGAAAGATCCAAGAGAACCGGCTGACAGAGTAAGATGGAGAGCTGTGTTTAAAGGGCAATGCCCCCAGAGTAGAAATGGAGAAAGTTAAGACTACATGATTTTTTTTTTAACTTAAATGTGTGAGAAATTCTAAAACAATGCTGTCCAATAGAAGTTTCTACAATGATGGAAACAGTCTATACTTACACTAAAAACAAATAGAGCCGCAAGCCACCTCCAGCAATGAGGACCTGAATTTTTACTTTATTTTATGTATTATCCCTGCTCCAGCTTTTACATATTGGGAAATCTAACCAGGGCTTGACACATGCTAGCCGAGCACTCTACCAATTGACCTAAATCCATAGTGTACCCCCTTTCCCATTGAAACAAGACCCTTATTATGTTTAAGATGGGGTCTCACTATGTAGGTCACGCTGGCCTCAAGCTTTCCATCCTCCTGCCTCAGCCTCCTGAGTGCTTGGTTTATAAACATCTGTCTCCGTACCAGGCTTCATTTCCGTGCTAGTCTACTGCTACGATTAAACACTCTGACCAATAGCAGCTTGAGGAAGGAAAGGGTTTATTTCAGCTCACAGTTCCAGGTTACAGTTCATCACAGAGGGAAGTCAGAGCAAGAACGGAACAAAAAACCATAGCGGACGAATACTGCTTACTGCCTTGTTCTCTGGCTCGTGCACTAGCTTGCTTATACAGGCCCCAGACCCACCTGCCTAGGGATGGTGCCACCCACAATGGGCTGAGCCCACCCACCCACATCAATCATCAATCAAGACAATGCCCCACAGACACGGGCCACAGCTGCAGGCCAATCTGATCAAGACACTACTTCAGTTGAGGCTCCCTCTTTCCAAGTGACTTTGGTTGTGCCAAGTTAACAATAAAAAACCAGCCCATTTGCTAAGTTTTTAAATTTAAATCAACACATATGCGGAGTATGAGCAGGGTGCACGGGCTTATAATCCCAGTGTGCAGGATGCAAAGGCAGGAGAATCAGGAGTTCAAGTTATACCAAGCTCAAGACTGACCTGGAATTCGGGACACCCTGTCTCAAAAACAATCAATAATAATAAAGCAAAACAAAAGGAAAGGAAAGTGGGAGAGAGAAAGAGATGTGGGGCCCTGTATCTGTATGGGGAGTGGTTAGGGAGGAAGAAAGTGAAAGTGATTGGTTGCATCAGAGTGCTTTCAAGAGACAGGGGCACGTGCACAGAATCACCTGCAAGCCTGGATATTTGTAGCCCAGTGGTACAGTGGTGTGAATCATGCTTAAACCCTGGTTCCAGTGCTAGTGCTTCAAAACAGCCCCACTGAGGAGTGTAAGTGATGAGCCACTCACAGCCTGGTGACGGGGCAGTAAATTCGCAGCTAGAGGATCCCCTGTTGTGAGGGCTGTGTTGCTGACTTCTTGCTGTGGATATGTCCTCCTGCTCATCTGGGGAATCCCTCAGTGCGTGGTGATTGAGGACCATCCCGTGTTGTGAGGCCATCTCGTCCATCGCAGAGATCATCCCTTGAATTGTGTGGGCCACCCTACACTGTGAGGGCTGATTCATTTCAATTCCAAGATGCAGGGGGCTGGAGAGATGGTTCAGTGGTTAAGAGAACTGGCTGCCCTTGCAGAGGACCCAGGTTCAGTTCCCAGCACCCACGTCATGACCCATTCATCTGTAACTCCAGTTCCAGGGGATCTAACTCCCTCTTTGGGCAGCAGGCACACATTTGGTTCATAGACATACAAGGAGGCAAAACATTCATACACATAAAACAAATAAGTCTAAAATTAAAATATTTTTTTCAATATATTTAAAGTTTGAAAGCTGGTCATGGTGGCACATACCTTTAGTCCTAGCACTCAGGAGACAGAGGCAGGTAAGTCTCTAAGTTCAAGGCTAGCCTGGTCTACAAAATGAATGCCAAGATAGCCAGGGTTACACAGAGAAACCCTGTTTCAAAAAAACCAATACACACACACACACACACACACACACACACACACACACACACACGTATTGAAATGATTGTCAAAGGTCTTTCACAGGAAAAACTTCATAAATTAAAGACCTGAATTTTGAAAAAGAAAAAGAAAGTTTACATTGCAATCTGTTTCAAGTTGCTTGGCCTTGTACAAGCTTGTTAATCTCAAACTGGCAGCGAAGCACCTCCCATTTACACTCTTCTCTGTCTGCCCACTCCATTCTTGGAGGAGGGTGGGACGAGAACCTGGCTGGTGACAAGAGCTGATCTCTTGACCCACCTGGATCCCTGGTTCAGAACCACTTAATGAGGGTGACTGTATTTGTTAGATTTCTGTCAACTTGACACAGGAGGGTCATCTGGGAAGAGGGAGCCTCAGTTGAGACAATGCCTCCATCCGATTGGCCTCTCGGCAGGTCTTCTGGGACATTTTCTTGATGAATGATTGATGTGGGAGGGCCCAAGCGATTGTGGGAGGTGACACCTCTGGGCAGGTGGTCTTGGGTTGTATAAAAAAGCAAACTGAGCAAGCCATGAAGAGCAAGCCAGTAAGCAAAGCTCCCCACGGCCTCTGCTTCAGGTCCGACCTCCAGGTTCCCGTTTGAGTTCCTGTAAGGCAAACAACCTTCTTCCCAAGTTGATTTTGGTCATGATGTCTGTTATAGCAATGGAGCGCAAACTAGGACAGTGACCAACTAGGGTGTCCCTGGACTAGCAAGCAGGTAGCCATTCTTCTCTGAGCACTAATAGGGCAAGGAGAAGACAGTCTTAGTTGGAAATGGAGAGGGCTGCAGACCTGGGTCAGGGCCTGCATGACGACAGCAGTGGTCATAGGCACACAGCCTCTCCTGGGGACACTCCAATTTCATCTCCTTCCCACCTCATCTCTTATGGGTCCCTTCATGCAGTTTATCCAAGTACCCAGGGAGTGAGAGTCTCTGCCAAGGATCAAGGGTCTAGAGCACCAAGCAGGGGAGAGTGGGCCTGGGAAGGACAAGCAAGGAGGTCACAGTGGTGACCCCAGCAGAGTGACGGAGGCGAGCGAGTAAAGGGCTGGAGGGGAGAGAACAGAACTGGATTCAGGGCTACTCGGGAGGACTCCACGGCTTATCAGACACCAGCACTGAGGGAGAGGAAAGGCAAGGACACTGAGCATCTAGGCTGATGACAGTGACCTCTTCAGGCTGGAAAAGGGCAGTCTTGACTGTAGTGGGTAGCCGTTCTGGCTTTGACCTGGAAATACCACTCCCTTTGAGGCTTCGGTACTGTCACACCTACAAGGCCGGGCTGGGAGAGGACCCCTGAAGACCTGGGATCCAGATGGGGGAGCTCTCTTGGTTCCTGGACCCTGGACGCTGGAGGTAGACCGAGCAAAGTTCTCCAAAGAACACTGCCGGACTGCGCTACACCTTTCCCAGACCCTGTAACTTATCCCTTCACTTGTAAGTTACTCCATAAAATAAACCTCCCTTTTAACTACATGGAGTTGCCTTAATATTTTAACCAATACTTGACTCTTGCTCTGAGTTCATGTTTATGTTTTGTTGTTGCTCTTCTTTAGGTTATTTATTACACTGAACTTTATCTGCTTATTGTGTGTGTGTTCTGTTTCTTTGGAGTTTTCGTTAGTTAAATTTATTTATCTTGTATGTGTATTTGGTTGGGGTTTCTGTTTGTTTTGTTTTATTTTGGTTTGGTTTTAAGACAGGGTATCTCTAAGTAACCCTGGCTGGCCTGGAACTTGCTATGTAGACCTTGTAGGCTGTCCTTGAACTCATGGAGATCTGCCTGACTCTGCTGGAATTAAAGGCATGTGCGTGGAACTGAAACCAGGCCCAGGCAGTTTACTTGTTTGTTTTACTTAACTTTAGAATTTGATTTATTATATATATATGGATATTTTGACTTCGCGAATGTGTGCAATGGCTGCAGAGGTCAAAAGAGGGCATTGGCTCCTCTGGAACTGGAGTTAGTTACAGAAGACTGTGAGCCACCATGTGGGTGCTGGAGATCAAACCCAGGTCCTCTGGAAGAGCAGCCAGTCCTCTTAACCTCTGAGCCATCTCTCCAGTCCCCAAATTTTGGTTGTTTTGTTTTGAGATAGTCTCACTCTGTAACCCAGGCTGGATACAATCCTCCTGCAATCCTCCTGCCTCAGTCTCTTCAGTACTGCAACTCCAGGTATGCACCATACACCACTTCGCCCAGTCCCAAGTCACCTCTGAACATTGCATTTGAGAAGTCTACGGGACAAACAAGTGGATATGTTCAGTCGGGTGCTGGAGAGAGTTCTGTGTTGTGTGGCAGCCAGGAGACTCCAGAAAGGAGAGGCGTCGCTCCCAGCTTCCCACAGACTCTGCTCTGCTTCCCACTAGAGATGGGAAAGAGAAGTTAGTACCAGCCACAGAGGAAGAAAAAGGAGGAGGAAGGAGAAGTGGCGGTGTGAAGGGAGCTCACCTCTTCTAGTTCGTGTTTCTCATCTCCTCCCCAGGGTGGTTTCCAGGACAGAGAAGTAAAACTGAGTCACTCCTGAGTCTACAGCACAGACCTGTTCCCAAATTAGAGGATGCAGGACGCCCTGTGCCGACTGGAGGGTGTCAGACAGTGGGGGATGGGGGAATGAGGCTGTCCCATGGTCTGCCCCTGGTGCTGCTGGAGCCTGGCAGGGCCCTACAGTGACAAAGCTTGGGGCTGAGGAAGCAGGAAGATGGCACGGGGACAACCCCTGTGCTGAGGTGCCAGATACCATGGGTCAAGGACCAGAAAGGTTTAAAAGGACGCTGGAGCTGTGGCCAAGCAGCCACTCTGAATCTCCAACAAATAACCATCTGTAGACTTTCAGTAATGACGCTGATGATGATCGCAGTTACGATACCTATGATGATCGCAGTCTCCCCTTCGGCTGAAGAGTCTTCTCTGTGCCAGCACATCTGCAGGACAGTTTAGAAAAATCAGACTTCATTCAAATATCCAGAGCAACAATATCTAAGATACAGCAGGTACAGTGACATTCCATTCATTGATCCCCAGCTGACAGAATGGCGGAGAATAGTCCACAGGTTTGCCTGAGATCTGAACCTAGAGCTACACAATTGCGAGGTTGTTAGGCAGTCCACTGCTCACCCAGCTGGCCGGTCCTCCTTCCTACCATCTCCTTCCCTGCGTAGCTTTGCCGCGCTGTCCTCTGCCTGCGATCTCCCTTCTGTTCCTCCTTCCACTCCTCTCTGTGTCCTGTGGAAAGAATCAAGATTATTAGTAGGCCTACACTTTACACTGACAACCTTTGTTGTTGTTTGTCTTCTGAGACCCAATCATGTAGCCCAGGCTGGCCTCGAATTTACTATGCATCTGAGGATGACCTTGAATTTTTTTTTTTCTCCTTTATGAGTCCATTTCCCAACTACAGAGATTACAGGAGTGTGCCACCACGGCCAGCTAGATACACTCTTCAGGTGATTGTGTACTTTATATATTGTTCCCTTTAAGGAAAAATAATAGAATTAAATCACTTTACTTTTTTTTTTAAAGATGTGTGTGTGTGTGTGTGTGTGTGTGTGTGTGTGTGTGTGTGTATGTGTGTGTGTGTATGCATGCTCGCCCATGTGCATGCACATGGGTGTGTGTACCTGGGCAAGGTGTATGTGCCTATGTGTGGGTGTGTTCAGGGCCCGAAGCAGGGACATGAGATCACTCCAAGCTGGAGGTCCAGGCGTTTGAGGGACATCAGGTTGTTACATGAACGCTGGGATCTGAACTCCAGTCCTCATGATTGAGCAGCTAACACTCAGCCCCTCAGCCATCACACCAGCCCTTTATTTAATGTACTTTTTAAAAAGATTTATTTGGCGGGGCGGCGGTGGCGCAGGCCTTTAATCACAGCACCGGGGAGGCAAAGGAGGCGGATCTCTGTTCGAGGCTTTTGCTTCTTCTTCAGGAAAACAGCAAATGGCAGATAGGTGCCAGGAGATGCAGAGGGAGGGCCTGGAGGAGTGGGGGCAGGGCAGGATTCATTAGGAGGCCCCCTGCGACTTCCCAGGAACATTCAGCAGCCTTCTTTGGGGCTGTGGCCATGTTAAGAGGTCATGTCCTAGGTCGAGGCCACAGGGGCTCAGGGAGGTAAAGCTTCAGGAGTGGATCCCCGGCTCCAAGTCCCTGGAGGAGATCTACCTATTCCGCCTGCCCATCAAGGAATGAGAGATTATTGACTTTTTCCTGGCACATCCCCAAAGGATGAGGTTCTAAAGGTGGTACTAGTGCAGAAGCAGACTTGGGCTGGCCAGCAGACCAGGTTTTTGTCACTATTGGGGACTACAATGGTCATGTAAGGGGCCCTCATCTTGGCCAGGCTTTCCATTGTTCCTGTGTGGAGAGGGTACTGGGGAGCGAGACTGGCAAGCCCCCAGTGTCCTGTGCAAGGTGACAGGCTGCTGTAGCTGTGTTGGCACACCTCACCCCTGTCCCCGATGCACTGGCATCTTCTATGCTCTGGTGCCCAAGAAGCTGGTGATGATGGCCGGTATTGAGGACTGCTACACATCAGCCCGGGGCTGCACTGCCACCCTGGGCAACTTCGCAAAGGCCACCTTTGATGCCATTCTCCAAGACCTACAGCTACCTGACCCCCGACCTCTGGAAAGAGACTGTGTTCACCAAGTCTCATTATCAGGAATTCATTGAGCATCTTATGAAAACCTGCACCGGAGTCTCTGTTCAGGAAAACACCAAATGGCAGATAGGTGCCAGGAGATGCAGATGTAGCCACCACATAAGGGTTTTTATACAAGAAAAATAAAGTGAATTAAGTCTTTTTTTTTTAAGATTTATTTATGTATATGGGTGTTTTGTCTGCATGTATATCTGCACACCATTGTATCCCATGGGATTACAGTTACAGACAGTTGTGAGTTGCCATGTGGTTTGCTGAGAATTGAACTCAAGACCTCTGGAAGAGCAGTTAGTGCTCTCTCCAGCCCCAGATTTAATGTTTTTTTTAAAACTTTTTAATGAATGAATGAATTTTTTAAAGGAAGGGCTTGCTTTTGGCTCCTAGTTCAAGGGTACAATCTACAGTGGGGGGGAGTCTGGGTGGCAGGAGCCTGAGACCGCTGGTCACGTCCTAGCCACAGTCAGGAAGCGGGAGATGAAATAAGTCGTTCCCCTTTAATAACTGCGCTCTTTCCCTCTAATAGTTCAGTGGCTCTCAGCATGGGTTCCCTAGTCACCATCGACAAGCATATCAGGTCGCTGCTGGCCAGTCTCAGGAGCCTTTATTATCTTAGCATATTAGACATCTCCCTCCGAAGCCACCAGGAAATAACATCAGGGCTTGGATTTCGGGTCAGCTGACAAGCACTGCCCCCTCCCTTTCTGTGCCCACTTCCTCTGGCCTCGGCCAGACCACTGACCTCCCCATTGAGAGGGAGTGCAGGAGCCTGTGCCTTCCAGACCAGTCTCTTGGAACACAGCTCTCCTCCCTCTACGCCAGAACACTGCATTGCGTTCCCACGGCCCCCTCAATGAAATACAAGGAGCAGGCTACTTAAAGTCCTTTCATTCCTGGCCTTGGTCCAAAAGACCCAGCCCTGCTGACCTGTCCCATTTCCAGGTATAGACCACACGGCCAGACAGCCACACGAGACAGTTTCCTTCCCTCTTGCTGGAGCGTAGGCTTTGACACTGTGACACCTCAGTGTCCCCACCTCGGGTATCTTCCCTTTCATACTGGCTAATAGGTTTTATTTGTTTTTGAGTCAGGGGCTGACCAGAGTCAAGGTTAGCCTGGAACTCGCTAGCTAGCCTCGACTGACCTCCCACTCGACACAGTCCTGCTCAGCCTCCTGGGTGCTGGGATCACAGGCGTGAGCCACCAGACCTGACTTCTCTCAGTGTTCTTACAAACATTTGCTCTGCAAAGCTTCCTCACACCTAGCAGTGGAATTCGCTGCTCTTGGACTGGGACACTTTGTGTCTTCCTCTGGCAGATCTCGACAGGGTCTGTTCTTTTTTCTTTCTTTTTCCAAATTTACTTTACTTTGTTTGTTTGTTTGAGACAAGGTCTCATGGTATAGCTCTGGCTATGCTGGAACTTGCTATGTAGATCAAGCGAGTCTCAAACTCAGAGAGCCACCTGCCTTGGCCTCCCACATGCTGGGATCAAAGGCGTGTGCCACCGCATTAGGTGAATGTTTTTTAATTACACTCGTTGTATGTGTGGTCCAAGTGCCATAGTGCGTATGTGGATGGAGGTCAAAGAACATCTCGTGGGAGTTGTTTCTCTCTCCTTCCATCATGTGAGTTCTGGGAATCTAACTCAGGCCATTGGACTTGGCAACAGGGAGGAGCCATTTCATTCACGCAGAGTCTGCTTGTCATACATCTCAAGTGCATCTCCCTCATCGGCCCCAAGCTGACGTCTTATCTCCAACACTCACTTCATCCCCAGCGCTGAGCACAGTTCCTGGGACTCCTGTGATGGCTGAGTTGAAATCTGAGAAGAGAAACCGCTGCCTCTCCGAGGTTCTTTTCCAATAATGGAATTTAATGGCCGGTCTCTCTCAAAGCCACTTTGCCTCTGTACTAACCTGCAAGTGTCTTGAGACTTGATTCCTGTCTAGATACTTCTTATTCCAGAAAGCCTTCTGGGTTTGTCAGCCCTCTGGTGACAGGATGTCCACGGACCTGCATCAGTGCACTGTAGCACCTGCCTGCACCATATTGAGCCACACAGCTAGGAAGCAGAACATTTGAGTCCAGGCCATCTAGCTCTAGGGCCCAGCCATCACCCACACAATATGAATGTGCGCATGCACAACCCACACATATTCACAACTCCCCCAAGTACACACACGCTATGAGATGAAATAACACTCAACAACAACAAAATACTATTGGTGATCTATATTTACTGAGTGAAAAGAATTGGGACCAATGGCCAAGTAGCCTGGGCACATCCTGGACCCCAGATCATCTTCCCCACAGGAGACAGAGTCCCACATCAGCCTACAGAGAGTTGCCCTAGAGCAAAGCCAAACTCTGTACTAAGGAAGTGCTCTTGGCGGATACCATTTTAATAGAGGCCTCTTGTTCTTCTCTCCCTGAGAAGCCACCGCATTTCCTGCCACACCACGAGAAGGTCCTGGGAACGGTTAGCATGGCTTTGCTGAATGGCTAACCTCGGGGGCTAACTTCAGAAACAAAGACCGTAAAGGACCAGGCCGGTTGCCAGACCTCTCAGAGAGGGTCACCCTTCCTTGCTTGTGGGCACAACAGAAGGCTCAAAACCATAACATGTACATATTCTCATTTCTTAAGATTTCTTGCTTTCATTTCTATGAATGTGTGTCCGTGCCTGTGTGGAGGCCAGGAAAAAGTTTCAGGAGCCTCCCAATGTGGGAGAATTTGAGAAAGGGTTTTGAGTCCTTGCAAGAGCATTGGGCGCTCTTATGTGCTGGACCCACTTTGCAGTCCTGCGCACGCCATTCTTGACTCAGTAACTCTAAGAAACTGATCGTAACAACTGTCCCATACAACGCTGCAAAGCTCCACAGAATAAGCAGGCCTCACACAGGAAGTATTTTTTTTTAATAACAGCATATAAGAATAAACACTGTAGGATCACAGCTCCATGGTCTAACAGTGTTAATACGTGCAAAGCCCTGAATTCAATCCTCAACACCAAAGTTTTTATTTTTACTTATTGTTTTAAATATTTATTTATTTGTTATTTTATGTATATGAGTGTTCTATCTGCACATACAACTTTAGGTCAGAAAGGGGAATCAGATCCCACTGTAGATAGTTGTGAGCTGCCATGTGGTTGCTGAGAATTGAACTCAGATCTCTGGAAGAGCAGCCAGTGCTCTCAACCTCTGAGCCGTCTCTCCAGCCTCCCCCCAAATTTTTATTAATTAAACTGAACATGGTAATACATCCCACCCGGTGATTCCTGAAAGCTGAGGTAAGAAGACGATCCAGGACTGGAGACGGAAGACTAAGCTAGTCCAATGGATCTTCAGTTCAAGGTTGACCCGAGCTACAAATTGAAACCCTGTCTCCATCCGTACTCCTTCCGACCCCAAAATTAGTAAAATAAAATGTTATCAGAAGGCCAAGGCTGTGGCTGCGTCAGTAGAGCACTTCTTAGCATACATAAAGCCCTGGGTTTGACCCCCAGCACCACAGAGACTGGGCATGCAATCCCAGAATTTGGAAAGTAGCGGCAGGAGGATCAGGAATTCAAGGTCATCCTCGATTACACATTGAGCTTGAGTTTGAGGCCAGTCTTAAGTGCATGAGACTCCGCTTCAAAACAAAAACAAAAACAAAAACAAACAAATAAAACAGGGGAGACTTCTCTCATGTAAGCATGAGGACCTGAGTTCAGATCCCCAGCACTCACATAAAAAAACAGGCGTGGTGATGCCGGCAGGTAATCTCAATGCTAGGGAGGAAGAGACAGGAGGGCCCTGGGTTTGCTGGTCAGCCATTCTAACCAATTGGTGAATGAAGTCCAAGCTCAGTGAGAGGTCTTGTCTCAAAAACAATGCAGAGAAGGAATTGAGGAAGACACCCGTGGTCACTTCTGGCCTCTGCACACGGGGGTATACAAGTGCATGGGCACCCTACATGTGTGCTCCCCAACATCCACACATAAAATGGTACAGTGTTCCTGGGGACCCACACATCTGCATTTACTGATGTGGTACACTAATCATGAACTAGTGAGTATCACAGAGCATTCTACAGAACAGGCAGAGGAAGGAAGTTTGTTCCCGAAGGGCGCAAAGACAATGAGATTAGCTGCTCGGAGGGAAGGAGCGAGCAGGCCAGGGGCGATGGGAGAGAGGTTTGCTTTAAAAATTTGAAGGCACTGAATGTGATGACTCCCAGCACTCAAGAGGCAGAGGCAGGTGGATCTCTGTGAGTTTGAGGCCAGCCTGGTCTACAGAGCAAGTTTCAGGCCAACCAGAGCTACATAGTGAGACCCTGTCTAAAATAAATAAAGACAGATAGATAGATAGATAGATAGATAGATAGATAGATAGATAGATAGATGCCCGGTCCCGCGGGCCAGGTTATTTGATGAGACCCGAGGAGGCACCTCCTGAAAGATCAATGGGGGCGAGAGAGAAAGGAGACCAGGCGCGTAAAGGAAGACAGAGACATTCTGAGTTGCGTCGAGGTCTCGTTTATTGACTGGGTGTTGAGGCTTATAAACAGGGCTTCAGGCAGGGAGGGGGAACAGGGGAAGCACGGAGAGAAGGATGGAAAATTCCTAAGGGAGGGTGATGTCGCTTTGGTCCCAGGCCCCTGCACCTGGCTGATTAGCACGTACTCCAGGAAGTTGTACAGCCCGAGGTTAGGCCAGGAACTTCCTGCCTTTGTAAGGTTTGATAAAGTAAGGACACTGCTGTCTGGAATCGGTCCCCAACAGTTCCCCCTCTTTTCTCAAAAATGGACTAAGTCCATGTGATGGGGGTGGTCCGAGAGAGTCCCTGTCTTAGGCTACACAGGGGGCTTCCCACGCTCGGCAGCGTGCCGTATTGAGCCGGTCTCGGGCGACCTCTGTATGCTGTTGTCTCCGGCGTGGGCCCTGTACTATTCCCGTCATTGAGTACCCTCTAGCAGGACTGTGGGAACGTTAGGGCCTTAGGACACTGAATCTGAGTCCTTGATGGGGCTCCTGGCCAGCCTCCTCGGAATCTACTCTGTGATAATGAATCGAGACGTGTCGTGGTAAGGCCGAATCAATCTGATTTTTGATAAACTGAGTCAACTGCTGAAAGGCCCAGGGACCAAAGGTAATGAGAAGGAGAAAAACAATTAAGGGGGCTAGAATGGTAGGTAGCAAGGTGGAGAGCCAGGGAGACCCCTGCAGCCAATTTTCAAACCACCCGTGCTGATCTTCAAACTCCCTTTTTCTTTGGGCTAGCCTTTCCCTTAATTTTTCCATCGATTCCCTGACAATACCAGTATGGTCGGCATAAAAGCAGCATTCTCCCTTCAAGGCTGCACTTAATCCCCCCTCCTTTAAAAATAGTAAATCCAGACCTCTTATGTTTTGTAACACAACCTCAGAGAGCGAGGTTAAAGATTTCTCTAGAGCAGAAATGGATCTTTCTATGGCCTCTAGGTCAGTAGTCATAGCCATTTGTAACTGTATAAGGTGGTTGCTCTGCACGAGGGCAGTAGTTCCTGTACCAATTCCTGCAGTGATGCCCTCAATACCTAACAAGAGGGCAATAGTCATAGACACAGGTTCTCGAGTGTATCTGCCTCTCTGCTCAAAGAATTCCATATCGGAGACTAATTGGACCAGAACATAAGAGTTTTCCCATTATCAATGGCAAAGCGAGCTTCCCCTTATTTAGTTTTTGCCATCTGCAAGTGTGTCATGGGTTCAGAGGTGGATATTGGAATTCTAGCATCCTCAGTTTAGTGGTACCCAGACATGATTTAGTTAAGACATCAGTGATATAAGAGCCAACAGTAATTAGCAGAAGCACAGGGCCAAAAGCCTTATGATGGCTGACAGAGTTCCTTATCCTCAAGGAACTTGGAACTTTATCTCAGGTTCCCTATGACAAGAAATTCCCTTTTTATCTAACATTCCAGGGTGGGGGGGAAACAGGGGCGATGTTTTCTCTCTTCTGTAATTACTTCCTGCTGACATTGGGACATTGTTATCAAGGCCCTGGAAAGCCAGAATGTTAGTCAAAGACAAGAGGGAACGTTTTATTGACCAGCTGAAGAGATGGTATGCGTATCGGCTGAATTGGTCCATATCAGCTTTCAGCAAGTTCAGGGCTCATAGTCATTTGCAGTAGGTTGTCATCAGCAAATGATGCTTGGATGTATCTGTCAGCCAAGTGGAAACCTGTTGAGATAGATATAAACTAGGAACAGGAGTTAAAACTTACGAACTTATTTGGAACTTTTAGACCCATAGTCTTAGTAATTATAGTATTATCAATTTGCCCTGAAATCCATAGTGTCTTTTTTATCTAGAGAACCAAATATAGATTGGACTACAATTTCCTTGGCCCAATGAAAAGCATCTGTAAGTCTATATTTAGAACCTGTTTATCTTTTTTAAAGAGACTTATTAACTTTAATTAATTAATTAATCCATTGATCAATCAATTACTAAGCTGAGAAAGCTATAGCTAGTCCAGTCATCAATGTCATCAAAGATCTGAGAAGGATAAGCTTTACCTGAGTGCAGACTTTTAAGTCTATTTAAAAAAACAACATAGACTATCCATTACCCAGACTGCCATCATCCCAGGCTCCTATAGTCTTCATAGTGTTGGCAGGACAGGTGTCAGGACAGCATTGTCCACAATTCAGGTGGCATCTTCTTGTTGTTTCATATCTTCTTTGGAGACCTTGGGAGTCATTGCTAGGAGCTGGGGAGCTCGGAGTCTCTGTTTGCTATAGTAAGCTTTTTATCAAATACTGTAAATACCATATTTAACAGATCTTTGACAGGTTTGAGGACCATTATCTATTAAATGTATCTGAGCCAAACAAATCTAGGCCTAATCTTGAAAATATCTCTAAGTTTGGTAACAATAACCAGGCCAATTTGTTCTCCTATAGATATATTAGTCAAATATACCTCTCAGGTTTTTTTTTATTTAAATAGAACAGTTTATGCTTTAAACTAGTATCTGAATAGCCAGATGACTAGTATTAACTTGTATTCCTTAACACAAAGGACATGCAAACTCAGACATTCAAAACCAAACATACATGTGGCCACATTTTTCATTCATACCTGTAGAGTAGACAAACACTTTTACAACTATGACCCTTTGGAGTCTCAATGTAACAGCAGAATAGCAAGACAAAGAAATCTGAAACATGTTTCATTTTTTTTTTATCTATCTCAAGTCATTTTTTATAAAAACATTATATTTTATCTTAACCAACAATAATTTGAAACCAATTTTCTTAAATGATGGCAAGTATTTGTAACCCACTGAACTCAAATGACCAAAACCCATTGTTATGCCCAGTTCACCCCCAAGGAAGCCATTGGGAGACTTAGGTACAGAATGCAAAAAGCAAGGTTTATTCAGATGAAGTAAGTTTACAAGCCTCGGCAGGGGGCTTGTTCCAAATCTCTCACGCACAGCAGGGAGATTGGAAGGAGCGCCCCTTTCTTAGTGAGGCTAGTTCTTAAAGGCACAGACCACATAATTCATCTCTCACAGCCCGCCTTCCTTCTGGTTCACATCAGTAATTTTTCATATTATCTTTATTTCTTGTTTGTTAAACAACCGTGTCTAGGAGTTTTATGAGCTGTCTCTGGGGTTCAAGAAGTTTGGGATGTTTTATGACCACTTAGCCTCTGCCAGATGGTCATATATTCTGACTCTGTGTTTTTCTAAGTTTCTGTAGCTGATAAAGCCACCTGGGAAAAAGGGGTCTAACTTCTTATCTACACTTAGGAATCCTGGTTTAGGCTCCTCTTTGTCTGTAGGGGATAGAGGAAGGGGGGTTATTGAGGTTTCACACCATGTAAATTTTTATTTTTCCTGTGGAAACAAAAGCATAATTTTCCCAGTATCTTGAACTGGTAATTTAACATTTCTTTTTAAGCAATACCAGGACAGAGAAGGGTTAACAAAAGAAGCTGCTGGCCGGCAGAAGAGACCTTGAAGTTATCACAGTAAAGGAAGGGAGGGTCAGATTCTCTCTTTAGTGTTCACACAGTTTTTGTCAATTGCAGGCAGTCCCCATTGCCCTGTCCAAAGCTCCCGTCTTTGCCCGCCTGTACCGAGAGCACGCACCCCCACCCTCGTGAGAGCAGATAGCAAGAGAGCTAGGGAGGGACGGAGATGGCCTTTGTTATGCCTCTCTTTCCTCCTCTTCCTCTAGGAAAATAAGGGAGGTTAGCAGACAGAAACAAATAACATCTACACAGACAATCCAAGAACCGGAACATCAGCACTGAGACGACAGCCTCATTCACAGCTAGTGAGCCCCTCTTGCAGTATGCAAGCCCCATCTGGCAGGAGCTACCTGTTTATCTCAGTTCAATCGGGGAGTGGGGGTGGGGAACTCAGTTCCCTCTATTGTGGCTCACACATCTTTCCAGTGGGCTAGGCAAAGGTCTAGTAGAGAAGAAGGGAACTGTCCCATAGTGTCCGTCACAGTCAAGTCAACAATGAAAACAATTAACACATTACATACAAGACCAAGGGCACACGAAAAAACTTTGCCCCAACAAAACAACCAACAAAGCTCCAAGAACAATGACAGCCTGATGTGCTCTGGGGGGGGGGTGACCCTCCAGGCTCAATCACACCAAAAACAATCCAGACTCAAGGATCTCTGTCCTTGATCAAACAGACATCAGGGGCTTCCACATCCCTGTCAGTCAGACATGCACCTTTTTTTCTTGGAAGAGAAGGAGAGAGTAAAGTAACAATGATCACAACAAAACATACAAAAAAACCCACAAAATGGCTCTGACAAATTCCCGGGACAAAATACAAGGTGGCACTTCCTCCCATTGTGGGGGAAGATACCCAAAGATGCTCCTAAACCAAATCGTCACCTCTGAGGTGGCCTTAGGGCTCTGGGACGTCTCCCTTCACCGCCAGGTTCACTGTCCGGACACGTCTGCCCCAGTGAGAGCCTGCAAAGTACAAATCGATCGACCGGTACAAAACAAAAGTCCATAAAAACTAAAAAAGGCGTCAGGGACATTTTCCCCCGTCTCTGATTAATTTGTTAATATCTTTTCCAACCTTGTTCCAAGTCAGAGGGTGAATTCCTGGTCCATTAATCACTAACCAGGGACATTTCTCCTCCGCATATTGGAAGAATTTTATCAAATTCTTTTTCTTAACTCTTATTCCTCTCTCCCTAAGATTACCTTTTCATCTCCTTTAGAAAAACAGCCTCTTTAGATAAATTTTTGCCCATGATCGATGGGACGACATACTTACCTCAAGACTCTCCCACATTGCACGAGTGATGCGGTCCGGGTGTCTCTACCCTGATCCTCTCTGGGGCCCCTTCCGTTGTCCGTCATCCGGCAGGTCACCGTTCCTCGAGCCCCACGTTTGGGCGCCACTTGCCCGGTCCCGCGGGCCAGGTTATTTGATGAGACCCGAGGAGGCACCTCCTGAAAGATCAATGGGGGCGAGAGAGAAAGGAGACCAGGCGCGTAAAGGAAGACAGAGACATTCTGAGTTGCGTCGAGGTCTCGTTTATTGACTGGGTGTTGAGGCTTATAAACAGGGCTTCAGGCAGGGAGGGGGAACAGGGGAAGCACGGAGAGAAGGATGGAAAATTCCTAAGGGAGGGTGATGTCGCTTTGGTCCCAGGCCCCTGCACCTGGCTGATTAGCACGTACTCCAGGAAGTTGTACAGCCCGAGGTTAGGCCAGGAACTTCCTGCCTTTGTAAGGTTTGATAAAGTAAGGACACTGCTGTCCGGAATCGGTCCCCAACAGATAGATAGATACATAGATACATAGATACATAGATACATAGATAAAATAAGGGGCTAAAGAGATGACTCAGTGCTTAAGAGACTTGTTGGGTTCTGTTCCCTGCATTCACATGGGGGCTCACAACCATCTGTTCCAGGGAATCTCTGCTGGTACCACGCATGCACATCCATATATGCAGGCAAAACACTCATACACATAAATAAATAAATTTTTGGTTTTGTTTCTTGTTTTTTTTTTTTTTTTTCCTTCGAGACAGGGTTTCTCTGTGTAGTTTTGGTGCCTGTCCTGGATCTCTCTCTCTCTGTAGACCAGGCTGACCTCGAACTCACAGAGATCCGCCTAATAAATCTTACAACAATAGTTTTTGAAGACACTTCGTGTTTATGGAGTTGGATTGATTATAGTGTCTCATTCCTGGTGTGTTTGTTTCATTTGTCTGTGGATAATCTGTTTTCAGTGTAATACTTATGCTTCTTTCTTTTTAACTTTTTGTATCAGTTGTGATGATTAGAATAAGAAAGGTCCCCTTGGGCTCATAGGTTTAATTGTTTATTCACTAGGGAGCGGAACTCTTTGATAGAATTATCAGAATTAGAAGGTGTGGCCATGTTGGAAGAAGTGTCACCGAGAGTGGACTTTGAGGTTTTAAAAGCCCATGTCAGGCCCAGTTCTCTTTCCCTGCTTGTGGATCAGGATGGGACTTCTCCAGCACCGTGATTGCCTGCTGCCATGCTCCCGGCCTCCATGCTCTCTGCCTCCATGCTCCCGGCTGCCATGCTCTGCCACCATGCTCCCTGTCATGATGATAATGGACAAAACCTCTGAAACGATGAGCCAGCCCCCAATGGTGTCTCTTCACAGCAACAGAACAGTGACCAGGACAGCATCAAACATAAGGATATCTTATATCTACCTAAAGGATCCTCCTTGGCTTTGCTCCCTCACATCCCCCAGGGGTAACCAGTCTTCTGATACTCGTGGTTTTTCTTTCCTCAATTTTCTCTTTAGTTTAGCATGTGTCTATAGGTGGATTAAAACACTGAGTGGAGGCTATGAGTTGGCTCAGGAGCTAAAAGTGTTGTTGCCAAATCTGATGACCTGAGTTTGATCCCCGAGACCCCGTATGATAGAAGGAGGGGATCAATTCCCGAAAGTTGTTCTATGATCTCCATACATGTGCCATGGCACACATATGCTCACACATACAAAACAGATAAATATAAATTAAAAATAAAACATGATGATTAATTTTTTCTGAGGCAGGGTCTCATGCGTCCAGACTGATCCCTTTCTCTCCTATATAGGGAACAACTTGTGAGAGTTTGTTTTCTCCTTCTGTGAACACAGACCATCAGGCTTCGTGGCTGGTGCCTTTATCCACTGAACAGTCTTGCTGGCCCAAGGAATCTAGATTAAAAGTACATATGTAAGCTATAAAATTATAAAAGCATGGAAAGGGGGTGTAGCTCAGTTCAGTGCTTGTGGAGTGTGCATTAACTGAAGAAACCACATACCTATAATTCCAGCACTCAGGAAGTGAAGGCACGAGGATCAGATGTTCTAGCTCATGTTGGCTACAGGGATGCAGTGTGAGGCCAGCCTGGGCTATAAGAGACCCTAGAGCCGGGCAGTAGTGGCGCATGCCTTTAATCCCAGCACTCGGGAGGCAGAGCCAGGTGGATCTCTGTGAGTTCAAGGCCAGCCTTGTCTACAAAGCGAGATCCAGGACAGGCTCCAAAGCTACACAGAGAAACCCTGTCTTGAAAAAAACAAGAGAGAGAGAGAGAGAGAGAGAGAGAGAGAGAGAGAGAGAGAGAGACCGGAAATAGAACCCAAGGTTTTGTGCATGGTAAAACACTTTACAACTGAGCTAGCTACGTTCTCAGTCTGAGACCCTATTTTAAACAGCACCCCCCCCCAAAAAAGGAAGAGGATAAAGTAAAGCAGACTTATCGAAACATCAAATTAAAATATACAGTATATAGTTCCTTGGCAAGGAAGTGGTATATCATAGAAGTTGTAGAAATTCAATTTCAATGTGTTAAAGCACAATTTAAAAGCTATTTTTTTTATTGGGGGTCTTGATTGGAAAGTTTGCACAACACTAATCAGGTTTACCAAAGTTCAGACAGGAGACACTGACTGCCCACAGTCACATAGCCTGCCCAAGTTCAGTAGTCCTAGCTCCCAGAGTAAAGGCCATTCAGCCCTTCATCCACTGACAACTACTACCCTCCACCAGCTCCCATCCTTCCCCACCCCCAGCACTGGAAACACTTTGACAAACCAGACAAACTTGCCCTGGCCTTGTCCTGCCGGCCTCAGCTCCCAAGAAGGACAGAAAGCTGCTGATGTGGTACGCACCAGCCACCACTTACACCTGCGTGTTCTGTGCCAGACACTGGTCTGCACACGGGCTTGTTAGCTGATTCATAGACAGCTAACTAAATGGGAAGTGCTATTACTGA
The DNA here is from genome assembly GCF_949786415.1 of Peromyscus eremicus. Lineage (NCBI taxonomy): Eukaryota > Metazoa > Chordata > Mammalia > Rodentia > Cricetidae > Peromyscus > Peromyscus eremicus. The sequence goes on along the minus strand of NC_081420.1, from coordinate 101,648,265 downwards.
CATCATGAAGCCATTTCATAATGGGGAAATGGAAGCTCACAGAGCCAATAATTTGCATGTCTGGTGAGCAGTAGAGCTGGGATTGGAGCCCAGAGTGCCTTGCTTCAGGGTCTCTGTCCTCAAGCACCACCAAAGGCCCAGTTCTGCCTTTAAACAGATGCTTACAGGCGAAGCCACAGGATGTTGCCAGCTCACAAGAGATGGGCTGACATAAACCAGTCTCAGTAGCGGAGACTGCACACTTGGCCCCAGAATCCATTTGTCATTCTATTTTGAGCTCTTAAAAAAAAAAGTTTTTAAATTTTTAGGTCAACCTGTGACTAAGTTTTGTCTACTGAAGAGGAATGTCTACAGAAAACCGGCCCCTTGGACTTCTAGAAGAGGGGAAATGTGTAAGACTGAGAACTGTTGGTCAGCTCTGGAAAGGGGGTCCTGTAGGGGTCAGGACTCAGTCCCAAGGTCAGTGCCACCTTGTTACCATTGGAAGCTTCTGCAGAGAAGATCCTCAGCCTGCCCCGGGGGACTGACTCCTCTTGACTCCCAGGGAGCCAGCTGAGGCTTAAGGACTAGTTTTTCTGTGTACAGAATCAGCTCCCTCTGAATGAGAACACATTCATTTTCCCTTAAAGAACCACACCTCTCCCACTCACCAGCCACTAAGAAACCTCTGCCACACCCTCTAGCCTCTACGTTCTGTCCAGGTTCATGGAGGCAAACATATGGAGTGAACCTTCTGTAATCAGGCAAGGAAACTAATCCTCCCAGAATTTGTCCATGTGGTCCTGGGAAGCTGACTCCTAGCGCTGGTTCAATGACCCGACCTTACCCAATCAGAATCTTCCAGCTATCTCGCTGGCCATAGGGAACTGGTGCACATATCAATTGAGAACATAGGCTCTTGATTTGAAAAATTTAGTCCCTTGATGTCTTCTAGGAAAATATGCAAGCTCCAACAGGCTGCTCAGTTCCTTAAAATCTTGTGGGGTTGGGGATTTAGCTCAGTGGTAGAGTGCTTGCCTAGCAAGCCCAAGGCCCTGGGTTTGGTCCTCAGCTCCGGGGGTGGGGGTGGGGGTGGGAGGGGGTTGGGGGTGGGTGGGGAATCTTGCCATTAGGAGGTAGCATGGAGGTGCATACCTGTAATCCCAGGATTCAGGAGCTGTGGGCTGGAAGATCAGGAGTCTATAACCAGCCTCTGCTATGAAAGGAGTCCAAGGCCAGCCTGGCCTGCATGAGACTCTACCTCAAAACAATGAGGAAAAAAATTACTGTCTGCTTCCTGACTGCAGAGGCAATGGAGCCAATCTGCTTTCACTGTTCCTGCCACCATGTTGTCCCTGCCGGCCGCTATGCTATGATTTATTTAAAAATGGTGGGAAGGAGTCAGGCCATACGACAGGGCTCACATGGGAGGTTTATTGGAAGAGGAAAGAGAAGGGGCAAGAAGCGGGTGGAGACCAGTCCCTGGGGACAAGAGCAGCAGAACAGAAAGAGATGAGAGGTGGGCAAGGCCTGTCCCCCCCCCCCTTTTTTTTTTTTTTGATGTACATTGATTAGTGTGTTGCCTGCATGTATGTCTGTGTGAGGGTGTTGGATCCCATGGAACTTGAGTTATAGATAGTTGTGAGCTGCCATGTGGGTGCTGGGAATTGAACCCGGGTCCTCTGCAAGAGCAATCAGTACTCTCTAAACCGCTGAGCCATCTCTCCAGCCCCCAGGCTCACTTTTTATAAAAAAATGTAGAGAATTCGTGAATGCTCACAATGGGTTGCTCTTAGCCCTGCAGCTGAGGACATATCCTCAGGATGCGATCCTAAGGGCAGGCCAGTACAGCTGCCTGAATACTAACATTCCTCCCCTTTGTTTATTATAAAAAGGTGAGGAGTTAGAATGGGGTAGCAGGGATAATTGTCAAGTCCTGGGAGAGCTAGCTGTATCATGTGTTGTCCAGTCTTTGTGTGATGGGAAAGTGCAGCACTTGTCTCAAGTCCTGGCTAGAGTAGTCTGTGAGGCTGGATCATCTCAGCTAGCGACCTTGAAACTGTCCTGGGCAGTTTGTAGTCCAAAGCTGATCTTTGGGTGGTGTTTGTCAGCTTAGTGGTACTATCACAGTCCTGGTAGAATCATCATTGTGCGGCCCCTTCCTCCTTTCGAGACTTTAAAGGTCACTGTTAGGCATGGTCATGGTTCGCTGCAGAAAACTTAAACATTTTAAATGTCATATGCAGCAGATCTCAAAGAGATTAAAGGACCATAATTTGTTATATACATCCAGAGCATAAAAAATTAATTAATTCCAGGCCAGCCTGGTCTCCAAAGCGAGTTCCAGGAAAGGCTCAAAGCTACACAGAGAAACTTTGTCTTGGAAAAACCAAAAAAAAAAAAAAAAATTAATCCCTAGTTATCTAATAGAGATTCAAACCCAAAATCACATACAAGAAATTAGATGAAGCCTTTTTCTAGAATTAGTTCTCTATATGACCATTAATAATATAACAAAAAATTGAAAATATATATATTAATTTTATAATTTTTGAGATAATATTTACCTTAAGAAAAGTTTCAAAGAGTCAAAATAATACCAGAGAATTATGAGATTAGTAGCAATAGGATAGTCCCTTAATTTTGTTATTTCTTCTGTCCCATATCAGGTGGCTCTTCTGACATGAGACAGAGATTTTGCATTTTCCGTTTAACAAACATGCTTGGGTTTAGAGAAGGAGAAAGCCATGCTCCAACTCCAAAGCCAGCTTTAATTTTTAATTGAACTAGGACTACAAAAAGACCATTTGCAATATATGTCTGTAGAGAACAGCAGAAACAAACATTTGGGAAGATATATGAAATTTTATCCTGTTAGAAATGTGATATACCAATAGGTCAATTTACTCTTTTTCTTGGGACATTTTCTCTGGATGATTCGTCCTTTTTCTTCAGATGTCTCATTTGTCCAGTGGTCTTCAAATACCTTAACTGGATGCCTTTATTCTCCTGGAAAGACAAAAACAAAACCCTGTCCCAACTCTAACTTTGAGGAGTTTCCCTTTTGGCAAGTTATATCTGATCAAATGAAAAGCATTTGTTAGTCTCATAAGTTAGTTTAGATTGAAAGGTCATGCTGGTTGATGAACTATCACCTCTTCTAATCAAGAGGTCTCTCTTGTCCAAATCTAATTTTTATCAATTTTGATGGTATTCATAGCTTTTTTTTTTCTCCTGTGGAAACAAAAACAAAACCTCTTCACCAACATAACACATAGCCTGGTGTCCATTCTGAGGTCAACAGGCTAATTTTAAAGTATATAGGCTAATTAATTCAGTAGTTTTTTTTCTATTACACAATGTCTCTCCATAGCTGTTGTTCCTTTCTCATTAGCATTTAGAAAATTCAAAGTAAATAAAGCATTATACTGGGTTCGATCCTCAGCTCAAAAATAAATAAATAAATAAATAAATAAATAAATAAATAAATAAATAAATAAATAAATAAAGCATTATATAATCTATCTCTGGGTGTCTTTATTACCCCTTTCTGTATATCCTTTAGAGTTTGATTAGATCTTTCTGTTACTGTTTGCCCTATAGGCTTGTGTGTTATACCTGTAACATGCTTTCTGTTGTAATATGCAAAAAACTGCTTCATTTTACTAGAGACATATGCTGAGCTTTGTCAGTCTTAACTTGTACAGGTATCCCCGTGATGACCATAACTTCTAACAAATGTGTAATTACAGAATCAGCCTTTTCAGAACTCAAAGCAGTCAACCATTGAAACCCTAAAAAAGTATCTATGTTATAGCATACATATTTTAATTTTCCAAACTCTGCAAAATGAAACACATCCATTTGCCAAGTTTCACTTCTCTCTCTTTCTTTCTTCCTTTCTTTTTCTTTCTCTCTCTTTCTTTGTTTTGTTTTGTTTTTTTCAAGACAGGGTTTCTCTGTGTAGCTTTAGAATCTGTCTACTCACTCTGTAGACCAGGCTGGCCTTGAACTCACAGAGATCCACCTGCTCCTGCCTCCCAAGTGCTGGGATTAAAGGTGTGCACCATCACTGTCCAGACCAAATTTCATTTCTTTGAGTACCCTTTGGGTTATTCCTGCAGGTAGTGGAGTTTGGTTATACAAGGAACAAGTAGGACATTTTCTTATAATTTCCTTGGCTTGTTGCCAAGGGATGGAAAAATCCTTTTCAAACCTTTGCTATTGACATGGTATTTTTTTATGAAATTCTGAGGCTTCTAGTACGTTTCCTACCAATAGTTGATCAATTTCATCATTACCTTATGCTAGAGGACTTGGTAGACCCATATGGGATCTAATATGTATTACATATAAAGGATGATTTCTATTTCTGATTATTTCTTGTAACTGAAAAAATAACAAAGTCAATTCTGTATCATCTAGAATAAATTCAGCAGTTTCTTTTTTAATTTATTTACTTTAAAAAAATTTATGTGCATTTCTGTTTTGCCTGCAGGTAAGTCTGTGTGAGGGTGTTAGATCTTGGAGTTACAGACAGTTGTGAGCTGCCATGTGGGTGCTGGGATTTGAACCCAGGTTCTCTGGAAGAGCAGTCAGTGTCCTTAACCAATGAGCCATCTCTCCAGCCCCAAATTCAGCAGTTTCAATATGTAAAAAAAAAAAAACTCTCTCTGCATATTGAGAGTCAGTAACTATATTAAGAGGTTCTGGAAAATCTAATAATACCATGAGAATAGCATATAATTCTGACTTTTGAACAGAATCATAAGGGCTTTGAGCCACTTTATTCAAATTTCCTGATTTATAACCTGCCTTTCCTGACTTGTTTGCATCAGTATAGAATGTAGGGGCTCTGGAAATTCACATACAATGTGAAGAATGATCCCATTAGTTCTCTTTACAAACTGAATTATCTTGCTTTTGGGATATTTGTTGTTAGTCTCTCCCAAAAAGTTACTGCAAGCTCTTTGCCAATGTTCATTTTTCCCAATAAAGAGGAAATTTCAGCATTAGTAAAAGGTACCACAATTTCTTCCAGGTCTGTTCCTGCTAATTGACGAAGTCTCAATTTTCCTTTTAGAATCAATTCAGGAATCTTTTCTATACAGTTCTTTATTTTTTTAATATGTGTGATAAAAATTTCCATTCTAAAATATTATCTTCTCTCTGCATTAAAATTCCTGTAGGGGAATTCATAGAAGGTAAAATAACCAGAATGCTTCCAAGCTCTGGATCCAAACAATCCACATGGGCATCTTGTAACTTTTTTTCTACCAAAGCCAGTTATCTCTCAGTTTCAGCTGATAATTTTTTTTGGACTATTTAAGTCCTTGTCACCTTGTAAGGTTTGAAACAAATTACTCAGTTCTTGAGCTGTTAATCCAATTGTGGCCTGTAGTAGGCAGTTAATGTCTCCCAGCAATTTTTGAAAGTCACTAAGAGTCTGCAATTGATCTCTCAGGATTTGTACCTTTTGGGGTTGAATTTTTTGTAAACTTATTTTATATCCTAGGTAATTAATAGAATCTCCTCTTTGTATTTTTTTCAGGAGCAATTTATAATCCCCAAAAAGGAAAAATTTTCTTTACTTCTTCAAACATTTTCTCTAAAGTATCTACATTAAAATCAGCTAGTAAGATATCATCCATACAATGGTCAATTATAGACAGAGGAAACTGTACATGAGTCATTTCCAAAGGCTGTCGTATGAAATCGGCATACCACTTGACACTACTGCTTCCTTGTATTTCTTCAAATCTAAGGTTTCCATAGGAATCCAGCCAGCTCTTACATAGCCTTGGGAATACTTGTCATTTGGCAATTGTTCCCCTAAGGAGACTGGATAATTAAGGTTGGTTGTTTGATAACCTTAGGCTGTTCCTCTCTAATTTTATAATGTAATGGTGAGGTTGGTTCTTCTTTAAATTCCTCTGTTTGGGTCTGATTATCTCTACAATCAGTTTTAGTAAGTTTTTCTAAGGCTTGTATCTTGGCACTCAAGTCAACCAACATTTTTAGGGATAAAACAAGAACTATCAAAATGATAATTAACATTATGTCAATCCCAGTTGATTATCCCTTCATTTAATTGTTCCATTTTTAAACCATCCATTGTGTAATCATACAGAGACCCAACTCCCTCAATTGTAGTAGTGTTTCCCCCCCCCCCCTTTTTTTTTTTGAGACAGGGTTTCTCTGTGTAGCTTTGGAGCCTGTCCTGGATCTCACTCTGTAAACCAGGATGGCCTTGAACTCACAAAGATCCGCCTACCTCTGCCTCCCAAGTGCTGGGATTAAAGACTTGCACTATCATTGCATGTTTTTTTGTTTGTTTGTTTGTTTTGTTTTGTTTTGTTTTTCCACGTGCACTGGTGTTTTGCCTGCACTTATGTCTGTATGAGGGTGTCAAATCACTTTGAGCTGGGTTACAGACAGTTGTGAGCTGCCATGTGGGTGTTGGGAATTGAACCTGGATCCTCTTGAAGAGCAGCCAGTGCTCTTAACTGCTGAGCCATCTCTCCAGCTCTGTGTTTCCCATTTTTAACATGGAAAAAAAATCTCTCTCTCTCTCTCTCTCTCTCTCTCTCTCTCTCTCTCAACTAATTCCCCCCTTTAAGAATTCCCAGTTGTCTCACCAAATCTGCTGATGATGACGGTGAAGTGTGAGGCTGGCTGCTGCTGCGTAGAACAGTAGAAGCCTGAGCAGGTGTCAAGGCAGCTGCTACCTAGTGTGGCAGCAGCCCGAGAGGGGCTCCAGGAAAAGCCCACAGCCCACCAGGAGAGGGAGCCAGCTGTCTGAGAAACACACAGGGGGTTATGGGAAAGAAGCACATGTTGCGGGAGATGCCTGAAGGCAGAGCTGACTGGTGGTGAGAGGCTAACTCTGTGGTGGAGTTTGGAGCCCAAGTGCCTGTAGAGATTGCTATAGAGAGGCTTATATAGAGAAAAATCCCAGACTTGCTCGGAGGGCTTGGGGGAAAAAAGGAAAACCTAGCCAGTAGGGTGGTGACTCCAGTGGGGAGCCCCCCACATGCAGCTTCGGTGTGTGCCAGTGGCTTTTTCATGAATTTGTGCCTCAAAAGTTGGACGCCAGATGAAGTGTAAATCTAATTAATCTTATCAATAAAAACCAGGAGTCAGATATCGGGGTAAAAGCTGAAAGATCAGAGAAGCAAAGGAGCAGTCACCAGTGACTTCTTACCTCTCCAAATCCTCTGACCCAAAAGGGCCGAGATCCTGTCTCAGCCCAGCCTGATCACTTCCTGTCTCCTGTCTGTACAGACATCCAGACCTCTATGGTTAACTAGTGGCTAGCTCCACCCTCTGATCTCCAGGCAAGCTTTATTTCTCAGAACACAAACAAAGGATCACACAACATTCTGGGACAATGTTTCTCTATGTAACAGTCCTAGCTGTCCTGGAACTTGTTCTGCAGACCAGGCTGGCCTCGAACTCAGAGAGATCTGCCTGCCTCTGCCTCTGAGTGCTGGGGTTAAAGTCGTGCGCCACCAATGCCCACCTAACACTTCTAAGAACTAAAAAGAATTAATAGTTGAGCTAGGCTTGGTGGCACATACTTTTAATTCTAGCACTTGTGAGTCAGAGGCAGGAGGATTCCAGAGAGTTTGAGGCCAGCCTGGTCTACATAGCAAGTTTCAGGACAGCCAGGACTAAATAGAGAGATCCTGTCTCAAATAAACAAACACCCACCCATCCCCAAAACGGAATCAACAGAGGAGAGTATAAAGTTCCATTTAAAAATAATAATTAAATGACTGGTATGTCTAGTCAGGCAGTGGTTGTGCACATCTTATATCCAGCACTTGGGAGGCAGAGACAGGCAGAGCTCTGTGAGTTCAAGGCCAGCCTGGTCTACAGAGCTAGTTCCAGGACAGCCAGGGCTACACACACACCACACACACACACACACACACACACACACACACACACACACACACACGAATGACTGGTAAAAATAATAATTAGAGGGGAACCCTAGAATGACTGTGGCTTATAATAAGTTTTGGTTTTACTCAATTACTGGGCAAGCCTCAATAAAACATTTCACAATTAAATAATAATAATAATAATAAGAAGAAGAACAATCTTGCAACAGAGGCTGGGTTGTAGCTTCGTGGTAGAGCACATGCTTAGTATGTGTGAGGTCCTGGGTTCCATCCCAGGCACAAACAAACAAACAAATAAAACAGCACCCCACTTCCCTGTTGTTTTCAGGGCAAGGTGCTGCTCACAATCAACGCAGTCTACACCCATGCTCACACCCTACCTTCCCCTCAGGTGTCATCTTCTCCTCAGAAGTCCTATCATCCAGCTTTTCCCTGGAAGTGGTGACCTTTGGCCTTTAAAAAAAAAAAAACAAAACAAAAAAAAAAAACAAAACTCTGGTTCCCTCAGTTTTATGATTTTTTCTTTTTTTTTAAACAGGGTCTCCTGTAGCCTAGGCTGTACTCCAACTCCTTATATAGCTAAAAATGACCTTCAACTCCTGGTTCTATTGCTTCTGTCTACCAATACTTGGACTACTTATGTGAACCAAATTCCTGGTTTGTGCAATATGGGGCTTGAGCCCAAGCCTCTGTGCATACGAGGCACATACTCTTTTTATTTTTATTTTTTATTTTATGTGCATTGGTGTTTTGCATGCATGTGTGTTTGTGTGAGGGTGTCAGATCTTGGAGTTACAAGCAGTTGTGAGCTGACATGTGAGTGCTGAGAATTGAACCTGGGTTCTCTGGAAGAACAGCATGTGCTCTTAACCACTGAGGCATCTCTTTAGCCCGAGGCAAGTATTCTCACAGCTAAACTATATCCCCAGACCTGCTTCATCAGGTTGATATTTCCACGGCCAAGTCTTCCCTGGGCCTCTCAATCACATCATCTGGTTAGTCAATAATTGGCACCTAACTCCAACCATGAATATGGCTCACTTGGTTGCTAAAACACTGTGTGGAATGTTTTCATATTGGTTAGTGAACAGTGACTTTCCCTAGTCCATCAAAAAAAAAAAAAAAAAAAAAAAAAAGCCAGACAGTGGGTGGTAGGGCACACCTTTAATCCCAGCACTGAGGAGGCAGAAATAGGTGGATCTCTGAGAGTTCGAGGCTTACCCAGTCTACAGAGCAAGTTCCAAGCCAGTCGGGTCTACATGTTGAGACCTTCTCTCAAATAAACTAAACAACAAAACCAAAAAGGGTTTGTGTGTGTGTGTGTGTGTGTGTGTGTGTGTGCCATGTGAATTCAGGTGCCTCTTGGGGCCAGAAAAGGATGTCTGATCCCCTGGAGCTGGAGTCTCAGATTGCTGTGTACTGACAGATGTGGATGCTGGGAACTGAACTTTGGTCTCTAGAAGTGCAGGAAACACTCCTAACCGCTGAGCCGTCCCAACAGTCCCTGGATTCTAAGTCCCTGGTTTCCTTGTCTGTTTGCTCTACCAGATCAAAGCTTTTTGAAGACAGAGACACCCCACCCTCAACAGTTCTGGACTTAGTGCAGGCTGGAGTGCTCAGTGTTTGCTGACTCACTGACTCACTGACTGACTGATTGACAATAGCCTAAAACCTCGGGGAGCCGTTAAATAAAGCCGGCTCCTCTCCTAAAGTCTGGACTCTGGAACTGTCCCTGACTGCTTTAGGAACTTTGTTCTTTAACCACATTTTATGACTCTTGTTTCTCTCCCCTGTAGGAAGTTTCTGCTACTTGCCTCAGGCTCCAGCCTGCCTGCTATAAAACCCGGGAGAATCAGACCTCATCCCTTCTACTATCACAGATGTAAGGGAGCATGTGCACACACACTAGTCTGTAAGTGTGCAAGGTCACACAATGCTCACTGACTCTGGGATGATCAAATTATAGAAATTTATATGGGACTGCCCAGGTGTTTTTGTTTGTTTGTTTGTTTGTTTGTTTTTTGTTTTGGTTTTTCCGGACAGGGTTTCTCTGTGTAGTTTTGGCCTGTCCTGGATCTCACTCTGTAGACCAGGCTGGCCTCGAACTCACCGAGATCCACCTGGCTCTGCCTCCTGAGTGTTGGGATTAAAGGCGTGTGCCACCACTGCCCGGCTGGGACTACCCAGGTTTTATCAAAGAAAGTCTTCTACCCTGGGAACCTTTCATCTCAGGCAAATGACAGTTGATCACCCTAGCACTGGGTTGGTTAGGTCATTCTTTGTAATGGAGAGGGCAGTGGCCCAAAGGATGGGTTTTCCTGTTGAGGTGTTTAGCACAGTATCTGGCCCACCATGGCTTACTAGTTTTACCGTTTACTGGCCAAGGAAAATCTTACCACCTTTCAGTTTCTTTAAGTGGGAAGAGAATCACAGCGTTCCCAGGAAGCTTTCCCTAATACAAGCAGGCACCAGTTTGCATCATGGTGCCTGCCTCGGCCTCTCAAGTGCCTGACTTGCAAGTTTCAATCGTCATGTATTATTTAGAACATTTCTATTTTGTTCTGTAACTGTAAATATTCCTTCTGGGCTTTTTCTGGAGGTTGAGCCGAAAATTGAAAATCAGTGGACGCTATCCACAAAGTCCACTCGTTTGAGAACTAACTCCAAGCTCCTATGAGAAGAAACGGGTGACCCAAACAGTACACAGCATCCAATGTCGAGAAGCTCAAAGTCAGGCAGGCTTCGAAGTGCTGCCTATAATCCTAGCTACTGGGAAGTCTGAGGCAGGAGGATCACACATTCAAGATCAATTTGGGCTATGGAGCAAGGTCAAGGCCATGTTGAAAATTTAGTGAGACTTTATCTCAAAATAATAAAGATTAAAAAAAGGCTAGGGAGCACCAGGATGCTGCTCAGATGGCTAGGGAGCACCAAGATGCTGCTCAGATGGCTAGGGAGCATCAGGATGCTGCTCAGATGGCTAGGGAGCACCAGGATGCTGCTCGGATGGCTAGGGAGCACCAGGATGCTGCTCGGATGGCTAGGGAGCACCAGGATGCTGCTCGGATGGCTAGGGAGCACCAGGATGCTGCTCAGATGGCTAGGGAGCACCAAGATGCTGCTCGGAGGGCGGAGTGAGTATGGAGCATGGACAAAGTCTTGAGGTTCATCCCGTAGACAGCATAGCTAATGTGCACATGGTGCACACTCCTGTGACTCTAGCACCAGGGAGATGGAAACAAAAGAATCAGAAGTTCAAGGTCCTCCTCATGAATGCCAGATCAGCCTGGGATCCTGGAGACCCCATCTCACAACCGAAAATGAAAAATAAAAGGGAGTAGGCGGGGTGACACACACCCTCACTTCCAGCACTCTGGAGGCAGAAACAGGGGGATCTGTGAGTTTGAGGCCAGCCTGGTCTACACAAAAAGACTCTCAAGCCGGGCGGTGGTGGCGCACGCCTTTGATCCCAGCACTCGGGAGGCAGAGCCAGGCGGATCTCTGTGAGTTCGAGGCCAGCCTGGGCTACCAAGTGAGTCCCAGGAAAGGCGCAAAGCTACACAGAGAAACCCTGTCTCGAAAAAACAAAAAACAAAAAAACAAAACAAAAAAAAAAGACTCTCAAAAAAACTAATGAATTAGTAAACTAATTGATTTAATTAAATCAACTCAAATTCATAGTTCTTGGGGCAGAAGAAAACTGGGGACATTCTAGGCTGGTGAGTTTCAGAGGGGAAGGAAACTGAGACTTAGTAAAGAAAAACAATCTTGTTTTCAGATCATACCAGCCAGTTTCCTCCAGTATGTCTGGTTACCTCCTAGGATTTGAAAAAAAAAATAAATAAACAGTGGGAGTCACAGTTTCTTTCTTTCCTCTCTTGGTGTTTTGAAGGAGGGTTTTATTGTGTAGTCCATGCTGGCCTAGAACTCACTATGTAGGCCAGGCTGGTCTCCAATTTATAATCCTGCTGACTGAGCCTCCTTAGTGCTTGAATTATAAGTGTGTATTATCATGTCTGGCTTCAAAGTTCCTTATCATAAGGAAAATTTACATATATATACATATATATAATTTCACATCTAGTATTCAATGATAAAGTCTAAGAAAACAGTATTTTAATTTGAAAAACAAAACAATCTGGGCATGGTAGCACATATCTGTGATCCTACCATTTAGGAGGTTGAGGCAGGAGAATCAGGAGTTCAAGGCCAGCCTTAGCTACATGGTGAATTTTAGATCATCTTGGACTACATGGGATCCTGTCTATTTCAAATAAAGTAAAATCACAGTTGTTTGTCTCTAGATAGCCCACACGCACACAGCACATGTATGCATATACACACAGCACACACACAGCACACACACACAGCATACACACACAGCATACACAAACAGCACATACATGCTTGCACACACAAATGAAGTAAATTCCCAGCCCATCTCTCAGTATTTTGATTCTAGCCAGGCTGAAATTGGCAGGGAGCTATTTCATTGGCTGCCAATCCTAAGAGGGATCACCCTTTGGTGGTGGTGGCGGGTGTTATCGCTCCATCTCCACTGGATTTGACTTGGCCTGATTCCCAGGCTCTGAGAGGTAGAGTTGCTTGGAGGTGGGACATGTTGCTGCAGATCTTGGTGCCTCAAGAGTTATCCTGCAGTCCTAATCGGTCATTCTTGGGACACTAAGTGCAAAGCTATCTGTACAATGGGGGAGACTCCTGCCACCCTTGGTCAGGAAGCCTGACTAACTCTAGGCTGGAGAGGGCCTCCTATCTGTGGACTTGGCTCAGGGAAAGCCCTGCCCCTGAGCAATGTGCAATGTGGAAATGATAATAGTTAATGTTTACTTAACATTTCCTGTCTGCCATGTTTATTTAGGTTACCTCACCTAATTTTTTTTCTTTTTTTTTTTTTTTTTTGAGACAAGGTCTCTCTACATAGTCCTGGCTGTCTTCCCCTCACCCCACAAAACAGAGTTTCTCTGTGTATCCCTCGCTGTCCTGGAACTCACTCTGTAGACCAGGCTGGCTTTGAACTCACAGAGATCCACCTGCTTCTGCCTCCCAAGTGCTGAGATTTAAAGGTGTTCACTGCCCAGACCAGCACCTCACCTAATTCTTAAACCTACTCAATAAAGTAAGTGCTCTAACTATTTTCCCTGGAAAGAAGAAAGAATTGGGAGTTCAGAGAGAGATCTTGTTTGTTTATTTGTTTATTTTTTCACTGCTGGGATTGAACCCATGATCTCAGCTTGCTAAGAAAGCATGCTACCCCTGAGCTAAATCCCCAGACCTGACAGAGAGTTTAAATGACTTGTTCAAAAGCCTGTGATTAAGCTGTATGTGGTATCGGACACATGCCTGTAATTCCAGCATTCAGGAGCCTGAGATAGGAGGACTGTGAATTTGAAGCCAATCTATATATAGCAAAACTGTTTTAGAAAACAAAAAAACAAAACAAGGGGGCTGGAGTGAGGCTCAGCAGTTAGGAGCACTTCCTGCTCTTGCAGAGGATTTGGGTTCAGTTCCCAGCACCCATATGACTGCTCACAACCTCCAGGGAACCAGGCACATCATGCATAAATACATGTGCAGGCAAAATACTCATACATAATAATAAAAATAAACAGTCCTTTAAAAACAAAGCAAATGGCCAGGTGTGGTGGTGCACAGATTTAACGCCAGCACTTGGGAGGCAGAGGCAGGGGGATCTCAATGATTTTGAGGCCAGCCTGGTCTATATAATGAATTCCAGGACAGCCAAGGCTACATAGTCTCAAAAAAATAAAAATAAAAATAATCAACCAATCAACTAACGAACCAAACAAATGAACAGAGATGGACTTGGGACTTAAAACCAGAAGCATGATCTCAAACAAACAAACAAACAAAAAAACCACAAAAAAAAAAACCAAAACAAAAACTAATAGGCATGGTCTGGAGAGATGGCTTAGCAGTTAAGAGCATTGGCTGCTCTTCTAGAGGACTCAGGTTCAATTCCCAGCACCCACATGGCTGCTCATAATGGTCTGTATCTACAGTTCCAGGGGATCTGACACCCTCACACAGACATATATGCAGGCAAAACACCAATGCACATAAAATAAATAAATTATTAGAAAACAAGAACCAAACCAAACCAAAGCAAAACAAAAACCTGGTAGGCCTCAGGGATTCAGTCCCAGACCAACAGATGTTAAGTCTGTGTAGGGAGCCAATGCTGGACTAGTCCTGGACCTACACCACTCCAGCCTCAAGGTGGCCTCTCCCATGAAACTGTGATCATCTCTCTGAGGCTCAGCTGCTTCCTCTGTAAAATGGGGTGAAAATTTTTCCTCTAAAAGTAAGCTGCAGGATGGACTACCCCCACTGTCCCCTGGACCCAATCTTCTTTATGGTTCCTCCTCATCCCTCACCATACTGGAAGTTCTGTCTTGGTACACAGCACTGGGAAACAAAAGATGAACACTAAAAACAAGACCTCTCTCCGGACTCCCAACATCTTCATCTTTCAGAGGAGACTAACAGCAACATTGGGTACTCTTACCACTTGTAGGCCGCCTACTCTTGGCTACCCTGGGACTGGAGTTTCAGCCAGGGCAACAGACTATTTCTTGCTGAATTAAGCAAGGTTTAGACTCAGGGTGCAGGCCTGTAATCACAGCTACCTAGAGAGCTGAGACAGGAGAATTATAGATTCTAGCTACAGAATGAGTTGAAGGCCAGACTGGGCAACTAAGTGAGACCTGCCTCAAAATAAAAAGTGAAAGGTTTGGGGATGTAGCTCAGTTGGTACAGTGTTTGCTTAGCATGCAGAAAGCCTCGGGTTCAGTCACCAGTACCTCACAAATGGGGCATGAAGGTGTGTACTTGTAATCTCCGCCCTGGGACGGTAGGGGCAGGGGATTCACAAGTTCATGGTCATCCTTAGCTTCATAGTGAGTTGGAGGACAGTCTGGGGTACTTGAGACCCTATCTCAAAACAAAACAATAACAACAACCAAAAAAATATAAAAGTAAAAAAAAATTTTTTTTAAATTAATAAATAAAGGGCTGGAGAGATGGCTCAGCGGTTAAGAGCACAGGCTGCTCTTACAGAGGACCTGAGTTTGGCTCCCAGCACCCACATTGGGTAGCTCATAACTGTCCGGGCTCAATTCCCAGCACCCACATGGCAGCTCACAATTATCTGTAACTCTAATTCCAGGGGATAAACCCTCACTTCCCCATGTTGCTTTTGGTCATGGGGTTTTATCAATAGAGAGCAAACTAAGACAGTACCATCCAATCTGCTGGGGGCCCCCACAAGATAAAGGGTGGAAAAGAGGTGTGCTTTTTCCCTCATTGGAAGCCAGGATGCTCTTTTCCCCCTCGGCAATCAGAACTCTTGCTTCTACTTTTGGACTACGGGACTTACACCGGGGTTTCTTGCTCTCTAGTTCCCCTGGCCTTTGGACTTGAACAGAGCTGTGCTACCAACTGTGGATGTGCTATCGATCCTGTTCTTTGGGGAGCTCTGGCCATCTGTAACTCTCTACCTCTCTATGATTCTCTCTTCCAAATCTAGAATATGGATATATTGATGGCAAAGTGCTGGATGAGGACAGGTGGGATTATAGGATAAAAGGGCCAGCCAAAGAACCCCACCCTGACCCTGAAACCACAGCTGTCCCTTCACAGCTTCAGGTAGAGCCTGACTTCCTGACAAGTCAGGATACCTGTCGTCCCGTCCCGTCCCGTCCCGTTCTCCCTCCCCCCACCCAGCTGTAACACTTGCAGAGATCATGTGTACTGATGCAATTGCTGCCCTCTAGCACAATGCCTGACACATACTTTGCATTCTCTAAGTATTTCTTGTTTTGTCTTTTTGTTTGTTTGTTTGTTTTTTGTTTTGAGACAGGGTTTCAAACTAAGACACTGGAGACGGCCTTCAACTCCTGGTCTTTGTTGTTGTTGTTTTTGGAGACACATTTCTCTGTGTAGCCCTGGCTGTCCTGGAACTCACTCTGTAGACCAGGCTGGCCTCGAACTCAGAGATTCACCTGCCTCTGCCTCCCGAGTGCTGGGATTAAAGGCATGTGCTACCACCACCTGGCTACATTCTGTAAGTATCTAATAAATAAATGGATGAATGTTTATTTGTCCATAGCCCCTACTACCTTATGAGCTTCATAAAAGCGAGGACCGTATTTTGTTTATTTCTGTGTCCCCTGTGTTGAGCAGAACATCAGGCGCGCTGGAGTACTTTATAAATGCTTGTTGTGTGACTCAACGAGATAATGGAGCCCAGCTAGGGAGTCATCGTCCCTTGGGCTACAAACCACAGGTGATGTAGAACTTGGAGGATCAGCTGACACCGCCTGAATCTTAGCTTCCGAAGAGAGAACAGCCAGAGGATTTCCTGCTTTTGGATAGTGTGCTATAGGAAGGGCCCAGCCTCTGGAGTGTTGTGTGCGCACGTTTTAATTACGTTTATTCACTCACGTGCAAAGGCATACTATAGCACAAGTAGGGTAGTCAGTTTTCTCCTTCTGCCATGTGCGTCCTAGGGGTCAAACTCGGGTTGTCAGGTTTGGCAGCAAGCACCTTTACCTGCTGAGCCATCTTACTGAACCCTGATGATGTATTTTTGCTTAAAAATTTGACTCTGGTATGGCATGGTGGCACATGCCTTTAATCCCAGCACTCCTTAGGAGACAGAGGCAGGTAGATCTGTGAGTTCTAGGACAGCCAGGCTACATCGTGAGAGCCTGTTTTAAACAAATAAATAAATAAAATAAAAGTCATGTGGGTGCATGGCAGGAAGACAAAGAGTAAGCTGGCTAGCTGGACTAGTCAGAATTGTCAAGCTCTGGGTTCATTGAGAGACCTGAAGTAAAGGGAAGACCCTCCGATGTATCAGCTTCTAGCCTCCGCATGGACACATGTGCAATTGCAACTGCATACACACCATGCACACAGATATGCTAAAAAAAAAAAAATGCATCTGGACCAGTGAGATGGTCAGGCAGGTAAAGGTGCTTGCTTCCAAGCCTCATGACAGAGTTCAACCCTCAGGATCCACAGGATAGAAGGAGAGAATCTATCTGTAATCTGTCCTATGACTTCCATACTCCATTCACACCATGGCATTTCCCCTCAGACAGATAGATAGATTGATTGATTGATAGATAGATAGATAGATGATAGATAGATAGAATATAATAAAAGTTGTATCCAAAAAAGAAAAGAATGATAAAGTAAAATTAAAAATTGTATCTGAAAGTTGGGAGTAAAGGCATACCATTTTTCTCAGCACTTGGGAGGCAGAGGCAGAGGCAGGTGGATCTCTGTGAGTTCAAGACCAGCCTGGCCTATGTAGAGAGCTCCAGCAGAGCATATACAAGCAATGTACAACATCTACATTTGTATTATGTAATTTAGAGATGACTTTTTTTTTTTTTTTAATGTTTTTTCCAGACAGGGTTTTTCTGTGTAGTTTCAGTGCCTGTCCTGGATCTCGCTCTGTAGACCAGGCTGGCCTCGAACTCACAGAGATCCACCTGCCTCTGCCTCCCCGGTGCTGGGATTAAAGGCGTGCACCATCACTGACCATCTAGGAAATGACTTTCATAAGGAGACTGTACATTGTTTATATGCAAGTAACCATGTCCCGCCCACACCCACGCCCCTGCCCCTTTGATAAGATCTCACTATGTAGCCAAGGCTGGCTTGGAACAGTCTATATAGACCAGGCTGGCCTAACTCACAGAGAACTGCCTACCTCTGCACCCAGAGTGCTAGGATTAAAGGCTTGTGCCATTACACCTGAGAAGACATTAGTGTTTTTTGCAGTCCAAGACTGCTCAGGGGGTTAATCATTAGCCTCCTCGTTGACCAGTAAGGCATCCAGGAAATGGAAGTCCATCAGCCATAGCCTCATTGTGCAGTGGAGAAGCCTGTAGCTTCCGATCCACCGAGGGCTGGGTGCCATTCATCCAGAGTGGGACAGTCTGTAATTTTCCTGGAGGGGTCTCCCGGGCACTTTTCCCTGTTAGGGCCCGAAATTCCTAGGTTCCTAACTCCTGGATTTTATTTTTTTTTCTCCTCCCAAGTTGAGAAGCGTTGGGTGCAACCACAGACCCTCTTCACAGCACATTCAACAGGTTAAGTCCCCTGCACTAGCTCTGCGGATTTCATTCCTTTGTCAGCAGTAAATTCAGCCCCCAGCACCCTCTTTAAAATGCAAATGACCCTGAGAAGTTCTAAATGATTAGCTGGATTGTGCGAAAGTTTTTCCCAGGCCACAGATAGCCTAAGAGGCTTTTCTGGTGGGTGTGGGGGAAAAGAGAGCCTGGAGCTGGGGAGGTTCCCAGGGTACTCATGTTTTTTTTGTTTTGTTGTTTTTTGTTTTGTTTTTCTCCACAGACTGTTTCTCTATCTCTAGACTGTTGCTGAACAGTGTTACATAGCCAGCCAGGCCTGGTGGTTCAAGCCTGTAACTTTCACAAGTTCAAAGCCTGTCTGGGCTACAGAGTGAGTTTAAGGCTAACCTGGGCAAATAGTTGAGATCTTGTCTAAAAAAAAAAAAAAAAGTACAAAAAGGGCTGGGGATATAGCTAAACATGGCCTGTGTCCTGGGTTCAGTTTCTACTAACAACAACGAAAGTGCTATAGAGTATGTAGGGGAGTCTTCTGAGGGCTGGAGATATCCAGTTCAATTTGTAGAGTGCTTGCCTAGCATTTACAGGGCCCTGGGTTGGATTCCCACACACTCCCGCCAACCTGGGAAGTCTGGTATGGAGGCACACACTTGAAATCTCAGCACTCTGGAGATGAAGGCAGGAAGATCAGAAATTTATGCTTATCTTTTAACCTACATAGTATGAGGCCATCCTGGGCGAGAGACCCTATGGCAAGACAACCACCACCCAGGACTAGGGGTGAGTGGTATATAACTCAGCTCCCACAGTGCAGTCTCTACAGACTGGCTCAGTGGATCTTCACACTCAAGGTTTATGCCTGTGTGACAGAAGAGTAAACTGAGGAAGTTCACTGTCTCACAAGGCCCCAACTGTATAGGGAGTCCCTTTGTGTTTTCTCCTCAGCCTGGACAGCCAGGGTGTGTGGGGACGGGGATGGGGGCAGGGTGAGTGGCCCTTTCTGACCCTCTCTGAAGCCGGGAGAAGGTCTTGATAAGAAATCTGAAGAGATGCATCAGGCCTCAAAAGTGCTTCAGACCTGACCTGTCCTTGCTGCCCTTAATTGTCGAAAATCCTTTTTATTGAATTATCAGAGTGTAATGGAAGAGTCAATGAGAGCCGTCACAGAGTTCCACGGCCAGTGCTTGCTGGGCAGAAGAAATCAAAGCCCCAAAGACTCCCTGCACCCAGCAATGATATAAAATATGTATTTTTACATAACTGGGAGGAAAAAAAAATAAACGTCAAGGCTGCCCCATGGGGGGAAACACCTCTTTATTTCCATTATCTTGTTCAGTGCCAGATCTGGGCAGGAGCATCAGTGGGAAAGGAAATACCAGAACCCTCTCCCTCTGTGCCTCCTGGTGGGCTAAGAGGCCGGAGGAGCCAAGAAGCAGAAATCCAAAAGGCTGCTGGGTGTGTGCTTGGAAAGCCATTAAACTGGAGGGGTCAGCCTCGGGGAGGGCTGGCAGGAACGGTGTGGGTTATGCGGGTTAGAGGCAGTACCTCTACAGATGAAGCCGTGCTCTTTGTGGAGTCAGGGGAAATACTGTAATCCTGACTATCCCTGGGGATGGGGAGATAGGGCTGGGCCTTTCAAAGGCACAACCCTCACACCTCAGTGATTGCTTTGGCCTTGGGCTCAGGTACAGAGAGGACACTAACTTGCCTAAGGTCACACAGCCAGTGACAGCAAGAACATTTTGTAGTTTGGGTTGCTTGTTTGAGACTCTCAGGGCTCAAAGTCAGGATGGTCTTGAAGTTATCATTCTCCTGCCTCCACTTCCCAGGTGCTGGGATTATAGTAGGCAGCACCATCCCCGGTGTATACAGGGATGAGGGTGGAATCCAGGGCCTTATTCATGTTTGGCATGCACTCCCCAAACTGAGCCACATCCCCAACCTCTGTTTTGTAGTTTTGTCAAAGCCTGGATGGATGGGAGGGTGCCTTTGTTGGCATGTAGCCCAGCCACCCAGACATGGCAGGCCACAGGCAGACAGGGAAACTGGTCTAATGTTTATCTATCTTATTTTTTATCCTAAAACTATGTACCAGGGACAGAATTCGTTGAAGAAGGTGTTGGTGACTGTGGTGTGGCAATGGCGTTAAAGGCCTCGATCTAGCTGGGTGCACACCTTTAATCCCAGCACTCGGGAGGCAGAGGCAGGCGGATCTGTGAGTTTGAGGCCAGCCTGGTCTACAGAGCGAGTTCCAGGACAGCCAGGGCTACACAGAGAAACTCTGTCTTGAAAAACAAACAAACAAACAGCCTCAATCTACGGAGCAGGAAAGCTTGAGTTCTAGTTTTTTTTTTTTTTTTTTAATTTTATTTATATTGGTGTTTTGCCTATGTGTATGTCTATAAGAGGATGTCAGATCCCCTGGAATGGGAGTCACAGTTGTGAGCTGTCATGTAGGTGCTGGGAATTGAACCCGGGTCCTGTAAGAGAGCAGTCAGTTGCTCTTAACCACTGAGCCATCTCCAGCCTCTGAGTTCTAGGTTTTTACTAGAACTGATGGATGTGGTGGTGCATGCTTGTAATCCCAGCATTTAGGATGCTGATGCAAGAGGATCCTAAATTCAAAGCTAGTCTGGGTTACTTAGGAAGAATTTGTCTAAAAACAAACAAAAAAAAAAAAACCAAATAAAAACAAAAAACAAAAAAACAGACAAATGTGAGCTAGTTGTAGGGGAACATGCCTTTAATCCCAGCACTTGGGAAGTAGAGGCAGGTGGATCTCTGTGAGTTCCAGACCAGATTGGTCCACATAGTGAGTTCCAGAGCATCCAGAGAGACCCTGTCTCAAACAATAAGCAGATAAACACGGGGCTGGAGGATGGCATAGGACTTAAGAGGGCTTGCTTCTCTTCCAGGAGACCACACCGAGCAGCTGAAAAAGTCCCTGTAATTCCTGCCGCAGGGGATTCTAATCCATTGGGTCTGCTCCCCGACTCACCAACTTGCTGAGAGCTGAAGTTAAAAGAACAGATTTTAGTGGGACATGGTCTGTAGTTCCATCCTGAAGTGGGGAAGCTGGGAATGGACAGCAGTGAGTTCAAGACCATACTGGGCTGCATAGCAAAACCATGTCTCAAAAGGGAGGGGGACAGATGTTAGAAAATTAGATGATCAGATGAGCCTGGTCTGGCGGCTCACTTATGCAATCCCTGTGATGGGAGGCGGAAGCAGGAGGATTGCTTAGGCTACTAAGACAGTTCCAGGCCTGCTTGGGCTGGAAAATAAAAAACAAACAAACAAAACGCAGCTCAGGCTATAAAACAAAATAAAGCAGCAGAGATGGTTCTGTCAGTAACGGCTGATGATGGGAATTCAAATGCCGGGACCTTCTTGGTGGAAGGAGAGAAGTGACTCCTGCAGGCTGTCATCTCCACACAGGCTGTGGCGCCTGCGTTTGAGAGCACACACACACACACACACACACACACACACACACACACGCTAAAATGTTTTTTAAAAATCCTTAAGACAAAGTAAACCAAACCAAACAAACTCCTCCAACCAAACACAATAAAGAAAAACGAAATAAAAACCTAGGTGAAGAGTAAAGTCCTTTGTAATCCAAGTCTCAATGGGCCACAGCAAGGCTGGGCTGGGATTCGAACGAACGTGGACTAGGAAATGAGGAAGTCTCCTAAGCCCGGCCCCATGCCACCAACTACAGTTGAGGGTGGAGGAAGTCGAGGGCCGTGCGGCTCCCTGGCTGCCACCTGCAGGTGCGTCCTCAGCCAATCAGTGGCGCCGGGGGCGGTGCCTTGGGGGCTCACCTGGCTGCCGCAGCCTCTGCCTGGCTCAGTGGAGTGGCGAGGCGCGGCGCATCAGTGAGTTCTCGGGAAGTTCTGCTAGACTCCAGCCCGGCCTAACCCGGCCCTGCCCGACCGCACCCGAGCTCCGTGTTTGCTCGGCGCCCGCTCGGCCAGCCATGGGAGCCCCGTGCCGCAGCCTTTCCGCGATCCTGCTCCTGCTGCAGGTACTTGGAGTGTCCTGACGCCCGGCAGGACGCCTTCCGGCCCCACCACCCGCTTCGCTCTGCCTTTCTGCCTGCTGCCCTCCCGCTTTCCTTCTTCCAAGAAAGTTGGGGTCCAGAGGGTCAGATCTCCCTGGAGGCTGCGCGGCGCGGAGCTGAGTGCTGTGGAGTGGGAGGGGGGTCCAGGCGAGCGCGGAGTGGCAGCCTCTCCCGCAGGTTCCCAGGTGGGGGCGCGCCACGCTGCGAGCTCCCGGGACCCCGAGTTGAGCAGGGTCCCGGTTTGAGGCGGCCAGAGGGGGTGTGGAGCAAGATGGGGGCCCGCATGAAAAAGTGGGGGGGGGGCAGAAGCAGAGCGGACGATCCGAGATAAGGAAAGGGACTTTAGTAGCATAGAAACACCTGCCCTGTAAAGAAGGGACGGTAGGCTGGGGATGGGGGCTCTCTGGAGTAAGAAAGAGGAGTCTGAGGGTGTTCGTTGAGACCATTTGCGGTCTAAGGAAAGTGGTGGCCAGAAGAGTAAAGGCGTCTCCAGTGAGCTGCAAATGGAGCCAGGCAGGGAAGGCAGTCTAGGCTGCGAGGTGGCGACCCTAGAAGTCCCCTCCCCCAAGAGTTCTTGGAGTTTGGCGGCTAGTTTCGGGTTGAGAGGGTGGCGTCCCTATCTGCCCCGAGGGGGTCCTCCCACAATCCCGACGCCCCAGGCGAGGGAAGGGTTACGTCGTTGGTTTCGGTGTGGGCACCCCAAGTCACCAGGTTGCCTACCATTTCTCCACCCCAGGTCTCCTCGTGGCTCTGCCAGGAGCCGGAGCCTGAGCCCTGCAGTCCCGGCTTCAGTGCTGAGGTCTACACGTTCCTGGTGCCGGGGAGGCACCTGGAGAGAGGCCACCTCCTAGGCAGAGGTAAGGGCGCTCTGCTGGTGTAACTGGGCAGACTTAGATCGGGTGGGGTCGGGTGGGGAAGGTGCCAAGAAGTCGTGCTCCCATGCCGTGGGATGGAATGGACAAAACTCTCCTTTGGGATTTAGGCTGATTTGGGAGTCTAAATTTATCGATTGTGGTTGATCAAGGTAGATAAGTCTGGCTGTGCTATTTATACAGGGGCAGGGATGGGCCAAGGGTATTTAGAGGTTATCGGTATTTCTCCGACTTATTACTGGAGTCGGCCCATAATTTCAGACCGCCAAAACCTGCTGGGTAGGGCCAGTTGGTCTGTATTCCTATTTAATGAGCAATCGGAGGCCCAAAGGTGACTTCACAGGGTCAGCAGGACAGGCTTCTGAACCGGGATTTGACTCCCACTATTTAGGCAGTCACTGAGGAACAGGCTCTTGGTGACTTGTGGCTTGTGTTCATAGAGATGAAAGTATTTGATACAGGTATTGTTGTTTTTTTGGGGGGGTGTATTTCGAGACAGGGTTTCTCTGTGTAGCTCTGGCTGTCCTGGAACTTGCTCTGTAGACCAGGCTAGCCTCGTTGTTTTTTACTTTAAGAAAAAGATGGTAGCTCTGACTCATACATGTAATCACTCAAAATATTTCAGGTCTTATCTCAATGTGATAATCTAGAATTTTCTTTGTTTCCCTGTTGGACATGGCTGGGAGCAAGGCAAGGGGACCAGTTTTTTTTTTTTTTTTTTTAACCGGCTTCCCTAGTTTCCAGGTGCGTCTTATGTATCAAAACCACCTCCTCCTCCCTCATGATAAACAAAAAAGAAACAATACAAAAAGAAGTTACTCAGAATCCCCTTTTGGGAATCCTTTGACCAAGTTTGTTCTTTTAGCCATACCTGAAAAATCTACAGCAATCATGATGGTGTCTAAAATTTGTGAACTTTGGAAGTTGTGCCCAGGTTTGATGATGTGTTTTACAGAGAAACAGCAGCTCGGTTGGTTAGTTGTATTCACTTTTCTGAGACCTGGCTGGTTCTGTGGAGGTTTCTAGGAGCCGAGGAAGGCAGTGTGGCCCTGAGGTCAGAGTGGTCAATGATGGCCCAGCCTGACTTACGCCCAAGGAATAATCTGGGCCTCTGGTGGGTTGCTGAGAGTATTTCAGGAGGTCCTTTGGTGGCACTTTGGGACAGGTTAGTGAGGTGTGGGTGGCCTAGGGTGTTTCCAATTGTACCAGTGGGTTTCTGGAAAGAGGTAGACCCACTCAGTCTTGAGCCGTGCAGGGTTAGGCATGGGAATTTGTAAGTATATATTAGATATCCCAACCCAAGGGCTGGTAGCTTTGTTTTCCTATGGCGGGATGACACATAGCTGCACCTTAGTTAGGATGGTCTTTGTGTGCATTAGCCGTGCTGGGGATCAAACCCAAGGCCTGCTACATGCTAGCCAGGCACTTACCACTAGTCTGTTGTTTTTTTGAGACAGAACCTCCCTATGTGGAGTGGGCTGGTTTGAAATTCATAATTTGATCCTCCTGCCTCAGACTCTGTGAGTGCTGGGATTACAGGCTCACTATGGCACTAGTCTGCTTCTACTGTGCACATCTAAGCTCTAGTGTCTAGTCACTAATACCACTGCATATCAATAACACTACCACTTAGAGCTAACAGTGCCACCTGTTCACTTCTGCCCCCAGCTGTGAGCAAGGGCTTCGTTTACCTGAAGAGAAAATGAGAACTTCTGGAGAGTGGACAATGTTCTGGTCCTTAAGGAACTCAAGGGTTTGACTGGCTTCTGTATTGCCTGAAGCATCTACAACTAGTCTTTCTCTTTTCGATTCCCTTTTTTCTCAGAGAGAGAAAGAGGGGGGGGGGAGAGAGAGAGAGAGAGAGAGAGAGAGAGAGAGAGAGAGAGAGAGAGAGAGGAGAAACACGAGTGAAAGCAAGTGAGAGCTGAGCTGAGGCTTGGTGTGGTGGTTCACACCTATAATCGGCACTTGGGAGGCTGAGGCAGGAGGATTGCTAAAAGTTGTAAGTTTGACGTTAGCCTGGTCTGTGTAGTGAGTTCCAGACTAGCCTGGACTACAGAGTGAGATGAGATGAGGCTCTTTCAAAAAAAAAAAAAACGAGAAAGAAAAGAGAGGGAGAAAGGGAAGGAAGGACAGGGCGTGTGTGTGTGTGTGTGTGTGTGTGTGTGTGTGTCTGCTGTGTTTGGGGAAAACAGGGACCATTGTAAAACAGGCTGAGGACAGAGGTCTTGAGGTGGGGGAGCTGAGGGCGGCTGGTGATGGAGATGGAGCCTGTGCTGTGGGAGGAGGAGGGGTCCTGGCTGGTGGTTTAGGTGGAAGAGGCAGCTTCCACACCGCATCCCACAAGCTTCCATGTGGCTGGTTCCAGTTCCTTTATGCTGAGGCTCCTTCACTGCTCAACAGGGCTCTACTTGCTCCAGTGGTGTGTGGAATCGCTGGAGGTCAGATGTGCCGTTCCAGAAATCACACATTTCACCTCAGGAACTGCTTTGTGACTTAAAAGAGTTGTCTAGATTAGGAAGGTGGTGGTGTCACTCTCTCTGGACCTCCCCCGGGAAATGGAAGATTGTGGCATTGGCTCCAGGCTCTACTATCCAGGCTCCTGAAGAGTTTGCTGCCCCGGAGTTTGGAAACAAACCTGCCACTGGTGGCTGAAAGGTCACAGATAGTGTTAGATTGAACAAAGGACTTGGCGTTTGCAGGCATCGCTCCCAGGCCCCGTTAGCTTGACTCCGCAGCTTCAGCCTTCTACATTCTTTCACTGGCTTCGGAAATGCAGAATCTTAAAAAAAGAAAAACAAACCCCTCCCACTATCTAAGCATATTCTTTAGTTAGGCTGATTTGTTCATTGGTTCTGTTTTTTGTCTGTTTGTTTGTTTTGTTGCCTTTTGTTTTTGAGAAAGGGTCTCACTATGTAGCCTTAGCTGGCCTGGAATTCGCTGTTGTATTCATTCCATCATTCACTCGATGTTGAACTCATTGAGATTCCCCTGCCTCTGTTTTCTGAGTGCTAGGAGGCAGATACCTGTTCTGGCTGTTCTGTTTTTTTTTTTTTTTTTGTTTGTTTTTGTTTTTGAGACGGGCTTGGGTAGCTCAGGCTGGCCTGGAACTTGTTATGTAGTAGTGGATGACTTTGAATTTGTGATCTTTCTGCCTCCACTTCCTCAGTGCTGAGATTACAAGTGTGTACCACCATACTGGGTTTTGTTGTTTATAAGCTGGTTCTGTGTTTTCTTTTTTCTTATTTTTTATTTTTTTTGTTTTTCAAGACAGGGTTTCTCTGTGTAGCTTTGCGCCTTTCCTGGAACTCACTCTGTAGTCCAGGCTGGCCTTGAACTCACAGAGATCTGCCTGGCTCTGCCTCCCGAGTGCTGGGATTAAAGGTGTGCTTCTTTTGTTTTTTAAATAGGAAGCTCTTGACCAATTTTCATGTCATCCTTTTCTGGGGGCTATGCTAATCTCTGTTCCATTCCAATTTTAGTCTAAGTGCTGCTGAATGAAACACTTGTCGTTTATTTAGACAAGGTCTAATCCAGGCTGGTATGGAACTCATAGTGTAGCCCAGTTTAGTCTTGAACTCACGGTGATCCTCCTGCCTTAGCCTCCTGAATGCTAGGATTACTGACAACAACTGCCAGGTCTAGTTTAAGCTTTAGAGTGTGGATTATCTTCCTTTTTCTTTTCTTTTTTTTTTTTTTCTTTTTTTTTTTTTGAGACAGGGTTTCTCTGTGTAGCTTTGCGCCTTTCCTGGGACTCACTTGGTAGCCCAGGCTGGCCTCGAACTCACAGAGATCTGCCTGGCTCTGCCTCCCGAGTGCTGGCATTAAAGGCGTGCGCCACCACCGCCCGGCTCTATCTTCCTTTTTCTTAGCACAAACTTTTCAGAGACCCAGGTGATGAGACTTTCGCCTCTCAGAGTACTAGACAAATGCACACGGGTACATCTCTATGGAGTGAGAAGGACAGCTGACGAGCTGATGGCTTCCTCCCATAGCCTTCTTTACCAAGTCTGGAGGACAAACAGCCTTGTATTTTGGGCCTGGGCTTCGGTCATTTGATGAATTGACCTAGTTCCCAGGCATCCACCTGTGTGGACTAAACACACCCATTTCCTCTCCTTTCTGAAGGATGTGCTGAAAGCTGCCAGAGACAGTGATGAGCAGACATGAAACTCCTTTAGGATCCCCTTACATCATAAGATACCCACTTCCCACCCCCAGCCTCCTAAACTTCCCCTGATTACTCATGCCTGTGACTGGGGCGCATGTAGGCCTTCCTAGGAAGGAGACTCACGGCTGCCACTCTGTCCTTGTCTTTGTGTTTCCTGAGGAGTGTGGGCGGCCAGGTCGCAGGCTAAGCCAGGCCATTTAAGGAAAGCCGCCTCAACTGCTGCCCGGCCCTCCCTGCCAGGTGGATATGGAAATCCCTGTTTACTCTCTGGGGCTTTTTATTGGCTGAAATGCTCACCTTGGTATCTATTACACATTTCCTTCCAAGAGCAGCCCGAGATAAGCCAGGTGTGGGGACAATCAGCTCTTGAAATCTCCCAGAAGCTGCCAAAACCCTAAATC